>NC_048591.1:26244166-26577500 GCF_013265735.2 Oncorhynchus mykiss | reverse complement strand
ATGCCCAGTGGAGGGAGACGGGGGACAGGAGGGGACTATGACAAAGCAAAGGTGCACACACACACACACACACACACACACACACACACACACACACACACACACACACACACACACACACACACACACACACACACACACACACACACACACACACACACACACACACACACTCTGTCCCTCTATCATGTCTGGGATCTCCCAGGTGGGCATGTGAGAGAGCCCCTCCATGTTCTCTAGTCCAGATAGCACTCCAGCCCTGGGCTCTGCACAGATCCACAGACAGATAGAGAGAGAGAAACAGGGAAGGATCCCTCTCTCTCTCCTCATCCCCATGTTAATCCTGCTATCCTCCTCACTCCTTTCTCTCATTCCTCTCTCATCCCCATTTCCTCTTTGATCCCACCGTAGCAGCCTTGCTCTGTCTCTCCTTTCCTCTCTTGTTGGGTATTCTGGGTGAAAGGAGAGCTTGACGCTCCATTGGAATAAGAATGCATGCATTATTTGATAATCAGAGTGTATTGTAATCCTTGACCCTGGCCCTGCATCTCAAACAGGGATTGGGGATTAGACTGGGGACAGGGCTGCTAGCTAGTCTGTCTGTGTGCTCTCTGCTCTCTGACAGGCTGGCTGACTCTCTCCTGCCTGCCTGCATACTCAGGGCACCCTTGATCCACTGTAATGAGCAGGGCAACATGCTGTGGTGTGTGTGTGTGTGTGTGTGTGTGTGTGTGTGTGTGTGTGTGTGTGTGTGTGTGTGTGTGTGTGTGTGTGTGTGTGTGTGTGTGTGTGTGTGTGTGTGTGTGTGCGTGCACATGTGTGTGTGTGTGTTAGGGCGGGGGTATGGGGAAGATGGGTTGTGATTATGAAAAGCAGGTGCTGGATGGTCAGGGATTTCATGTACATGGAGCACATTGCTGTGCCCTAGGACACACATATGTGTGTATAGGAAAGGGGGAAAGAGTAGCAGCATTTGTGTGTGTGTGTCTGTTTGTCTATATGTGTGCCTGAGAGAGAGAGAGAGAGAGAGAGAGAGAGAGAGAGAGAGAACACACACATTCGGAAAGTATTCAGACCCCTTGACGTTTTCCACATTTTGTTACGTTACAGCCTTATTCTAAAATGTATACAAATATTTATTTTTACTCACCAATCTACACACAATACCCCATAATGACAAAGTGAAAAAATATTTTTTCGAAATGTATTAAAAGTAAAAAACGTTATTTACATAATAATTCAGACCCTTTGCTCTGAGAAATTTAATTGATTGGACCTGATTTAGAAAAGGCACACATCTGTCTTTATAAGGTCCCACAGTTGACAGTACATATCAGACCTAAAACCAAGCCACGAGGTCGAAGGAATTGTCTGGGGAGGGTACCAAAAAATGTCTGCAGCATTGAAGGTCCCCAAGAACACAGTGACCTCCATCATTCTTAAATGGAAGAGGTTTGGTACCACCAAGACTCTTCCTAGAGCTGGTCGCCTCCCCGATTTGAGCAATCGGGGGAGAAGGGCCTTGGTCAGGGAGGTGACCAAGGCCCTATGACCACTTCGACAGAGCTCCAGGGTTCCTCTGTGGAGATGGGAGAACCTTCCAGAAGGACAACAATCTCTGCAGCACTCCACCAATCAGGCCTTTATGGTAGAGTGGCCAGACGGAAGCCACTCCTCAGTAAAAGGTGCATGACAGTTCGCTTGGAGTTTGCCAAAAGCCACTCTCATACCATGAGAAACAAGATTCTCTGATCTGATCAAACCAAGATTGAACTCTTTGGCCTGAATGCTAAGTGTCATGTCTGGAGGAAACCTGGCACAATTCCTACGGTGAAGCATGGTGGTGGCAGCATCATGCTTTGGGGATGTTTTCAGTGGCAGGGACTGGGAGACTAGTCAGGATCGAGGGAAAGATCAACAGAGCACAGTACAGAGAGATCCTTGATGAAAACTTGCTCCACAGTGCTCAGGACCTCAGACGTGGGTACGAATGTTCACCTTCCAACAGGACAATGACCCTAAGCGTACAGTCACATCAATGCAGGAGTGGCTTCGGGACAAGTCTCTGAATGTCCTTCAGTGGCCCAGCCAGAGCCCGGACATGAACCCGATTAACCATCTCTGGAGAGACCTGAAAATAGCTGTGCAGCGACGCTCCCCATGCAACCTGACAGAGCTTGAGAAGATCTGCAGAGAAGAATGAGAGAAATTCCCCAAATACAGGTGTGCCAGGCATGTAGCGTCACACCCAAGAACACTCAAGGCTGTAATCCCTGCCGAAGGGGCTTCAACAAAATACTGAGTAAAGGGTCTGAATAGTTACATAAATGTGATATTTCAGCAAAAAAATAAATAAATAATGTGTGTAGATTGATGAAGATTTTTTTATTTCATCCATTGTAGAATAAGGCTGTAAAGTAGTAAAATTTGGAAAAAGTCAAGGGGTCTGAATGCACTGTATATGAAGCCTGATGATTGTGCAGAGGCCTTGAGTTGACCCTTGTGATTCAGAGAGAGGAGAGTGTGAGAGAGCGAGCGAGAGAGAGAGAGAGAGAGAAAGAGAGAGAGAGAGAGAGAGAGAGAGAGAGAGAGAGAGAGAGAGAGAGAGAGAGAGAGAGAGAGAGAGAGAGAGAGAGAGAGAGAGAGAGAGAGAGAAAAAAAACTTGATAAAAACACATGACCACAGCTCAGCTATCAGGCATCCTTTTTACAAAAATCGACATGTAGATTCAGCCATGCGAACATGAGGCCAGCTCTGGTTGTAAAACACAATATTGACATGTATGATAACAGATCCAGGCCGTTGTTTTGTATCCGTCTCCAGACCAATTTAGCCTTCCCAATAACGTTGACAGCTTTCCATTGAAGTGTGCAGAGAGAGAGAGGGATCACTCCCAACATCAGCACACCACATCGCTCTGTCAGACTCAAACAACCAAAACAACAAGGAAGAGATAAATGGAGGCTACATACATATTGGCAGGCATTGGAAGTTTCCCCCTGAGCACGCTGCCCCAGTGACTGGCTTTTAATAAATGACTTAATTGCTTAATGAGAACGGAATTCTCTCGATGCAACTTTTACTTTTTGACACACTTTTTTCAATCCCTTCTTTCAGTCCCATCCGTTCTCACAGGTATCGACAAAGGAATTTGGGCTAAATATGCACATTTTTCATTTGGGTTTGGAACGAAAGGTGAGGTTGAGTTAACACAGTTAGCATCCATAATGTCAGCTATAAAAAAAACGTATTGAGAGACAGAGGGATATGTAGAGGTAGAAAGTGGGAAGAGAGTGACAGGTAGATGGAGAAAAACAGATAGAGCCATACTGGCATGAATTGAACATTCTGAGCAGGCAATGCACAGGTGAGTCACACACTATTATTAGCAGCAGAGTTTGAAACATGCCTTTAGTATGTGAGAGCCCAGTGCTCATCTCTCCCTCTTTTTCACACACACACTTACATATACACACTGCCATTCCATTCGCTCTGTTCCAGCCATTATTATGAGTCGTCCTCCCCTCAGCAGCCTCCTCTGCTTACTCATCTGTCTCTCTGGTGAATGGTACCGATGCTGAAACACACGTCTAACATTGCCATCTAGTGGTACTTTTCAATGAATTACCAGGCAATACTATTGATAAACTGTATAAATCTACATCTCAAGCACGAGCTTTAAGACATAAATAGACAATTGAGCTTTCTAGGAAATGTGTATAATAAGTGTGAGAACTGAGCATGGGTTTGTATGTTCTGTACTGTATGTTTTCCATGTCTGTCATTTATGTAAGAGTTTTTGAGTCTATGGAAACACTCCTTAAGCTCTCCTCCAAGCCATTGCTGCAAAACATGGCGGGATGAGTCCGAAAAATCTATCTGAGCATCTGAGTGGCCATAGTAGGAAGCAGGAAAGGGAATGCAGATTGGGAAGAGATGCTTATCAGACGAAAGCCCAGCCCTGATGGACACACAGCACAGGTGGTATTAACATGTATAAACCCCCTAAAACATCCTGTTCCCCTTTCATCATCACTCAAACTTACCATTAGTTGAACTCGGGAGTGCGCTTTTATTTTTACCTAGCCTAGCCAGTCGCAATCCACTACCAGCAGCAATCCAACACACAAGCATTCAAAAGCATTGAAAAAAAAAATGGTCTCAAGAGATGGTCGTTGTGATTTTTATGTTGCTCTCACTCCCTGGTATACAGTGTGATTTAACTACACCAACCGTCTATCCCATAATTAGGATACTGTGTTCCTTTACCGCGCTACTACTAGTGTGTTATATTATGGAAGGTCCTATTTTTTACATAGGAATTCTTTATACTCCAATTTAAAGTACACACAGCCTTATTGCAAGCCCTCCTCTGTCTATTTGTCACTGTCCTTAGTGTCCCCAGTAATAATGTGTGTGTGTGTCTACCCTTGCCTGCCTGCGTCAGAGCCAGCCTTGCTCCCTGCATGCCTGCCGCCTGTGGTATTTCCCTTGTATTTAAAGGGCACAGAAGATCAAGCTTCTGAGAGACACTTTAATTTACTTACTGGCCTTTAAAAGGAACCTCCGATTTGATTTGGCACAGTAATACAGTTAATGGTGTATATCTGTTAAATGGCAATTGTCCACTCCGGTATCGATCATCTCCAAGAGAGCACCTGACAGCGCTTGGAGGACATTATCCTTTTGTCACAAGAGCTGAAGGGCTCTTCGTGAGTTTACCAGTCTCAATGCATGTTTTACTAATATCAAGAGATTCCAGCCTTGCTGAAGCACCCCCAGATCATCACTGATCCTCCACCAAATTTCACAGTGGGTGCGAGACCTGGAGAGGCCTACAAGCCACAGTGTTTCGCACCCAGTGTGAAATTTGGTGGAGGATCGGTGATGATCTGGGGGTGCTTCTCCAAGGCAGATTTTTCTTTGTGAAGGATGCATGAATCAAGCCACATACAAGGTTGTCCTGGAAGAAAACTTGCTTCCTTCTGCTCTGACAATGTTCCCCAACTCTGAGGATTGTTTTTTCCAGCAGGACAATGCTCCATGCCACACAGCCAGGTCAATTAAGGTATGGATGGAGGACCACCAGATCAAGACCCTGTCATGGCCAGCCCAATCTCCAGACCTGAACCCCATTGACAACCTCTGGAATGTGATCAAGAGGAAGATGGATGGTCACAAGCCATCAAACAAAGCCGAGTTGCTTGAATTTTTGCGTCAGGAGTGGCATAAAGTCACCTAACATCAATGTGAAAGACTGGTGGAGAGTATGCCAAGACGCAGGAAAGTTGTGATTGAAAATCAGGGTCATTCCACCAAATATTGATTTGTGAACTCTTCCTAAGTTAAAACATTAGTATTGTGTTGTTTAAAAATGAATATGAACTTATTTTCTTTGCATTATTCAAGGTCTGACAACACTGCATCTTTTTTGTTAATAAATGCTCTAAATGACAATAGTTTTATTTGGAATTTGGAAGAAATGTTGTCAGTAGTTTATAGAATAAAACATAAATGTTAATTTTACCCAAACATATACCTATAAATAGTAAAACTAGAGAAACTGATCATTTTGCAGTTGTCTCTTAATTTTTTCCAGAGCTGTATATTGAAAGCAGGTGCATCCACACAGGTGTGGTTCCTGAGTTAATTAAGCAATTAACATCCCCTCATGCTTAGGGTCATATATAAAAATGCTGGGCAGGCCATTATTTTGGCTTCCATAGCTGTGTACTCATCCCACTGGGCACAGATGTAAATTCAGCGTCTATTCCATGTTGGTTCAACTTAATATAATTGAAATTATGTGGAAACAACGTTGATTCAACCAGTGTGTGCCCAGTGGGATAGGATGACAATGCCCTAACAGGGCACGAGAGGTCACTGCATGGTTTGATGAGCATGAAAACGATGTAAACCATCTGCCATGGCCGTCTCAGTCACCAGGTCTCAACCCAATTGAACAGTTAAGGGAGATTTTGGAGCAGCTCCTGAGACAACGTTTTCCACCACCATCAACAAAACACCAAATTATGGAATTTCTTGTGGAAGAATAATGAATCTATGTCATGGTGCACTGAAGCTGTTCTGGCTCATAGTTACCCAAAGCCATATTAAGACACTTTATGTATGTTCCTTCATTTTGTCAGTTACCTCTACATAGCCTACTGTATAGAGAGGCAAATACACAAAATGTACAGACAGGACAGCCAGACAGATAGACGTCAGACAATCGTCTTGTCACGACTTCCACCAAAGTTGGTGTCTCTCCTTGTTCGTGCAGCGTTCGGCGGTCGTTGTCACCGGCTTTCTTTTCTTTTTCTTTTCTTTATTTAACCAGGTAGGCTAGTTGAGAACAAGTTCTCATTTACAACTGCGACCTGGCCAAGATAAAGCATAGCAGTGTGAACAGACAACAACACAGAGTTACACATGGAGTAAACAATTAACAAGTCAATAACAGTAGAAAAAAAGAAAAAAAAGGGAAAAAAAGAGTCTATATACATTGTGTGCAAAAGGCATGAGGAGGTAGGCGAATAATTACAATTTTGCAGATTAACACTGGAGTGATAAATGATCAGACGGTCATGTACAGGTAGAGATACTGGTGTGCAAAAGAGCAGAAAAGTAAATAAATATAAACAGTATGGGGATGAGGTAGGTAAATTGGGTGGGCTATTTACCGATGGACTATGTACAGCTGCAGCGATCGGTTAGCTGCTCAGATAGCAGATGTTTGAAGTTGGTGAGGGAGATAAAAGTCTCCAACTTCAGCGATTTTTGCAATTCGTTCCAGTCACAGGCAGCAGAGAACTGGAACGAAAGGCGGCCAAATGAGGTGTTGGCTTTAGGGATGATCAGTGAGATACACCTGCTGTAGCGCGTGCTACGGGTGGGTGTTGCCATCGTGACCAGTGAACTGAGATAAGGCGGAGCTTTACCTAGCATGGACTTGTAGATGACCTGGAGCCAGTGGGTCTGACGACGAATATGTAGCTAGGGCCAGCCGACTAGAGCATACAGGTCGCAGTGGTGGGTGGTATAAGGTGCTTTAGTAACAAAACGGATGGCACTGTGATAAACTGCATCCAGTTTGCTGAGTAGAGGGGTGACCGTGTTACCTAGCCTCAGTGCAGTGGGCAGCTGGGAGGAGGTGCTCTTGTTCTCCATGGACTTTACAGTGTCCCAGAACTTTTTGGAGTTAGAGCTACAGGATGCAAATTTCTGATTGAAGAAGCTGGCCTTTGCTTTCCTGACTGACTGCGTATATTGGACGCAGACCAGACCTGACTTGCCTGAACAGTTGCATATCGCAGGGACTATTCGATGCTATTGCAGTCCGCCACAGGATGTTTTTGTGCTGGTCGAGGGCAGTCAGGTCTGGAGTGAACCAAGGGCTATATCTGTTCTTAGTTCTGCATTTTTTTGAACGGAGCATGCTTATCTAAAATGGTGAGGAAGTTACTTTTAAAGAATGACCAGGCATCCTCAACTGACGGGATGAGGTCAATATCCTTCCAGGATACCCGGGCCAGGTCGATTAGAAAGGCCTGCTCGCAGAAGAGTTTTAGGGAGCGTTTGACAGTGATGAGGGGTGGTCGTTTGACTGTGGCCCCGTAGCGGATACAGGCAATGAGGCATTAATCGCTGAGATCCTGGTTGAAGACAGCGGAGGTGTATTTGGAGGGCCAGTTGGTCAGGATAACGTCTATGAGGGTGCCCTTGTTTACAGATTTAGGGTAGTACCTGGTGGGTTCCTTGATGATTTGTGTGAGATTGAGGGCATCTAGCTTAGATTGTAGGAATGTAGGGGTGTTAAGCAGATCCCAGTTTAGGTCACCTAACAGAACAAACTCTGAAGCTAGATGGGGGGCGATCAATTCACAAATGGTGTCCAGGGCACAGCTGGGAGCTGAGCGGGGTCGGTAGCAGGCGGCAACAGTGAGAGACTTATTTCTGGAGAGAGTAATTTTTTTAATTAGTAGTTCGAACTGTTTGGGTATGGACCTGGGAAGTATGACATTACTTTGCAGGCTATCTCTGCAGTAGACTGCAACTCCTCCCCCTTTGGCAGTTTGATCTTGACGGAAAATGTTATAGTTGGGTATGGAAATTTCAAATTTTTTGGTGGCCTTCCTAAGCCAGGATTCAGACACGGCAAGGACATCAGGGTTAGCAGAGTGTACTAAAGCTGTGAGTAAAACAAACTTAGATAGGAGGCTTCTGATGTTGACATGCTTGAAACCAAGGCCTTTTCGATCACAGAAGTCAACAAACGAGGGTGCCTGGGGACATGCAGGGCCTGGGTTTACCTCCACATCACCCGCGGAACAGAGGAGGAGTAGTATGAGGGTGCGGCTAAAGGCTGTCAAAACTGGTCGCCTAGAGCGTTGGGGATAATGAATTTAAGGAGCAGATTTCTGGGCGTGGTAGAATATATTCAGGGCATAATGTGCAGACAGGGGTATGGTGGGGTGCGGGTACAGCGGAGGTAAGCCCAGGCACTGGGTGATGATAAGAGAGGCTGTATCTCTGGACATGCTGGTTGTAATGGGTGAGGTCACCCCATGTGTGGGAGGTGGGACAAAGGAGGTATCAGAGGTATGAAGAGTGGAACTAGGGGCTCCATTGTAAACTAAAACAATGCTAACTAACCTGAACAACAGTATACAAGGCATATTGACATTTGAGAGAGACATACAGCGAGGCATACAGTTATCGCAGGTGTTGATTGGGAGAGCTAGCTAAAACAACAGGTGAGACAACAACAGCTAATCAGCTAGCACAAAAACAGCAGGTAAAATGACGTTGACTAGGTAGAGAGGGTCGGATTAACTACACACAGAGCCTGAGTTTGCGGCTGGGGCCGACAGATAAAAACATAAACAAACAGAATGGAGTACCGTGATTAATGGACAGTCCAGCAGGCATCAGCTATGTAGCCAAGTGATCACAGTGTCCAGGGGGCAGCAGTAGATGGGACAGGGAAGCCGCCACTACGCTAGCGACACAGCGTTTAAAGTTAGTAGCCCGGGGGTGGTAGGGAGATGGGAGATTGGAGATGTGCCTGGCTCACGGCTAACTGGTGCTAGCTGGAGTTTACAGCAAGTATCCGGTGGAGTATTGGACTCTAGCCGTGTATGAGTGTGGTTCGGGTGAACAGCTGAGTAGGACGGGAAGTGGGCCTCAGGGATAGCTTCGGTACTGGGTGCAAGCTAGCTGTGAAGATCAGAAGTAGTGGTCCATTACGGCAAGAATCCGGCGTTGTTGTGGAGAGACAGTTCGATACTGGTAGACTGGCGAATATTATCCAGGCTAAAAAAACTGGCTGGCTGTGCAGAAGGTAAAAGCCGCTAGCAGTGGCTAACAATGACTAAATAGCTTGTAGCTAGTTGGCTGGTTAGCTTCTGGAGGTTCTTGAATGTGTTCTAAAATTAAAAATAATAGCGATTCCGTATCACATTGGGTGAGGCAGGTTACCGGAAGGTATAATCAAATTAAAAATTGAAAAGAGATTGAAAATAAATATGGGTCCAGTGAGTGGTTGGGCCGGCTGGGGACACGGTGATTCAAACAGTTAGCAGGCCTGTGCTAACAAGCTACCAGTTAGTAGGCCGGGGCTAAACAAGCTAGCAGTTAGTAGACCGGGGCAGGCTAGCAGTTAAGCAGGCCGAATTAGCAAGCAAGCAGATAGCAAGGGCTAGAAAGTTAGCCTTTGGGGGACGTCGCGATGGGGTTAAGTCTGTTCATGCCTCTTCATGCGGTGACGTCGATAGACCGGTCGTGGAATTAGTAAGGTTCCAAATAGCTCTAGGTAGCTAAGCAGGCCTAGCTGGTTAGCATAATAGGCCTTCAGCGGGCGTCGCGCCTGAGTCCTCGGGCAGATTATGTCGGTATTCCAGTCGTAGGGGATCTGCGGGGTTCCATGCCCCGTACCAGCTGTAGAAGATGTCCGGATATTGTAGCCCAGGAGTATGCTTCGGTGGTAGCACAGGAGCTCTGGCCGGGCTAGCTTCTAAGTGGATGGAAACGCTAGCCAGGAGTAGTCATCCGGGGTTGCGGTTAGCTAGTTGTGAAGATCCAGTTGAAAATGTTCCGTATGCGATGGGAATCCGGGGATAAAAATAATAGGTCCGTTATGCTCTGGTTAGAGTCACGTTGTTCGAACTGGCGAGAGCTTTCCGAGCTGAAGGTTGGTTTGCTGACTGATAGCTGGTAGTTAGCTGGCTAGCTTCAGTTGACGGGTTCCAGATCCAAAGTAAATATAAATACTTTAGAAAAAAAGCTGATCCACGCTACATTGGGTGAGGCGGGTTGCAGGAGAGTATTTAGAGGTTGAGGTTTAGCAAAATATTTTAAAAGATATGCGAAGAAAAATATGTAAAAACGATATATACAAGGGACACGACAGGACAAGACGTCTGACTGCTACGCCCTCTTGGAAGATTGTACACACCTGGTTCCCATTGCATTATTATTATTTCCTTATTTAAAACTTGTTGGGGATAGGGGGCAGTATTTTCACTTTGGATGAATTGCGTGCCCATAATGAACTGCATCAAACTCTGTCCTAAATTGCTAATATATGCATATTATTATTACTATTGGATAGAAAACACTCTGAAGTTTCTAAAACTGTTTGAATTATGTCTGTGAGTATAACCAAACTCATAGGGCAGGCAATCTTCCAAACAAGTTTTGAAATTCTGAAAGTTGGGGCAACTTTGACGTCATCGCCGGTTGATACATTATTGGATATATATGATTATAACATCCTGAAGATTGATTCTGTACTTAGTTTTACCAGTTTTTTCGACCTGGAATATATCTTTTGGAAGTTTTCATGCAAGTTATCTTGGACCAGCAGTCAGTTTTTGGGCACGTGAGCTGAAAGTGATAGCAAATGCTGCTACTTGGACTCTAGTATTGGACATTATGGAACAAAACAACGATTTATTGTGGAACTAGGACTCCTTGCACTACATTCTGATGAAAGATCATCAAAGGTAAGGGAATATTTATGTTGTAATTTTGTATTTCTGTTGACTCCAACATGGCGGAGAAATATTGTTACGTCTGAGCACCGGTTGCATTAAGAACCTGACACAACGGTTGCATTAAGAACCAGTGTATCTTTAATTATATGTAGAACATGTATCTTTAGTCAAAGTTTATGATGAGTATTTCTGTTATCTGGCGTAGCTTTCTATAATTCCTCCGGATATTTTGGAGGAATTTCTGAACATGGCGTCAATGTAAACCGAGATTTGTGGATATAAAATGCATATTATCGAACAAAACATAAATGTACTGTGTAACATGTCATATGACTGTCATCTGATGAAGATTTTCAAGAGGTTAGTGATTGATTTTATTTCTAATCCTGCTTTTGTGATTTTATCTTTGGCTGGAAAAAATGTCTACGTTTTTTCTTTGGTTTGGTGGTGGTCTAACATAAATATATGTTGTGTTTTCGCTGTAAAACATTAAAAATCTGACATGATGGGTAGATGAACAAGGTGTTTATCTTTCATTTGAGGTATTGGACTTGTTAATGTGTGGAAGTTAAATATTTCTAAATAATATTTTTGAATTCCCTACGCCACCTTTTCAGCTGAACAGGGCGGGGGGGGGGGGGGGGGGGGGGGAGTTTATGATTATTTTTCCCGAGTAAAAGTATGTCATTTTACTCAGTTGTGTCCTGCGCCTGACTCCGTCCTCACCTCTGCACAACTATCACATGACAGAATCAAGCACCTTTTTTAATGGAGTCAGCAGGTGCACCCAGTCCTCCGGTACCAGTAGAGGAACGTGTCCGATGCTCCAACATCTTGGCACAGCCATGGATTGCGTGCTGCTCACCATGGAGCGATGGGAAAAAGTTTTTTTTTCCCACAACCCCATCAACTTCACTCTAACCAACACCACAACTCGCACCGCTGTCCACCCCTCCGTCATCTGGACCCAGTGGGATTTGGCTCTCGCTCCTGAGCGCATATGATGGGACTGCTGCCGGGTGTTAGGGGTTCCTGCTCCAGTTCGAGCTCTACCTGGCAATCGTCCACCCGACTCCCTCAGGATACGAGAGCGTGTCCGCTCTCATCTCCTGTCTGTCGGGGAAAGCGCTCGAGGCCAACGCTGAATGGGGAGGTATAGACGCAGTGTTGGTCCGCTATGAACGCTTGTTCCATCTCAGATACAGGATGAGGAGGGCACAGGAATTTGTACTAGACTTCAGGGCCCTGGCTGCCAGCGCAGGATGGAATGAGAGGGCCCTGATCGACCATTACCAATGTAGTCTACGTGAAGACGTTCGTCGGGAGCTGGCCTGCAGGGACACCACCCTTACCCTCGACCAGCTGGTGGATTTATCCATCCGGCTGGATAACTTGTTGGCCACCCGCAGACGTCCGGATCGGGGTCTGTCCATTCCATCCCCCAGCACCTCCGATCCTACACCTATGGAGCTCGGAGGTGCTGCTCTAAGGGTGACTGGAGGGGGGGCTGTTTCTTGCACTACCTGTGGTCGTAGAGGACACACTGCTGGTCGGTGCTGGAGAGTTTCCCCAGGAAGTCGAGGCAGCAGGCTGGGCACTGGTGGATCATCCCAGGTGAATATGCACCCAACTCACCGAGAGCTTCCTGTTCCCCTCATTTTCCCCCCCGCATTCCCAGCATAAGGCGCTAGTAGATTCAGGCACAGCTGGGAATTTTATTGACCGGTCGTTTGCTCTTAGATTAGGGATCCCTTTTGTTCCTGTTGATATGCCCTTCACTGTACATTGCTGAGATAGTCGTCCTTTAGGGTCGGGCCTGATCAGAGAGGTCACAGCTCCATTATGTATGATAATGCAGGAGGGTCATACGGAGAGAATTAGTCTCTTCCTGATTGATTCTCCTGCGTTTCCTGTGGTGTTGGGGCTTCCCTTGTTGGCTTATCATGACCCCACTATTTTGTGGCAACAGAAGGCTCTCAAGGGATGGTCACGTCAGTGTTCAGGGAGGTGTATAGGTGTTTCCATAGGTGCAACCACGGTGGAGACTCCAAACCAGGTCTCCACCATGCACATCCCCTCTGAATATGCCGACTTGGCTCTCGCCTCCTGTAAAAAGAAGGCGACTCAATTACCACCCCATCGACGGGGGGATTGTGCGATAAATCTCCTGGTAGACGCAGCACTTCCCAGGAGTCACATGTATCCTCTGTCACAGGAGGAGACGGCGGCTATGGAAACATATGTCACTGAATTTCTGGGACAGGGATACATTCGGCCTTCCACTTCACCTGCCTCCTCGAGTTTCTTTTTTGTGAAGAAGGATGGAGGTTTACGCCCGTGCATTGACTATAGAGGTTTAAATCAGATCACGGTTAAGTATAGTTATCCCCTGCCTCTAATAGCCAGTGTGACTGAGTCATTGCATGGGGGGCGCTTCTTCACCAAATTGGATCTCAGGAGTGCTTACAACTTGGTGTGTATCCGGGAGGGGGATGAGTGGAAGACGGCATTTAGCACCACCTCTGGGCACTATGAGTACCTCGTCATGGCGTACGGATTGATGAATGCTCCATGCGTCTTCCAATCCTTTGTAGACAAGATTTTCAGAGACCTGCACGGGCAGGGTGTAGTGGTGTATATAGATGACATTCTAATATATTCCGCTACACGTGCGGAGCATGTGTCTCCAGTGCGCAAGGTGTTTGGTCGACTGTTGGATGGACTGACCATCGCAATCTGTAGTACATCCGGGCGGCGAGGAGAATGAATCCTCGCCAGGCAAGGTGGGCCATGTTTTTCACCCGTTTTGTGTTCACTCTATCCTACAGCCTAGGTTCCCAGAACGCTAAGGCAGACGCACTGTCCCGGATGTTTGACACAGAGGAGCGGTCCACGGATCCCACTCCCATACTTCTGGCTTCTTGTCTGGTTGCACCGGTAGTATGGGAGGTTGATGTGGACATCGAGCGGGCGTTACGTACGGAGCCAACTCCCATCCAGTGTCCAGTTGGACGTAAGTACGTTCCGTCTGATGTTCGTGATCGATTGATCTGTTGGGCTCACACGTCACCCTCCTCTGGTCATCCCGGCATCGGTCGGACAGTGCGCTGTCTTAGTGGGAAATACTTGTGGCCCACTTTAGCTAAGGATGCAAGGGTTTATGTTTCATCCTGCTCGGTGTGCGCCCAGTGCAAGACACCTAGACACCTGCCCTGAGGGAAATTACAACCCCTACCCGTTCCACAACGGCCGTGGTCACACCTATCGTGGATTTCGTGACGGATCTCCCAGGCACTACGGGATGCCTGAGGATATAGTGTCTGATCGGGGTGCCCAATTCACATCAAGGGTCTGGAGGGCGTTCATGGAACGTCTGGGGGTTTCGGTCAGCCTGTCCTCAGGGTTTCACCCTGAAAGTAATGAGCAGGTGGAGAGAGTTAACCAGGATGTGGTTAGGTTTTATTGCCAGGACCGGCCAGGGGAGTGGTCGGTTTTCATCCCTTGGGCAGAGATGGCCCAAAACTCCCTCCGCAACTCCTCCACTAACCTGTCTCCGTTTCAGTGTGTACTAGGATATCAGCTGGTCCTGGCACCATGGCATCAGAGCCAGATCGAGGCACCTGCCTAGGGTGACTGGTTTCGGCGCTCGGAGGAAACCTGGGACCCTGCCCATGTACGCCTGCAACGGGCCATCAGGTGACAGAAAGCAAGCGCTGACCGCCACCGCAGTGATGCTCCGGAGTATGCACCTGGAGACCAGGTCTGGCTCTCAACCCGAAGCTTGCCCCTTCGCCTGCCCTGTTGGAAGCTGGGTCCGCGGTTTGTGGAGCCATTTAAAGTCCTGAGGAGACTGAACAAGGTATGTTATAGGTTACAGCTCCCCCTGATTATCGTATTAACCCCTTGTTCCATGTGTCTCTCCTCAGGCCGGTGGTGGCTTGTCCGCTCCAGCAGTCTGTAAAATCAAATTTTATTTGTCACATACACATGGTTAGCAGATGTTAATGCGAGTGTAGCGAAATGCTTGTGCTTCTAGTTCCGACAATGCAGTAATAACCAACGAGTAATCTAACCTAAGAATTCCAAAACTACTACCTTATACACACAAATGTAAAGGGATAAAGAATATGTACATAAAGATATATGAATGAGTGATGGTACAGAACGGCATAGGCAAGATGCAGTAGATGGTATGGAGTACAGTATATACATATGAGATAAGTAATGTAGGGTAGGTAAACAAAGTGGCATGGTTTAAAAAGGCTAGTGATACATGTATTACATAAAGATGCAGTAGATGATATAGAGTACAGTATATACATATGGATATGAGATGAGTAATGTAGGTTATGTAAACATTATATTAAGTAGCATTGTTTAAAGTGGCTAGTGATATATTTTTACATCACTTTCCATCATTAAAGTGGCTGGAGTTGAGTCAGGGTGTCACGGCTTTCTTCCTGGGAAGGAGAGGCGGACCAAAACGCAGCGTGGTTATAGTTCATGGTTCTTTAATAAGAGACACTTAACATGAACAAACTACAAAACAATAAACGTGAAAGCTGAAAACAGTCCCGTGTGGCACAAACACGGACACAGGAAACAATCACCCACAAAATACCCAAAGAATATGGCTGCCTAAATATGGCTCCCAATCAGAGACAACGATAAACACCTGCCTCTGATTGAGAACCAATCCAGGCAACCATAGACTTACCTAGACACCTAAAAGAACACAACCCCATAAATCTACAAAAACCCCTAGACAAGACAGGACATATAAATAACCCATGTCACACCCTGGCCTAACCAAAATAATAAAGAAAACAAAGATAACTAAGGCCAGGGCGTGACACAGTGTGTTGGCAGCAGCGACTCAATGTTAGTGGTGGCTGTTTAACAGTCTGATGGCCTTGAGATAGAAGCTGTTTTTCAGTCTCTTGGTCCCTTCTTTGATGCACCTGTACTGACGTTGCCTTCTGGATGATAGCGGGGTGAACGGGCAGTAGCTTGGGTGGTTGTTGTCCTTGATGATCTTTATGGCCTTCCTGTGACATCGGGTGGTGTAGGTGTCCTGGAGGGCAGGTAGTTTCCCCCCGGTGATGCGTTGTGCAGACCTCACTACCCTCTGGAGAGCCTTACGGTTGTGGGTGGAGCAGTTGCCATACCAGGCGGGGATACAGCCCGACAGGATGCTCTCGATTGTGCATCTGTAGATGTTTGTGAGTGCTTTGGTGACAAGTCGAATTTCTTCAGCCTCCTGAGGTTGAAGAGACGCCTCTGCGCCTTCTTCACAACGCTGTCTGTGTGGGTGGACCAATTCAGTTTGTCCGTAATGTGTACGCCGAGGAACTTAAAACTTACTACCCTCTCCACTACTGTCCCGTCGATGTGGATAGGGGGGTGCTCCCTCTGCTGTTTCCTGAAGTCCACAATCATCTCCTTTGTTTTGTTGACGTTGAGTGTGAGGTTATTTTCCTGACACCATACTCCGAGGGGCCTCACCTCCTCCCTGTAGGCCGTCTCGTTGTTGTTGGTAATCAAGCCTACCACTGTAGTGTCGTCCGCAACCTTGATGATTGAGTTGGAGGCGTGCATGGCCACACAGTCGTGGGTGAACAGGTAGTACAGAAGAGGGCTCAGAACGCACCCTTGTGGGGCCCCAGTGTTGAGGATCAGCGGGGTGGAGATGTTGTTACCTACCCTCACCACCTGGGGGCGGCCCGTCAGGAAGTCCAGTACCCAGTTGCACAGGGCGGGGTCGAGACCCAGGGTCTCGAGCTTGATGACGAGTTTGGAGGGTACTATGGTGTTAAATGCTGAGCTGTTGTCGATAAACAGCATTCTCACATAGGTATTCCTCTTGTCCAGATGGGTTAGGGCAGTGTGCAGTATGGTTGCGTTTGCGTCGTCTGTGGACCTATTTGGGCGGTAAGCAAATTGGAGTGGGTCTAGGGTGTCAGGTAGGGTGGAGGTGATATGGTCCTTGACTAGTCTCTCAAAGCACTTCATGATGGCGGAAGTGAGTTCTACGGGGCAGTAGTCGTTTAGCTCAGTTACCTTAGCTTTCTTGGGATCAGGGACAATGTTGTCCCTCTTGAAGCATGTGGGAACAGCAGACTGAGATAAGGATTGATTGAATATGTCTGTAAACACACCAGCCAGCTGGTCTGCGCATGCTCTGAGGATGCGGCTGGGGATGCCGTCTGGGTCTGCAGCCTTGCGAGGGTTAACACGTTTAAATGTTTTACTCACGTCGGCTGCAGTGAAGGAGAGTCCGCAGGTTTTGGTTGCGGGCTGTGTCAGTGGCACTGTATTGTCCTCAAAGCGGGCAAAAAAGGTATTTAGTCTGTCTGGGTGCAAGACATCCTGGTCCGCGACTGGGCTGGTTTTCTTTTTGTAATCGGTGATTGACTGTAGACCCTGCCACATACCTCTTGTGTCTGAGCCGTTGAATTGCGACTTTACTTTGTCTCTATACTGACGCTTAGCTTGTTTGATTGCCTTGCGGAGTGAATAGCTACACTGTAGCTTTCAGTTTCACGCGAATGCTGCCATCAATCCACGGTTTCTGGTTTGGGAATGTTTTAATAGTTGCTATGGGTACGACATCGTCAATGCACTTTCTAATGAACTCGCTCACCGAATCAGCGTATTCGTTATATCCCAATCCACGTGATCGAAGCAGTCTTGAAGCGTGGAATCAGATTGATCGGACCAGCGCTGAACAGACCTGAGTGCGGGAGCTTCTTGTTTTAGTTTCTGTCTGTAGGCTGGGAGCAACAAAATGGAGTCGTGGTCAGCTTTTCCGAAAGGAGGGCGGGGTAGGGCCTTTTATGTGTCGCGGAAGTTAGAATAACAATGATCCAGGGTTTTACCAGCCCTGGTTGCGCAATCGATATGCTGATACAATTTAGGGAGTCTTGTTTTCAGATTAGTCTTGTTAAAATCCCCAGCTACAATGAATGCAGCCTCAGGATATGTGGTTTCCAGTTTGCATAGAGTCAAATAAAGTTTGTTCAGGGCCATCCATGTGTCTGCTTGGGGGGAATATATACGGCTGTGATTATAATCGAAGAGAATTCCCTTGGTAGATAATGCGGTCGACATTTGATTGTGAGGAATTCTAAGACAGGTGAACAGAAGGACTTGAGTTCCTGTATGTTGTTATGATCACACCACGTCTCGTTAATCATAAGGCACATCCCCCCGCCCCTCTTCTTACCATAAAGATGGTTGTTTCTGTCGGCGCGATGCGTGTTGAAACCAGCTGGCTGCGCCGACTCCGGTAGAGTCTCTCGAGTGACCCATGTTTCCGTGAAGCAAAGAACGTTACAGTCTCTGATGTCTCTCTGGAATGCTACCCTTGCTCAGATTTCACCAACCTTGTTGCCAAGAGACTGGACATTGGCGAGTAGTATGCTAGGGAGTGGTGCGCGATGTGCCCGTGTCCGGAGCCTGACCAGAAGACCGCTTCATTTGCCTCTTTTACGACGTCGTTGTTTTGGGTCGCCGGCTGGGATCTGATCCATTGTCCTGGGTGGAAGGCAGAACACAGGATCCGCTTCGGCAAAGTCATATTCCTGGTCGTAATGAGTAGTTCCTCCCGACTGTAATGAAACCTAAGATTACCTGGGGTACCAATGTAAGAAATAACACCTAAAAAAACAAAATACTGCATAGTTTCCTAGGAACGCGAAACGAGGCGGCCTTTTCGGTCGGCGCCGGAAGTCTATCCCTGCGTGGATTTATTTTACAAATGATTTTTCCTGAGTAAAAGTACGTTATTTTACTCAGTTCTGTGTCCTGCGCCTGACTCTGTTCTCACCTCTGCACACCTATCACATGACATGTCTCCCAGAGTTTCCGGTCCTAACCATCTATTTCCACTGGAAAATATGCCCCTTCACCACCCCCGTCCACTCCTCACCCCTCCCCCTACCCTTTTCCTGATTAAAATAACCCACAGCCTGCAGAGTCAAGGTATTTTGAAAAAAAAATATTCCCCGGGCTAGCAGATGGGCACTGTGGATAGACAGACAGACATACAGAAGGACAGACGGAAGGACGTACGGAGAGAGTCGGAGGGACGGGATAATGCACAGCTGCGGCTCGGGCGATGCCTTTTCTGCCTCCCCTATTTCCCCCTGCTCTTTATCACAGCCCCACACTTGTGCTCCGCTGGTAATCAGAGAGGCCTGGCCCCTCCACAGAGCCAGCAACCGCATTCCAATCTCATCTGTTGCGTATCTAATACTAATTGGAATCCTTCAACTGGGTCACTGTCATTGTTTTTCAAGTACTGTCAAGTCGGGGGAAACATATGAAACTGAAATTATACCCCTGCCCCTCACAGGAACACCTTGATTGGATCCCTCTCTCTCTCTCTCTCTCTCTCTCTTTTGTCTGCCTGGGTCTCTTGGTTCTTTCTCTCTCTCTCTCAAACCATTAAGATATTCAATCTGCTGTCCGATGGGCTGAAGGGGGCAAGCAGGGGAAGGGGAGATGCTCCCCAGTCCATCATGCACCCTGTGTGTGTCTGTGCGTGTGCGTGTGCATGTGCGTGTGTGTATGTGTATGTGTCTCCATCTCCTCTCCAGGGATTGCAACTGCAATGCTCGTCCTCCATAAACAGGGAGCTTTAGCGTAGAGTGTGTGTGTGTGTGTGTGGGTTTGTCTGTGCTTGTGGGTGTGTTCACTTTAGGCATATAGTCTCGTTGACTACATTTCCAATCTTGGCAGCCTGTCCACACAGACATTTTGGGGACACTTTTGTAATGTTTGTTTATATCTTTAAAGTGCATAACTCTCCCCCCAAAAGCAATCAGATTAGGCTATCATTCCGTCCTAAAGCCAAACCCATAACACATCTACATGTATATGTTCAATTGGGCATGTCAAGGGCTGGTCTTAGCCTCCCTAAGCTAATGCACTAGTGGAACGACATATCAAAATCGCCTCAGATGGGGGCCACTGTTCATGTACTCTCTCCCGTCAAGATGCTGAGAGGATAAATAGAGATGGGGGGGATTATGTGTTGACGAGTGCGGATCCAAATTAATGTTCGCTCAATCATGTGGCCAAACCGTCCGGGGCTCATTTCTTAGGAAGATGGCTGGGTGGTTTGTGCTCTCTCTCGTTATTAATGTACAAGGCCCTCCTGATTGGCAGGGACATTTCTGATGTGACTGCTTGGTCCATTTGGCCACTAATTCATGCATGTATACTCTTGGACCAGCTCCCTCCCTCCCTCTCTCAGATTATAGGCCTACTTCATGTGCATATTTATATAAAAATGCAATCATTTCATCAATTGTTCATTTTGTATGGTGCATGTTGTTTAACTATGGGGTGTTTCATTAAAAAAAAATTGTATCTTTCTATTCAATGCACAAGTTTGATTATGTTTCCTTGTATGTCATTTTTATTCACTCTGATTGGAAGTGTATTAGCTATGAAAGAGAACAGGCCCTTGAGATTTAGGCTCCAGTTATAAATGGCTATAGTTTGAATATTTGTTGTTGTGTTTTCCATGGCTGCCTAAGGCGGTGGTTGCAGGTCAAATCCAAACAGTTTTACGTGACAACTACTGTTTTACTCCTCTCCCCAGTTGGGACACACCTATTTCACACTATGATCATCAACAAATCGCAAATAAATTCATAAACCCAGACATCAAAAACAACAACAACAACAGAAGGAAACAGAATGAACATGACCACACACTTCCGTCTCTTCTTTGTTTTTTATTTTTATTTTTTGTCTATCTCAGCATGGTTCTCTGTTCTTCCTTGAGACTGGAAATGGTATTTGGGAGACAAACAACTTCATTCTGCTGTGCGGCAGTAATTAGCTGTGGAATTAGCGGGCTTGACGTGCCTCCACAGATCAGCCGGGCCCTCCAGGGAGGCCTGCGGGTCCAGGCAAGCCGCATTTCCAATTATTGTGTTGAATTGCTAATTTAGTTATTGTGCCTGGCGTAATTGTGATGGGTATTGGGTGTGCGATTCAATTTGTTTTAAGTATTTGTGGGCTGGCGGCTTGGTAATAGAGCTGACCTATCTGGTGGCCCAGCACAGCGAGGAGAGTTACGAGACGGCAAACAAAGGGAAGACACTACAAAGATGTTGGCTCTCTCTCCCTTTTTCTCTTGTTCTCTCTCTCTCTTTCTCTCTCTCTCACTCTCTCATCGCCTTAGTTTGATCTGCCTCATCCCTCTTAAGACTGTTGAAGTTAAAAAGCTTGAAATTTAGAAAAATAGCACTTTGATCATCTTCAGGGTGGAAGGCACAGCGCATTAGACTGCAAGAACATTGAGGGCTTTGGTTTGTAGATAAGCAGAGGAATGCCATTCTATCCAAAATATTGTCGGCAGGAGTATTGTGTACATCTTGAAGGTACCCCGTGCCCTGGCCGGATTAGCTGGCCATTTTAACAGGACTCAGAAGATTTGCCTAACTGTTAGACAGCAGAGGAGTGCTGTGTGTCTCCCTGTAGGCTACATGGGCTCATTTGACAAAGCAGTCTTCATAGTTGTAGTATTAGTTTGTATTATTAAGTCACCAACATACAGTAGAATGGGGAAGATTAAATGAACCTCCTGGGCTGACAGTGAGGTGTTTGGCTTACATTGATATACAAGGTATCAATTGCTCTCTACTGATTGAATTATGTGAACAGTTTTTATTATTGTAGCCTGAAAGATTTAAGCCCTGACTTGAGCATTTTTTCATAATAATTACATAGTGTAGCAATTTTCTTGTTACTTTAAATTTGGTTTAAACTCGCACTGTGGTTACAAGTTAAATTTCATCCCCCAGAAAAGAGACAAATATTACAACAAATATTATGGTGGAACTCAAATGTGCATGTTGATAAAAGATCTGTATCTATGGATTTATTTAAAGAGTATTTTGCTTTTAAATGATATTGTACATTGGAATGGTAGAGTTATGTCTTTCGTGGAGCTACTGGAATTGTATGGGAAGGTCAGCTCAATCCAAGATTACAACCAATTGATTACAGCATTACCCCAACATGTAATGAGTACAATTGGAGACAGGGTGCAGGTGTGTATTAGTAAAGGACCACAGGAGGAGGCAGGTTGCTGGGTCCTGGGGCAGGCAGAAGGTCATACACAGGGACTCCAACAAGGTAACAGTACAGGCAGGGAAAAGGCTATTAACGTAGTCCAGGAGATCAGGCAAGAGGTTGATGACAGGAAATATGAAAGTACAGGCAGGGAATAGGCAAAGGTACAGGCAGGGAAAAGGCAAAAAGGCGTTGTTAGTGAGGATGGCCAAAAACAAAGATACACGGGAGAACTCAATTCGGAAATAACCAGCGCTCCGAATAGAATGTGTATCAAAACAAACAATTTCTCACAATGATGGGGTGCAAAGAACTGAACAACATAGTGTGTGTAAATGACATACAGGTGTGTGAACATGTGATCAGAATTCAGGTGATTGGAATCTGGAGAGTGAGCTGCGTTCATGGGATCTATGTGTTTGAGAGTGTGAGCTGGAAAGTGGGCTGGAAAGTGAGCTGTGTTCAAGGGATCTATGTGTTTGAGAGCGTTAGTTGGAAGCAGATGTTACACAAAAATGGAGGAGGCAGGCGGCAGCGGGAGGAGGTAGGGAACTGTCCTGTCTGCCAAATATAAAGGATCAAAACTGTCAGAGGAACAAAAATAGCATAAATAGGAAAGTATACCAGTTTAATTTTAGGATCAGGATGTTGACAGGTGTGCATATAGATGGCTGGGAAGATATTTTTTATGTACCGATTCCATGGCACAGGTTCCATGAGTTGATATATAAAATGATGCAAGATTCAAGACTTTGTGCTTTCAGCTAAAATTATCGTACAGAATTCTTGCCACCAACAAAATGTTGAATATTTGGGGAATACAATCATCGCTGTTCTGCAGATTTTGTTGTGAGGATACAGAATCAATTGTCCATTTGTTCTGGTGTTGCCCTCAAGTAGCCTGTTTCTGGTCTCAGGTTCAGGAATTGCTGAAAAAGCATATCCTTAATCTAAAATTTACCCTAGAAATAGCATTGTTTGGAGATTGAGAGACCTGGTCAGTCAATTACTAATATACTAATACTCTTAGTAAAAGTATTTATCTTCAACTCGCAATCCGTGGATTCTAATCAAATAGATTTACAGTACCAGTCAAAAGTTTGGACACATTTTTACTATTTTCTACATTGTAGAATAATAGTGAAGACATCAAAACTATGAAATGACACATATGGAATCATGTAGTAACCAAACAGTGTTTAACAACTAAAAAAAACATTTTAGATTCTAGATTCTTCAAAGTAGACACCCATTTGATGACAGCCTTAAACACTCTTGGCATTCTCTCAACCAACTTCACCTGGAATGATCTTCCAACAGTCTTGAAGGAGTTCCAACATATGCTGAGCACTTTTTGGTTGCTTTTCCTTCACTCTGCGGTCCAACTCACCCTAAACCATCTCATTTTGGTTGAGGTAGGGTGATTGTGGAGGTCAGGTTATCTGAAGAAGCACTCCATCCCATTCTTAGTCAAATAGCACTTACACAGCCTGGAGGTGTGTTGGGTCATTGTCCTGTTGAAAAACAAACGATAGGCCCACTAAGCGCAAACCAGATTGGATGCTGTATCGCTGCAGAATGCTGTGGCAGCCATGCTGGTTAAGTGGGCCTTGAATTCTAAATAAATCACTGGCAATGTCACCA
Source organism: Oncorhynchus mykiss (assembly GCF_013265735.2). Classification (NCBI taxonomy): domain Eukaryota; kingdom Metazoa; phylum Chordata; class Actinopteri; order Salmoniformes; family Salmonidae; genus Oncorhynchus; species Oncorhynchus mykiss. The sequence goes on along the minus strand of NC_048591.1, from coordinate 26,553,767 downwards.
GCAAAGCACCCCCATGCCATCACACATCCTCCTCCATGCTTCATTGTGGGAACCACACATGCAGAGATTATCCGTTCACCTGTTCTGTGTCTCACAAAGACACATCGGTTGGAACCAAAAATCTAAAATTTGGACTCATCAGACCAAAGGACAGATTTCCACTGGTCTAATGTCCATTGCTCGTGTTTCTTGGCCCAAGCAAGTCTCTTATTATTATTATTGGTGTCCTTTTGTATTGTTTTTTTTGCAGAAATTTGACCATGAAGGCCTGATTCACACAGTCTCCTCTGAACAGTTGATGTTGTGATGTGTCTTTTACTTGACCTCTGTGAGGTGCAATCTGAGGTGCAGTTAATTGCTGATTTCCGAGGCTGGTAAATCTAATGAACTTATCCTCTGCAGCAGAGGTAACTCTGGGTCTTCCTTTCCTGTGGTGGTCCTCCTTTCCTGTGGTGGTCCTCATGAGAGCCAGTTTAATCATAGAGCTTGAAGGTTTTTGCAACTGTACTTGAGGAAGCTTTCAAAGTTCTTGAAATGTTCCGTATTGACTGACCTTCATGTCTTAAAGGAATAATGGACTGTTGTTTCTCTTTGCTTATTTTAGCTGATCTTGCCATAATATGGACTTGGTCTTTTACCAAATTGGGCAATCTTCTGTATACCACCCCTACCTTATCACAACACAACTGATTGGCTCAAGCTCATTAAGAAGGAAATACATTCCACAAATGAACAAGGCACTCCTGTAAATTGAAATGCATTCCAGGTGACTACTTCACGAAGCTGGGGGCAGCAGGTAGCCTAGTGGTTAGTGTTGGACTTGTAACCGAAAGGTTGCTAGATTGAATCCCCGAGCTGACAAGGTAAAAATCTGTCATTCTGCCCCTGTACAAGGCAGTTAATGACTTAGACCGTCATTGAAAATAAGAATTTGTTCTTAACTGACTTGCCTAGTTAAAAGTAAAAATTTAAATAAAAAAAAAGCTGGTTGAGAGAATTTCCAAGAGTGTACAAAGCTGTCATCAAGGCAAAGGTTGGCTACTTTGAAGAACCTCAAATATATTTTGATTTGTTTAACCGTTTTTTGGTTACTACATGATTCCATATGTGTTATTTCATAGTGTGGATGTCTTCACTATTATTCTACTATATAGAAACCAGTAAAAAAATAAGGTAAACCCTAGAATGAGTAGCTGTCCCCAAACTTTTGACTGGTACTGCATTCAAATTGTATGTTAAACATCACAGCATAGTTTAAAGATATATGGTGTGTAGAAATCTGAAGAGGGTGGCCAGCAGAGATACGTGGGATTGTTAAGCGGAGCGACACAGCAGAACCAAAATATTTGTTACACAGGGAGATATGGAGTGCAGATCCGGGGTAGCTCGGATGAGTTGCAGAAAAGCCTGATGTGGAGACTGAGGTTGGAGTTAGCTGAGTAGAACAGGGTAAACAGGTCCTGAGGGGAATCCAAGGTAGTGGTGGTGAGTAAAATCCAGAGCAAGGCAGTTGGATGGTGAGATGTGGAACGGGAGACAGGAGCCAGAGACAGAGCGGTAAACTGCAATGAGAGGATAAACGGTGTCAGGCAGGGAAACAGGCACAGCAGAGTAACAGGATCTTGAATAATCATAAATGGCTAGAATCATGAACTGACTGAGCAGAGATTACGATCTGGCAGAGTGAAAGTGGCAGGACTGAGTATTTGTAGAGGTCTTGATTATGGAACGAGGTGCAGCTGGTAGGGATCTGCTTTGACTCCAGCACACCTGTCTCCATCCACACAATCACAGAGAGAGAGAGAGAGAGTGTACAGGGGGAGTAACTGCAGGTCAAGAAGATACCGAGTGAACACCAGTGGGTGTAGCAGGAGCAGATGTGACAGTACCCCCCCCCCCTCTACGAACACCATCTGGTGCACGACCTGGCTTGTCTGGGTGTGAGGTATGAACATCCTGTAAGAAGGAGGCGTCCAGAGTGTGATGGGGCACCCAGCAGCACTCCTTAGGCCTGTATCCCTCCCAGTCCTCCAGATACTGCCAACCGCGGCCCCGACGGCGCACATCAAAAAGCAGCTGGACGACATAGGTAGGATGGTCGTCGATGAGCCGAGGGAGTGGAGCAGCTGCAGGAGGGGACAGGGGACTGGAGCAGACTGGTTTAATTAAGGATACATGGAAGGTGGTCTGAATTTTGAGAGTTTCAGATAAACAGCAGAGGGGTTTATGACTCAATCAATCTCAAAGGGGCCAATGAATTGGGGAGCTAGTTTTTTGGAAACCACTTTCAGGAGTGAGTCTTTAGATGAAAGCCATACCTTTTGGCCTGGAGTGTAGACTGGGGCTGAAGCACGGCGACGGTTAGCTTGAGATTGGGTCCTGGCGGAGGCACGAAGAAGAGCAGCCCAGACCATCCTCCAGGTGCGACAACAATGGCACATATTGTCCTAGAATGAGGGCATCGTTACTTCGACCTCTTGGGCAGGGAATAAGGGAGGTTGGTAACCCAGAGCACACTCAAGGAAGACATACCTGATGAGGCGTTAATGAGGGTGTTGTGGGCATATTCCACCCAGGGTAGCTGGTCACTCCAGGAGGAAGGGTTAGCCGAAGTCACATAAGAGTATTGCAGTTTCCAACTCCTGGTTGGCCCGCTCGGTCTAGCCGTTGGTCTGGGGGTGATATCCAGACGAAAAGCTAACATTAATACCCAGAGCTGTGCAGAAGGCTCTCCATACCTGGGATGTAAACTGGTGTCCTCTGTCAGAAATAATGTCGCTAGGGATGCCATGCAGCCACAAAACATGGGATACCTGCAGGTCCTCAGTCTCCCGGGAGGAAGAAAGCTTGGAGAGGGGAATGAAGGGAGCCACCTTGGAAAATCGGTCAATAACAGTGAAGATGACTGAGTTACCATTCAGTGACTAAGTCAAGCTGTGTGTGCGCAGGGGCAACTGGGTATGGGAAGAGGACGAAGCAGACCAGATGTAGGTTTGGTGAAGGTTTAGTTCCGAGCACAGACCGAGCAGGCTGAGACGAATTCCCGAGCGTCTTTCTCCATGGTGGGCCACATAAATCGCTGACGCAGGAAGATGACAGTCCGGTTCATGCCAGGGTGACAGGTGAGGTGAGTAGAATGGGCCCATTGAAGAACATGAGAACAAACTGAATCTGGCACAAACAGAGCCTTACAAGGACCGTTTCTAGGATCAGGCTGGTTCAGCTGAGCCTGATGAACACGGGACTCAATCTCCCAAGAGACAGCAGCAACGATGCAGGAGGATAATGGTTCGGAACATGTGTTGTCTGCGATGAACTGACGGGAGAGGGCGTCAGGCTTGGTATTCTTAGATCAGTGGTGATAAATGAGTGAAGTTGAATCTTCCAAAAAACAATGCCTACCTGGCCTGCTGAGAGTTCAAAACGTTTGGCAGTCTGGATGTCGGTTAGATTTTTGTGATCCGTCCACACAATGAAGGGAAGGACCGAACCCAGATACTCAAATACTCTTTCATGGCCTCTTGTGTGAGGCGAGAGAGGATTTAAACAACCTGCAACTAGGGAGAGGAGCTCCAGCCTAAAGCTCAATAGCACAGTCTTTCGGCCAATGAGGCGGCAGAGATGGGCTGTGGTGCTTACTGAATACAAGAGCTAGACCGTGATATTCTGGAGGAACAGAAGACAGGTCTGTCGGTTCTGGAATGGACTGGGGTGCAGACAGAGTAGGAGGAAGGGTAGAATGTAGACAATTGGAATGACTACTTGGAGTACATTTTGTTACCCTTCCGGTGGACCAGTCAATCTGTGGATTGTGTAGCTTTAAGGATGAGCCAGAATCAGAGGTGAGTTAGAACAGTCGATTATGTGGAAACATATCTTTTCCTGGGGATTTCCAGAGAGACGCAGGATAAGAGGAACAGTTCTCTCCAAAACACGGAATAGTAGCTTTCCATTGAGAGCATTGGCATCCAAAGGTGAATCGAGTGAAACAGTGTCCAGACCAAATTGATTAACGACCCCTCGGTCCAGAAAGCGCTCGCTGGCGCCTGAATTGATGAGCAGGCAGAGGAAAAGCCTGGCTCTGCCACACAAGGTTGGCCTCAAGCAGGGGTCTGGGAGATGTTGGGCAGGCAATTTGGCTCAACAGTATATCCCCCACTACTGCTGAGCCAACTTTTTTGCTGGACACAGGGAACAAGTGAAGACCAGGGGATCAACCTGGCCACAATATAGACAACTCCTAGTACTGATATGCCGCTGCCTCTCCTCTGGAGATAGACGGGTCTGACCGAGCTGCATGGGCTCAGGATTAGAACATGCCTGGAGATGTGATTCAGTCGGAGAAGGAGAGCAAGGAACTGAAGCAGCTGTTATGGGACATGAAACCCTCCCTCCCCTCTCCCTCCGACGCTCACGGAGACGGATGTCAATGCGGATAGTGAGAGAAATTAGTTTATCAAGTGCATCAGGCTCCTCTCTGGACACCAACTCATCTTTGAGGGTCTCAGTGAGTGCGTTCCGGAATGCTCCCTGAAGGGCCTCGTCATTCCAGCCACTATCTGCGGCGAGGTTGCGGAACTCACATGCCATTTCAGCCACACTCTGGGAGCCTTGACAAAGGATCAGAAGTCGTTTAGCGGTATCCTTTCCATAGACCGGGTGGTCGAAGACCTTCCTCATCTGTGAATCTACCGTAGGAGAAGCAGATAGGCAACTCTCTCTCCCACACCGCAATGGCCCAGGAAAGCGCTGTTCCACAAAGGCAGCCAATCAAAAAATAATTATTGGCTCATTCACTAGCATAAGAGTAGGGCTGTTGCTCAAATACTAGTGAACATTGCACAAGAAAGGCTCTGCAAGCGCCAAGATTACCATCATAGTGCTCAGGAGTCGGAACAAAAGGCTCCCTGGGCGGAGAACAGGGACTTGAGACTGGTTGTAAACTCCGGGCGAAGGATCGGAACTGTAGGTCAGACAGGCTCCGTGAAAACTCCTTGATGTTCTCCAGCAGGGCTTTGTCATGTTACTCAAAAATAGCACCTTGACCTACAATAGTTTGGTGAAGAGTAGTGGAGTCTGCTGCGTTCATCTCTTGGCCAGATCGTATTGTTAAGCGGAGCGACACAAATCAAATCAATCAAATCAAATGTTATTTGTCACATACACATGGTTAGCAGATGTTAATGTGAGTGTAGCGAAATGCTTGTGTTTACATACACTTAGATTGGAGTCATTAAAACTTGTTTTTCAACCACTCCACAAATGTTTTGTTAACAAAACTATAGTTTTGGCAAGTCGGTTAATACATCTACTTTGTGCATGACACAAGTCATTTTTCCAACAATTGTTTACAGGCGGATTATTTCACTTATAATTCACTGTATCACAATTCCAGTGGGTCAGAAGTTTACATACACTAAGTTGACTGTGCCTTTAAACAGCTTGGAAAATTCCAGAAAATTATGTCATGGCTTTAGAAGCTTCTGATAGTCTAATTTACAACATTTGAGTCAATTGGAGATGTACCTGTGGATGTATTTCAAGGCCTACCTTCAAACTCAGTGCCTCTTTGCTTGACATCATGCGAAATTCAAAATAAATCAGCCAACACCTCAGAAAATAATTGTAGACCTCCACAAGTCTGGTTCATGTCTGGGACCAATTTCCAAACGCCTGAAGGTACCACGTTCATCTGTACAAACAATAGAATGAAAGTAGAAACACCATGGGACCACATACCGCTCAGGAAGGAGATGCGTTCTGTCTCCTAGAGATGAACGTACTTTGGTGTGAGAAGTGAAAATCAATCCCAGAACAGCAGCAAAGGACCTTGTGGAGATGCTGGAGTTAACAGGTACAAAAGTATCTATATCCACAGTAAAACGAGTCCTATATCGACATAACCTGAAAGGCCGCTCAGCAAGGAAGAATCCACTGCTCCAAAACCACCATAAAAAAGTCAAACTACGGTTTGCAACTGCACATGGGGACAAAAATCGTACTTTTTGGAGAAATGTCCTCTGGTCTGAGGAAACAAAAATAGAACTGTTTGGCCATAATGACCATCGTTATGTTTGGAGGAAAAAGGGTGAGGCCTGCAAGTCCAAGAACACCATCCCAACCATGAAGCACGGTGGTGACACATCATGTTGTGGGGGTGCTTTGCTGCAGGAGGGACTGGAGCACTTCACAATATAGATGTTATCATGAGGTAGGAAAATTATGATGATATGTGGAAGCAACATCTCAAGACATCAGTCAGGAAGTTAAAGCTTGGTCGCAAATGGGTCTTCTAAATGGACAATGACCCCAAGCATACTTCCAAAGCTGTGGCAAAATGGCTTAAGGACAACAAAGTCAAGGTATTGGAGTGGCCGTCACAAAGCCTTGACCTCAATACCATAGAACATTTTTGGGCAGAACTGAAAAAGCGTGTGTGAGCAAGGAGGCCTACAAACCTGACTCAGTTACACAAGCTATCAGGAGGAATTGGTCAAAATTCACCCAATTTGTTGTGGGAAGCGTGTGGAAGGGTACCCGAAACGTTTGACCCAAGTTAAACAATTTAAAGGCAATGCTACCAAGTACTAATTGAGTGTATGTAAACTTCTGACCCACTGGGAATGTGATGAAGAAAATACAAGCTGAAATAAATCATTATTTATACTATTATTCTGACATTTCACATTCTTAAAATAAAGTGGTGATCCTACCTGACCTAAGCAAGGGATTTTTTGCTAGGATTAAATGTCAGGAATTGTGAAAAAATGGAGTTTAAATATATTTGTCTAAGGTGTATGTAAACTTCTGACTTCAACTGTATGTTTGAATGACACTGAGGGGAAACGCTGTTACATCCAATGCGTGTTTGCCTGAGGCTAATGCCACACAGGTGCTTATATGCGAGTACACATGCATACACACACACATTCAAATGCACACATGTGCACACACATATACACATGTAAATAGTGCCACACATGCATTGAAATGCATACAGTTGGCCTTGCTGTTTAGATTTTTTGTTGTCCTTGATGTCTTTTGTTTTTTGCATTGTTGTTTTCCTTTGTTTTTCTATTTTTTCATTTTGTTGGTAGTTGGCTCATTGGGGGGCGGTGGCTTGGGGGGGAGAGTCGGGAGGGAGGGTGGTTTGGTGGTGAGGTGTGGAGGAGGACAGATTGAAAGGTAGTATTTCTGTGTGTGTGTGGACTGGTTCAAGCGTATACGCTGCTGGCAAGTGGTTTGTGTGTGGATATGAATTCTGGGACAGTTTTAGAGAGCTCATTGTGATTGCCTGAGGTGTTTGTGTGTTGTTTATGCTTTCATCTTGTTAGCAGTGTGTGTTTGCCTGTCCACATGTTACCTCAGGGTCAATATGAAAGGCTCTGGTTTGAATGGGGCCTCTTGAGCTCTTTGAAATCTCCTCTAGCCTATTCTCACTGGTCCAGCCTGTCCACCTCTCTTTCCATCCCTCTTTCCCTCTATTTCTCCATCCCTGCTCCCACTTTCCGTCTCTTTTTCGTCTCTCTTTCCATCTCTCCCTCTTGCTTGCTTGCACACACACACGCACACGCACACGCACACGCACACACACACACACACACACACACACACACACACACACACACACACACACACACACACACACACACACACACACACACACACACACACACACACCAGCTATTTACACCTGCCGTGTTTCATCATCAATGAAGTGCTCCTTCTCTGGGTGTTTAATCTCCCACACGTTTGGCACTGTCCCCTCAATCAGTCTGCCTCACTACTTCACAGACAGATTGGTATCACTGCTCGCCTCACCAGCCTCTCACACACACAAGCACCCCACCAAAACACACATCAAGTACAGTCGCTCACTCCTCTCTTAGGTGTATGACGTCTGTCATCCGAGTTATCATGAAAACAGATTTTGTAACAGACATCCATTTTTATTTTCAAATAGCAAAGATGATTTGTAAAGTAGCCCTATGTCATAGGTGATGACATAGGGCTACTTTACAAATAATTTTTGCTATTCAAGAGGTATTACTCACCTCTTGTTTAGTCATGTGTGTCCATCACATAATGCTGGCTCATGATTGAGAGGAGTCCAACCATAGGAAGAAACCAAATAACTAAACAAACCAACAACTGAACAAATAGGCGCCAATCTCTTACATGTACATTAATCTTATTCATGATTTCAAACTGGTTTATTATTCCGGGGTCCGCTCTTTCCAGAGACAAACGAATGAAGGTTGATAGGAATCTGGCCATGTGGTCTGGGAGTCTTGGGAGCCAGAGGGGCTGAAGAGAAATAAGAGTCAGATAGAGAGAGGGAGAGCCTGGCAGCAGAGGGAAATTAAATATATTTGAAAAGCTGTGCAGTAATTGGTTTCTAAACAGAAGTGTTTCCTGACTGTCTGGTACCTGTTTACATTTGGCTTCAGGATAATAAGTTCCTGTCCCTCCCTCACTGAGATGACAATACAACCTCCTTGTTCCTAATTCTGCACTCTCTTCCACACAATCACATAGTCAAGACAATGGATGTTTGCGTGTGTGCGTGTGCGTGTTTGAGCGCATGCATGCATATTTACGAGATATTCTGCATACAGTGCTGTTGTGTCTGAACAGCACATTGGGTAAATGCTAGCTAGACATTGTATGTAACTAACAATGTGAGCCACAAGATCAGAATAACCCTCTTCTTCCTCATAATGAGGGCAGCGGTTTCTGTTAAACCAATGTGATTTACTTGTGATTCTGCCAAATGTATCTAATCTTACAGTTAAGATACAGTAATCTTGTTCATAATTGGCATTTTAAAAATAGAAGTTATTTAATTAGCAGAAAAAAGACTCATATGGTCAATTAGAAATAACACTTGGCACAGGAAGCTTTGGACCTGAGCCATATAAGGGCTTAAATTAAATAGAACTGAAAGGGCCTGATTATAGAACTGCTGAATATAGAAGCAGTACGGCAATTCTTGATGCAAGGCTTTCTCTAATGTTGGATCAATGGCTAGAACTTAAATGTTGACACTACTGTCATTTTGATAGTGTAACATCACTGGTCAATGTTACAAACATGCATGCACACGCGCACACGCACACGCACACACAGAAACACATACACATAAACACATACTGCTTCCAATTCATCACATGGCACGTAGTGAGGAACAGGTTAAGTCTCAGGCCTCCACTACAAAGGGACTGTGAAATGTCGGAATCAAAAAAGTCAACAAGCGACCAAACGAACAAACGCCACACCGATGCCTTTTGGTCTCAACTTCATAGGGCAAAATGCATATTCATGAAGTAAGCAACTTGTGATCCCAAACAAAGTAAAGCTCTGGCTCAGAGAGATTGGCCAAGCCATAATGACTTCTTCGTTTTAAGCCCGCATAAGAAAGCCAGATTCCCTGTGCTTGTCGTCCATGAGAATATTTAATACCGTTATTAATCATTTTTAATCCGTTTGCTTTTAATTAAGAAACAGCATGTTGCTGTCCTATCAGCGTGTGCCAGGGCTCAGATTAATTGTAGCTTAAGATAGCTTGCCTTGATTGGTGTAATGTATTAGCTAACAAGACGCAGGCTTCTAAAGATACTTGTATACTACCTTGGGAACTTGGCACCACTCCATGGACCCTCTCTCTCTTTCTTTCTCACTCTCTCTCTCTATCCCCTCCCTCTCCCTCCTTGCTACCTCTCTATCTCCTTTCCCGTGTGTCTGCCATTTGAAGCTGCAGTCTGGAGTCATAGCAACACCTCTCTCATCTCAGCAGTGGTGGGAAGAGTACCCAATTGTCATACTTGAGTAAAAGTAAAGATACCTTAATAGAAAATGACTCAAGTAAAAGTGAAAGTCACCCAGTAAAATACTATTTGAGTAAAAGTTTTAAAGTATTCGGTTTTAAATATGCTTAAGTTTGAAAAGTAAATGTATTTGCTAAAATATTCTTAAGTATCAAAATAATTTCAAATTCCTTATATTAAGCAAACCAGACGGCACAATTTTTTTTTTTTACAGATAGCCAGGGGCACATCATTACAAATGAAGCATGTTTTTAGTGAGTATGGTTCACCAGGGATGTTATCTTGATATGCTTGTGAATGAGACCATTTTCATGTCCTGCTAAGCATTCAAAATGTAATGAGTAATTTTGGGTGTCTGGGAAAATGTATAGAGTAAAAAGTACATTATTCTCTTTAGGAATGTAGTGAAGTAAAAGTAAACGTTGTCAAAAATGTAAATAGTAAAGTACAGATACCCCCAAAAATGACTTAAGTAGTACTTTACACCACTGCCTCTCAGCATGGTGGTTTATGTGTACCTCTGTTACCAGCCTGCCTGCCAGGCCTGGCTCCCCTGGTGAGGCAATGTGATGTTCTAGAAAACTTCCTCCAGACAGGCCAGGGTTTATTGTGACATCACCCCTCTGTATGTTTGTTTGATCCTTGTGTTACCCTACAGGGGCCTGGGTGGAGGGAGGAGAGGGGCTGGGGTATTACTCAGGCTGGGGCTAGGACTGGGTCTGGGACTAGGGCTGGGGTTGGGACTAGTGCTTGCACTAGGCAGGATACAAAGGAGGAGGTAAGGTATTAGGACGTGGGAACTAGGATCATACACACAGAGATCATATAGTGGTAGGTTCTCTGGGAGGTGGAGAGGAGAGGGTGACAATGAGAGGGTGGCAGGGAGATGGTGACAAGAAGAGGGTGGCAAGGAGGGGCTGCTCTACAGGGTGGCAGTCAGTAGAGATGGTTCTGAGGGAGGGGCTTAACTACTGGTGTGTGAACAGCAGGGAGTGCTCAACTCTGTTACCATGCTATGAGGGAGGGGGGACATAGTATTTACACAGATGTACTGTTGCAGTTAAACTGGGAATCTTTCTGGATGTACTCTAGGATTACTCTAGAAGTGAACCCAGTGACATTCTTCTGTACTCCTACACTATTGCATCCTCCTTTTGACATGATTTGTGCCAGGCAAGCCATCGCCATCTTGATCAATCTTAAAGTTATGGACTGCGTGTGTGCATTTGTATGTGAGCATGGTTGCAGACATGTGCACCTGGATTAAGGTAGTTGCGATTCTGTTGGAGTGAGAGGTGGGAGTGTGTGTGAGTTGTTGGTAATTTAGAGTATGAATGAATAAATAGATGGCTATTTCCAGCACTAATCTCTGTGGCTGCCTAAAATACCCTGTCCCCTCTCTCTCTCTCTGCTGTGAAGAGATGGCCATTGTGTGTGATGAGAGTTTGATTGGATGTGTCCCCCGGGGAGTGCTCTCCATTAGCTAAGGTGATCTAACAGGTAATCAGGAGATAATTAAAAGGCTTCACTTTCTGCAATAGCTCTACGGGGATGAGGTGGAGGGAATAGGGGTCTGTGAGTGTGTGTGTGTGTGTGGGAGGGGGGGGGGGCTTTCTACAGGCAGTCTAGATCACAGATTGGTGGCTTGCTTGAAGAGAGGCTAACAGCAGGGTTTCAGTAGCGAATCAGCACCACTTAAGCGGACAGCGACAAAAACAGAATTCTGGAGCTCAGTCCCACTGGGCGGTGGACAGTGACATCTCCGATGCAGACATTCTCCATGGGGAGAATCTATGAAGGTAAATAGGCCAGTAGCCATAACCAATAAAAAGCCTAGAAGGGAGAGGCACCCCTTCAAACTCTGTTTACCATCCTGTTCAACTATATTAACTTCACAAGAAAACATTAGACATGGAATAAGGAATAAATAAGGAATAAATTGCAACAAAGAGAAACTACACCTCTACATTGTTTCTTTGAGTGTGGAGCACATTTTCTCTTGTGCAGTGACATCATGCATCTTACTCTGGCATTACTCTGGTAGCACTCTGACACACATGCATGCATGCACAAGGTGAGCCTTTAAGTGCTCTGCTGAGAGCCTGCATAGTGGATGGGGCGGCCAGCGATTAAGACGATATTAACAAATAGGTCAATGTCTATTTTCTGCTCAATTTAAAGCCTCACTGCGGTAAAGACTGCCTACTCTCCCTGGAGAGCCCACAAAATACAGAAAGACAGAACAGAAAAAGAGAATGTGTGTGTCAGAAGGAGGCTGAGGTAGATCGATAATTGTCTTTGATGGACTGATTGGAGGTTTGTGCCTGACGTTCTAGATGGACAGACAAGCAGCGGAGCACACTTACACACACACTCCTGTAGACACACACAAATACACACAAATATACACACACACACACACACACACACACACTCACACACACACACACACACACACACACACACACACACACACACCCCGGAAGACACTCACAAATACACACACACTCCTGTAGACACTCATACACATGTCAAACCAATACTTTTTGCCTCCAACTTTAGCATGCCGCCAACTTTTTGCAGACTTGTCTTTATAGCTGAAAGGTGTTGCCGGGAACAAAGCCTGTATTCAGAGTTACAGCGTGATTGAAATGTAAAGGCAATGTTTCCGCGTTAGCGGAGACTGCCTCCATGGTAAACGTTGCATGTGTCGGCTCAATCTAAATTGTGTTCATATTTCTATGTGCGATATGCGATACAGATTGAATAGTCATAATTCACATGTTTAAAAGTCCCGCCAACCCCTCCATATAAATCGGTGGAGGCTCCTCAGAGAACGAAGGGGTTGACCATCCTCCTTAATAAAAATAAGATTAGTGAAACTTTAAAAAGCTGTCCTTTTTAGATAAGACTACACTAAATATATTCACGTCACCAAATCATTTATTAAAACACATTGTTTTGCAATTAAGTTCTACAGTTGCCTCAACAGCTTAAGTATCAAAAGCAAGTGTGTAGTCGGAGGACAGTTTGCTTCCGTCCTCTGGGTACATTGACTTCAATAGAAAACCTAGGAGGCTTCAAAAATGAAGGTGGGGCAAGAGAGAGAGAGAGAGAGAGAGATTTTGTGATTTTGTTTCACATTCACTTACTTAGCTAGCAAATACAGCTTGCTAGTTTAACCTACTCAAACAATGGGATGCTGTGTTAGCTAGCTGCCTATGACTATCCAACACTGTAACTCTTCCAAGTCAAGGTAAGCTTTTGGTTTGACAAATGTATTGCCACCTGGTGGATGGTTAACCATTATAACGCTAATGTCTACCTTGACCCTAAAGGTTGAGTGTACAAATCTCATCACGGACAACCTAATCTAATTAGCCACCTTGCAACTACTTTGCATGTTCGCTTCCCCTAACCCTAACCCTCACATTAACCCTTTAACTTCTTGGTGACAGGGGGCAGTATTTTCACGTCCGGATGAAATGCATGCATTACCTGCTACTCATCCCCAGAAGATGAGATATGCATATTATTAGTACATTTGGATAGAAAAACTCTCTGAAGTTTCTAAAACTGTTTGAATCATGTCTGTGAGTGTAACAGAACTTATTTAGCAGGCGAAACCCCGAGGACTAAACATTCAGATTTTTTCTTTTTGGGGTCACTCTCTTTTCAATTTGTTTTCATTGGGAATCCAGATTTCTAAGGGACCTTCTTGCAGTTCCTATCACTTCCACTGGATGTCAACATTCTTTAGAAATTGGTTGAGGTTTTTCCTTTGTGTAATGAAGAAGTACGGCCATCTTGAACGAGGGTCACTTGAAGTGTACTGTTAGATAGAGGCGCGTGACCAGAAAGCATGCTACAGTTTGTTTTACTCCTGTATTGAACACAGATTCAATTTTATCGATTATTTACGTTAAAAAATACCTAAAGTTGTATTACAAAAGTAGTTTGAAATGTTTTGGCAAGGTTTGCAGGTAACTTTTGAGATATTTTGTAGTCACATTGCTCAAGTTGGAACCAGTGTTTTTCTGGATCAAACGCGCCAAATAAATGGACATTTTGGATATATATCGATGGAATTAATTGAACAAAAGGACCATTTGTGATGTTTATGGGACATATTGGAGTGCCAACAAAAGAAGCTCGTCAAAGGTAAGGCATGAATTATATTTTTTATTCTGCATTTTGTGTCGCGCCTGCAGGGTTGAAATATGCTTTCTCTCTTTGCTTAAGGTGCTATCCTCAGATAATAGCATCGTTTGCTTTCGCCTAAAAGCCTTTTTGAAATCTGACATGTTGGCTGGATTCACAAAAAGTGTAGCTTTAATTTGCTATCTTGCATGTGTGATTTAATGAAAGTTAGATTTTTATAGTCATTTATTTGAATTTGGCGCTCTGCATTTTCCCTGGCTTTTGGCCAGGTGGGACGCTAGCGTCACGGATATCCCAGAGAGGTTTTAACAGCACGCCGTATTGTAAATCATTTGTAAATAATTACTTTGTAATGTGTTAATTTTCCTGTTGAATAAAAAGTACTCAACCTGGAATCAGGTGTAGAATGAACATATTAAACGTAAATCCGTGACACTACAATTAGTATGATATGTTATGTTTCGTATGGTATGTATTACTTTGTGGAGGTCCAGCATCCATTGCAAATTATATTTTACAAATTCCAATTCGTAGAATGTGTTACAAATTCTAATTGGTTGTGGATAAGCTTAGCTAGGTGGCTAACATTAGCTAGGCTCAGGGTTAGGGGTTAAGGTTAGGCTTAAGGTTAAGATTAGGGTTAGGAGTTAGGTTAACTTATTGTTATGAATGTGAAGAAATAAAAGATAATTCTATCAGGGTAATTAAGAATAACTTGCTGCTGTCATGTCAGGTTACCATGACAAGCGACGCAACAACAGGGTCAAAGTTGAATGTCTCTTGCTTCTTGCCGGCTAAAGCAATTATCTGTGCTCCCTAGATCCTTGGTAAGTCCCTACCCCATTGAAGTTGACATTTGAAATTGTTAAGGTAAGGGTTAAGGTTAGGGTTTAGGGTAGGGACATCCCAAGGATTCCTGATAGCACTGACCCTAAATGCTGACAAGAAAAAGGTAGAAAGGGTGATGTTTGAAAGGAGATCATATAAACATTGGCCAACTGTTTTACAGGTAGCATAACATGAATCATATGTGAAAACAGTATCACAGACACAATTCACAAAACCTCTGCAAGACAAAAAGTAGTTTAATTGTTCCCTAACGTTAGCCAGTGTATGGTCTCCCAGTCTTAAGGGTATTGTCCAACATGTCAATAACTATTAACACAACCATGCTGATCTCTTGATTCCTCATGATTCACCTCTACCTCTCAGAACCACAACTAAGTAATTGTGTATTATAGGAAAGTTAAAAGCACTGGCTAAGTGAAAGTAACATGGAGTGCGCCTACCGGGAACTTGCTGTCCCCTATCCACTTATTAAACTTATTAAATACCAGAGAAGAAGATGAGGATAGTGAAACCTCTTTAGACTATTGAGATATACCCGGCCACCACAGCCCCCTCTTCATCTGCCTTTGTTCCAAACTTGTTTTGGCCAACCAACCTCTCCCCTGGGTGAGGCAGGCAGAGTCTCTGATCCTGAATGCCCTTTAAGCGTTTAATCGGCTCAGTAATTACTTAAACGACCTCGGGACGCAGGATCACTCCACATAATTATGAATCGGGAGGCAGGAGAGGATGGAGCTTCTCGGTTTGGGGGGAAAATTAGGCAGGAAATCTCCTTGTTGATCTCGGGTCCTTTACCAAGTCCCACAGGGTGTAGAGGACTGGAGAGAGAGAGGTGGGGAGTTCTGGGAGTGTGTGTGCGTGTACGTGTACGTGTGTGTATTAGTCCCAAACACATAATGCAGCATTGGCTCTCTTCTTCCCAGACCCCCTTGCTCATCAGCTGGAAGATTGATCCATGTCAAATCCAATCTGTCAATCTCAACACAGATAGACCAGCCCAGCAGCTGGCAGTCCGACAACATCTACCCAGCATCAAGCCCTATCCTTTGCCTCATCTGGTCGCAGCCTCAGCACCAGCACCCAGCCCAGCTCAATGACCCTGTCTCTGTACCAATAGTACCATTGCCAGTTTAAACAGCAATGCCCAGCAACTGAAGCCCAGCCTAAAACACATAACCCCATCTTCAGCACGCTGCCAACCAACAGATTTTCAGCTGTGAATTAAATAAATTGCCGGAGAATAAAAAGCTTAATCAGACTCTGATTGATCTGTGGGCGCTAGGATTGACACATACAGTGCATTCAGAATGCATTCAGACCACTCAGACCCCGATTACAGCCTTGAGTCGTCTTGGGTATGATGCTACAAGCTTGGCACACCTGTATTTGGGGAGTTTGTCCCATTCTTCGCTGCAGATCCTCTCAAGCTCTGTCAGGTTGGATGGGGAGCATCGCTGCACAGCTATTTTCAGGTCTATCCAGAGATAATCGATCAGTTTCAAGTCATGGCTGGGCTACTCAAAGACATTCAGAGACTTGTCCCAAAGCCACTCCTGCGTTGTCTTGGCTGTGTGCTTAGGGTCGTTTTCCTGTTGGAAGATGAACCTTCGCCCCCGCCTGACGTCCTGAGTGCTCTGGAGCAGGTTTTTTTTTAATCAAGGATCTCTCTGTACTTTTCTCTGTTCATCTTTCCCTCGATCCTGACTAGTCTCCCAGTCCCTGTCGCTGAAAAACATCCCCACAGCATGATGCTGCCACCACCATGCGTCACCGTAGGGATGGTGCCAGGTTTCCTCCAGACGTGATGCTTGGCATTCAGGCCAAAGAGTTCAGACTTGGTTTCATCAGATCAGAGAATGTTGTTCCTCATGGTCTGAGAGTCCTTTAGGTGCCTTTTGGTAAACTCAAAGCGGGCTATTATATGCCTTTTACTGAGGAGTGGCTTCCGTTTGGCCAATCTACTATAAAGGCCTGATTGGTGGAGTATTGCAGAGATGGATGTCCTTCTGGAAGGTTCTCCCATCTCCACAGAGGAACCCTGGAGCCCAGTCAGAGTGACCATCAGGTTCTTAGTCACCTCCCTGACCAAGGCCCTTCTCCCCCGATTTCTCAGTTTGGCCAGCTCTAGGATGAGTCTTGGTGGTTCCAAACTTCTTCCATTTAAGAATGATGGAGACCTCTGTTTTCTTGGGGACCTTCAATGCTGCAGAAATGTTTTGGTAAATTTAGAGTCTGATAGCAATATATACTTATGTAAATAAGGTGTTTCTGTTTTTTTTATTTTTAATACATTTGCTAACATTTCTGTGTAGATTGCTGAGATTTTTTAACGTTACGTAACACAATGTGGAAAAAGTCAAGGGGTCTGAATCCTTTCCGAAGGCACTGTATCCCCAGGGGAAGTAACTGAAAGGGTTACACACACACACACACACACACGCACGCACGCACGCACGCACGCACGCACACACGCACACACACACACACACCACTGATATGTATTCAGTGATATGCATGATATAGCTAGACTTTTCAGGTAGACAATGCATCTGCTGTTGTATTGTGTTGGATGGTGACAATGCATTCTGTGGACTACCTATTCACCACCTGTTTGTTATACAGTCTATTAGTATATAATGGCAGTGTGTTTGGTGTGTGCATGTGTGTTGGTTTGTTGATGCATGTTCATGAACATAATCACAGTTGGTGTCTGTGTTGATGTGAACGTGTTTATCAACATAATGACAATATGTGTGCGCACATGCATGCTTGTGTGTGTGTGTGTGTTTATGAACCTAATGTGTGTGTGTGTAAGTATGCTTGTGTAAGTGTGTTTATGATCATAATGTGTGTGTGTGTAAGTGTGCTTGTGTGTGTGCGTTTGTGAACCTAATAAGTGTGTGATTGTGTGTGTGCGTTTGTGAACCTAATGTGTGTTTGTAAGTGTGCTTGTGTGTGTGTGTTTATGAACCTAATTTGTGTGTGTAAGTGTGCTTGTGTAAGTGTGTTTATGAACCTAATCTGTGTGTGTGTGTGTGTGTGTGTGTGTGTGTGTGTGTGTGTGTGTGTGTGTGTGTGTGTGTGTGTGTGTGTGTGTGTGTGTGTGTGTGTGTGTGTGTGAGGGTTAACCTGGCGAGGGCCCTTGTAATGAGTAAGCATTCAGTCGTCGGGGGAAGATAAATGGAGGGCCCGGCACTACTGCAGCAGTCAGCAGGAAGAGAGGCCCGCGGCTTGTTTGTGCCAAATGGAGCTCGCAAAATATCAAAGGCCAGCCATCCAGAAGACGCCCGCGTTTGACAAATTTTAAATTAGCCAGAAAGATAGAGAGTGAGGGAGAGTGAGGGAGGAATGAGATGGGGGGGAGGGGGGGGGGGGGGGGGGGGGGTTAGAGAGGGAGAGAGGAGGAGAGAAAAAGCAGGGCAAATTATGCAATCCTTTCTGGTGTCCAACACACTGAAATCCATACTCGTCTGCCCTTTTTTTAAACATCTTTAGGGGACCAAGCCAACTATGTCTTACAGTCTCACTTCAGAGTAAGAAGTTCAACCATGTTTCTCAAACGTCACATTTCAAAGTTGTTGCAAATGTCACATTTCAGTGTTTAATGTTAAGTTTAGTTAACTCCAAATTTTTAAGGTTAGGGTTAAGTTTATGCATTAACTCCCAATTTTTAAGGTAGGGTTAAGTTTAGGCATAAACTCAGAAATCTTAAAGGTTAGGCATTAACTCTGAATGGTTGAGGTAAGCGTTAAGGTTTGGCATAGGCTTAAAACAAAAATCTCAAAAACAACTTTCTATAGCTGGATTCAGACTTGCAACCTGTGAAATCAGATGCTTACGCTCATCCGCCATCCATGTCCACAACACTCCAAAAAAATCTAAACTTACTTGAAGGTAACAGCGCTCACTGTTGCCCCTAGTGGTTGATTTCCACCTCATCTCCCATGTCCTTAGACGTGGATGGATGTTGAATACTGACTTGTATCAAGGGTAACCTGGCTGGTCCAAGCAGTGAAGTTGACATACTGTACATGCTTAAACACAAACACACAGACGAACGCACGCACACAGTTTGGGAATAATGTGTGCTCGCCCCAGGCTTAATTGGTTTTAGAAAACTAAACAGAGATCTCTGCTTAGTGGTGGCGATTGCAGGCCTTCTTCTTCTCTTTCCCTCCCGGTCAGCTCAAACACACCAGCAGAGTCAGAGGCTGGTTCTTTACACACTCCATTTCTCTCCCAGCAGCCGCTGCCTGCTCGCAACTCCACAGCACAGATCACAACGGCCCATTGGCATGGAATGAGGCACAAAATGACTACCCCAGGCAGGAAGAGCTGCTGAGAAGCAGAGGGAAGGGAAGACAACAAGGTCAGTGGTGTCAATGGGCTGTATGTATGCACTGGGGTGTGGTGTGGTGTGGTGTGTTGTGTTGTGGCTATGTGGTGTGGTGTGGTGTGTTGTGGTGTGGTGGCTATGTGGTGTGGTGTGTTGTGTTGTGGCTATGTGGTGTGGTGTGTTGTGTTGTGGCTATGTGGTGTGGTGTGGTGTGTTGTGGCTATGTGGTGTGGTGTGTTGTGGCTATGTGGTGTGGTGTGGTGTGTTGTGTTGTGGCTATGTGGTGTGGTGTGTTGTGGCTATGTGGTGTGGTGTGTTGTGTTGTGTTTTGTCTATGTGGTGTGGTGTGTTGTGTTGTGGCTATGTGGTGTGGTGTGTTGTGGCTATGTGGTGTGTTGTGTTGTGGCTATGTGGTGTGGTGTGGTGTGTTGTGTTTTGGCTATGAGGTGTGGTGTGGTGTGTTGTGTTTTGGCTATGAGGTGTGGTGTGGTGTGTTGTGTTTTGGCTATGTGGTGTGGTGTGTTGTGTTTTGGCTATGTGGTGTGGTGTGGTGTGTTGTGTTGTGGCTATGTGGTGTGGTGTGTTGTGTTGTGTTTTGGCTATGTGGTGTGGTGTGTTGTGTTTTGGCTATGTGGTGTGGTGTGGTGTGTTGTGTTTTGGCTATGTGGTGTGGTGTGTTGTTGTGTGTTGTGGCTATGTGGTGTGGTGTGTTGTGTTGTGGCTATGTGGTGTGGTGTGTTGTGTTTTGGCTATGTGGTGTGGTGTGTTGTGTTTTGGCTATGTGGTGTGGTGTGTTGTGTTTTGGCTATGTGGTGTGGTGTGTTGTGTTTTGGATATGTGGTGTGGTGTGTTGTGGCTATGTGGTGTGGTGTGTTGTGTTGTTTTTTGGCTATGTGGTGTGGTGTGTTGTGTTTTGGCTATGTGGTGTGTGGTGTGTTGTGTTGTGGCTATGTGGTGTGTTGTGTTTTGGCTATGTGGTGTGGTGTGTTGTGTTGTGGCTATGTGGTGTGGTGTGTTGTGTTGTGTCTATGTGGTGTGTTGTGTTGTGTTTTGGCTATGTGGTGTGGTGTGTTGTGTTTTGGCTATGTGGTGTGGTGTGTTGTGTTGCGGCTATGTGGTGTGTTGTGTTGTGTTTTGATGTGTTGTGTTCAGGCTAGGCTCAAACCCAACAACCCAACCTGAGCACTCTGTTCTGCCACCTCTGGTCTCTTGGCCCTCCCCCCTTCGGCAGGGCAGCTCCCGCTCAGCCCAGTCTAAGCTCTTCTCTGTCCTGGCATCCCAGTGGTGGAACCATCTTCCCCCAGAAGCTAGGACAGCATAGCCCTTGCCAATCTTCCTCAAAACATCTGAAACCCTACCTCTTCAAAGAGTATCTTAAATAATACCACAGCACCCCCCCTTCGTACACCCTTCTCACCCTGGAAAAAATAAACTAGCTCTGACTTTGCTGATAGCTACTTAATTGAGGAAAATGTACTTACTATGACTGTGATATACGGTTATCTGTAAATCGCTCCTGATAAGAGCGTCTGCTAAATGGCAAAAATGTTACATGTTTTGTTGTGGTGTGTGATGTGGTGTGTTGTATTTTGGTGTGTTGTGGTGATGTGGTGTGTTGTATTGTGGTCTGTTGTGGTGTATTGTGGTGTGTTGTGTTTTGGTGTGTTGTGGTGTATAAGGTAATCCACATTTTACCCCAATCACTGGCTCCATAGAATTCCCCTTTATGATGTAGATTTGTATAGCATAGTTTTTAACTTGCAGGGATCTACAACAATAATGCATGTGGGGCGGCAGGGTAGCCTGGTGGTTAGAGTGTTGGACTAGTAACCGAAAGGTTGCAAGTTCAAATCCCTGAGCTGACAAGATACTATTCCTAGGCTGTCATTGAAAATAAGGATTTGTTCTTAACTGACTTGCCTAGTTAAATAAAGGTAACATATAGTTGTGTTATTAAAGTCAATGCTGTTAAATGATTTTTATTGTGTCAATGTGTATTGAATGTTGCAAGACAGGACTGCGGTGTTAATTTCCAGTGCATTTCACGCGTGGTGTCTCGCCCACAAGGGTCACCGGTGGTTCACACACACAAACACCACTTCCACCAATGGAGTCTCACAATCCCCTTGCACACACAAACACCAACACTCACACGCGCACAGACACTCACACACACACACACAATTCAATTCCGCTTTATGCTGAATAACCTTGTACTTAGATTGAAACACAAAGAATGTGATACGCTACTCCGAGACACAACCTCCAAGCTTTTTTCCGGTCATTCCTATTCTCTCCCATCGCCCATCATTTTTTTCTTTATTTTTTTACTGGCTAAATTAGAGTGCTATGCCCGCCCAGTAAAGAGTTTTCTTTTACTAATGTCAATTTACAGCCTAGCAAGAGGGAGCTGCCTCTAATCTTCTCCTACTCATTACACACCAT
Organism: Oncorhynchus mykiss; assembly: GCF_013265735.2. Lineage (NCBI taxonomy): Eukaryota > Metazoa > Chordata > Actinopteri > Salmoniformes > Salmonidae > Oncorhynchus > Oncorhynchus mykiss. Next base: position 26,532,149 of record NC_048591.1, on the reverse strand, counting down.
TTCCAAGTCGTTTGGCCGCCACGCCGATTGGCTCCTCGTGGTGTGTGCAGTGACGGGTGACCTGATTGTTTATTGTTTATTTATTTATTTACTTACACATACTCTCTCTGTCCCCCCTCCATCCCCTCTCTCCCCCATCTCTCTCTCTCCCCCCATCCACCCCCTCTCTCCTCCCTCTCCCTCTCCCTCTCCCCCCTCCACCCCCATCTCTCTCTCTCCCCTCTCCACCCCCTCTCTCCCCATCTCTCTCTCTCCTCCCTCTCTCTCTCTATCCACCTCCATCCCCTCTCTCCCCCATCTCTTTCTCTACCCCTCCACCCCCTCTCTCCTCCCTCTCTCTCTCTCCCCCCTCCACCCCCATCTCTCTCTCTCCCCTCGCCACCCCCTCTCTCCCCATCTCTCTCTATCCACCTCCATCCCCTTTCTCCCCCATCTCTCTCTCTCTCCTCCCTCTCGCTCTCTCTCTCCCTCTCTTTCTCTCTCCCCCTCCACCCCCTCTCTTCCCCCTATCGCTCTCTCCCTCCTCCACCCCCTCTCTCCCCCATCTCTCTCTCTCCCCCCTCCACCCCTCTCTCCTCCCTCTCTCTCTCTCTCTCTCTCCCCCCCTCCACCCCCTCTCTCTGCCATCTCTCTCTCTCTCTCTCTCCTCCCTCTCTCTCTCTCTCTCTTTCCTCCCTCTCTCTCTCTCCCCCCTTCATCCCCTCTCTCCCCATCTCTCTCTCTCTCCCCCTCCACCCCTCTCTCCTCCCCCCCTCTCTCTCTCTCTCTCTCTCTCCTCCCTCCACCCCTCTCTCCCCCATTTCTCTCTCCTCCCTCTCTCTTTCCTCCCTCTCTCTCTCTCCCCCATTCACCCCCATCTCTCTCTCTCTCCTCCCTCTCTCTCTCTCCCCCTCTCTCTCCCCCCTCCACCCCCTCTCTCCTCCATCTCTCTCTCTCTCCTCCCTCTCTCTTTCCTCCCTCTCTCTCTACCCCCTCCACCACCTCTCTCCCCATCTCTCTCTCCTCCTTCTCTCTCTCTCTCCTCCCTCTCTCTCCCCCCTCCACCCCTTCCACCCTCCCCCTCTCTCTATTCCTGTTCTCTTTCTCCTGAGCCCTTCTCCTGAATTTTCGATGAATAATCAAAGTGGTGCTTAAGCAACTGGATCTGCTCCCCTGCATCCGCACGCGCGCGCGCACACACACACACACACACACACACACACACACACACACACACACTCTCTCTCTCTCTCACAGCATGGAGAAACATGCATAGTAGGAAAACAAAAGCACACAGCAAGCCAGTGCGAGGTTAGAGTGTGGGCCATAAACCGCAATGTCACTGGGTCGATTCCCAGAGCCGACAAGGTGAAAAAATCTGTTGGTGTGCCCTTGAGCGAGGCACTTAACCTCAATCAATCCAGGGGTGCGCTGGACCATGGTGAACTTGGCCGTGACCCCACACCCTGTGGGTGTCACAGGTGGAGTTGTGATATGCAGATACACATTTGCATTACACAATTGTTTGTAACAGGACAAATATAAGCACCCCCCATTTTATTGTTATACAGAGCTCTACTTTGTTGCTAACCATAGCCAACTCCTCTATACCTAAAGGTCAAAGGTGTCCACTGATATTGACCACAAGCTGGTTTGACACTGCCTAGGTGAGAAGGGACCAAGGCTCATCCTCACGTAAACCATGCTGCCGGGAACTCCTATGATGCACTGCTCCGCCACCTCCCTTTTGTCCGCCTTCGTGTTCCCCCGGCAACAGGGCTGTGGGCCATGGTTACCAAGTGGCCCATGACTATCAAAAGTAGGAAAGCAGGTGTGTTTGATACCTATCTGTCAGTCGACGCACCATCAACCAATGCACAGTAATACACATATACAGTGAATTCAGAAAGTATTCATACATCTCAACTTTTTCCACATTTGTGTGTTTTTCTCTCACCCATCTACACACAATACACCAAAATGACAAAATGAAAACATGTTTTTAGAAATGTTTGCAAATGTTTTGAAAATGAAATACAGAAATATAGAATTTACATAATGTATTCACACGCCTGAGTCAGTACATGTTAGGATCACCTTTGGCAGCGGTTACAGCTGTGAGTCTTTCTGGGCAAGTCCCTAAGAGCTTTGCACACCTGGATTGTACAATATTTGCCCATTATTATTTTCAAAATTCTTCAATCTCTGTCAAATTGGTTGTTGATCGTTGCATATTTAAGTAAAAACTGTAACTTGGCCACTCAGGAACATTCACTGTCTTCTTGGTAAGCAACTCCAGTGTAGAGTTGGCCTTGTGTTTTAGGTTATTGTCCTGCTGAAAGGTGAATTCATCTCTCAGTGGAAAGCAGACTTAAGCAGGTTTTTCTCTAGGATTTTGCTTGCGCTTAGCTCCATTCCGTTTATTTTTTATCCTGAAAAACTCTCCAGTCCTTAAAGATTACAAGCACACCCATAACATGATGCATCCATCACTATGATTGAAAATTTGGAAAGTGGTACTCTGTAATGTGTTATATTGGATTTGTCCCAAACATAACACTTGGTATTCAGGACAAAAAGTGAATTACTTTGCCACAATGTTTTTAGTATTACTTCAGTGCCTTATTGCAAACAGGATGCATGTTTAGGAATATGTTTATTCTGTACAGGCTTCCTTCTTTTCTCTCTGTCAATTAGGTGAGTATTGTGGAGTAACTACAATGTTGATCGATCCTCAATTTTCTCCTATCACAGCCATTCAACTCTGTAACTGTTTTAAAGCCTCCGTTGACCTCATGATGAAATGCCTGAGTGGTTTCCTTCCTCTCCAGCAACCAAGTTAGGAAGGATGCCTGTATCTTTGTAGTGATTGGGTGTATTGACACACCATACAAAGTGTAATTAATAACTTAACCGTGCTCAAAGGAATATTCAATGTCTGTTTTTCTTTTTATTTTATCCATCTACCAATCCCTGATCTTTGTGGTTGAATCTGTGTTTGAAATTCATTGCTCATCTGAGGGACCTTACAGACAATTGTATGAGTGGGATACAGAGATGAGGTAGTCATTCCCCCCCAAAATGTAACACTATTATTGCACGGTCCATGCAACTTATCATGTGACTTGTTAAGGAATGTTTTATTCCTGAACGTATTTAGGCTTAATATGACAAAGGGGTTGAATACTTATTTACTCAAGACATTTCAGCTTTTCATTTGTAATAAACGTGTAAAAACGTCAAAACATGATTCTACTTTGACATCATGGGGTATTGTGTGTAGGCCAGTGACACAAGAAAATCGACACTGAACAAAAATATAAACGCAACATGCAACAATATTATTGACTTACAGTTCACATTAGTAAATCATTCAATTGAAATAAATTAATTTGTCCCTAATCTATAGATTTCAACTGACTGTTGATCACAGATAGTTTAAAAAAAGGTAGAAAGCCAGTCAGTATCTGGTGTGACACCCATTTGCCTCATGCAGCGAAACACATCTCCTTCACGTAGAGTTAATCAGGCTGTTGATTGTGACCTGTGAGATGTTGTCCTCTTCAATGGCTGTGCGAAGTTGCTGGATATTGGCGGGAACTGGAACACACTGTCGTACACGTCAAAATAGAGAATGCCAAACATGCTCAATGGGTGACGTCTGGTGAGTGCAGGCCATGGAGGAACTGGAACATTGTCAGCTTCCAGGAATTGTATACAGATCCTTGCAACATGGGGCCCTGCATTATCATGCAGAAACATGAGGGTGGTGAGGGTGGTGGATGAATGGCACGACAATGGGCCTCAGGATTTTGTCACTGTATCTCTGTGCATTCAAATAGCCATCGATAAAATGCAATTGTGGTCGTTGTCCATAGCTTATGCCTGCCCATACAATAACCAACCTGCCACCATGGGGCACTCTGTTCACAACGATGACATCAGAAAACTGCTCGCCCACCCAACTGACTGTGCCATCTACCTGGTACAGTTGAAACTGGGATTCATCCGTGAAGACCACACTTCTCCAGAATGCATGTGGCCATCAAAGGTGAACATTTGCCCACTGAAGTTGGTTATGATGCTGAAGTGCAGGCAGGTCAATACCCTGTTGAGGACAACAAGCAGGATTATCCGTAATCATGATAGCATTCACATTAATGTGCTTAGAACTATTCTATTCTTATTTACAATAAAAGTGACTCCAAAATAATACAATACAGTTCATTAATTTATATTGTGCACAAAATAATTTGAAACAACCAAATCAAACAGCAGATGTAGCCAAAACATGTGTAGAGTCAGAAGCTTGATGTATATCTTTCCGACTTGTCCTATGCGCCCGATTTATACTATCTGGCCAGTCGACAGACCTTGTCCTAAGTCAAGCAGATAACACAAGTCAGTCAGATAGCATATGTTCCAAGACAGGATTCGTTTGATGGGCTGGCCAGCGAGGACAAGTCTGCTAGATAGGACTAGTCAGCCAGATAGCATAACTTCGGCCGGCTGGCCTGTTTACGAACCCCTTTGGCCCTGCAGTCTAGGAGGGATGGAAACGAGACCCGTAACATATCTCATGCAAATCATGATAGTGAAAAGGAACAGTGAGAACTAATAACAACAGACAACCTAAACCTACCGGCAAACACTTATGGTTTATTTGTTAAACACACGGTAAAGGGGGGAAAGGGGCTGAGCTGGACCCAAGGAAAGAAATAATAAATATCCAAAAACCCATAAGCTAGTCTTACTTGCTTCAAAACCGCTAGCTAACTAACCAATAAAATACAGTGGGTGGTCCGCTCAGTTCTAACTAGGGTTCTAAGACAATGTTTTCCTACAGGTAGTGTATGCCCATGGGCTACTTGTCGAGAGAGAGAGAGAGAGGCAGAGAGAGAGAGAGAGAGGCAGAGCGAGAGAGGCAGAGAGAGGCAGAGAGAGGCAGAGAGAGAGGCAGAGAGAGAGGCAGAGAGAGAGAGGCAGAGCGAGAGAGAGGCAGAGAGAGAGAGAGAGAGAGAGAGAAAACAACTGACTGGATTTTTAAACCAAGGGAAAGGGGATGCGATTGGGTAAGGGAAAAGGAGCAGGTGTGTCTTCTGATTGGTGACTGATTGGCTACTGATGAGTGACAACTGTGACTAGGGCAGAAGGAAAGAAAACAAATACACACACAGGATACCTGTATCCGTAACACTCCCACCCTTAAAGATCAACCCTATAAGGATTGCGACCAAATGATTTACAAAGAATACCAACAAGTTCAACAATCAAAGGCAACCTAACGAGACATCCAAAAATCACAAATTTTTAAACACAAGACAAAGCATCTGCCAGTACATTTTCAGAACCCTTTTTGTGTCAGATCTCCAAATTATAATTCTGCATAATAAGCATGGTCCTAGGACTCAGGTCCTATGAGAGAGAGAAAGAAAGAGAGAATTAGAGAGAGCACACTTAAATTCACACAGGACACCGAATAGGACAGGAGAAGTACTCCAGATAAAACAAACTGACCCTAGCCCCCCGACACACAAACTACTGCAGCATAAACACAGACAGGATGATCACATCAGTGACTCAACCCACTCCCAGGGACGGTATGAGAGAGCCCCAGTAAGCCAGTGACTCAGCCCCTGTAATAGGGTTAGAGGCAGAGAATCCCAGTGGAAGGAGGGGAACCGGCCAGGCAGAGACAGCAAGGGCGGTTCGTTGCTCCAGAGCCTTTCCGTTCACCTTCCCACTCCTGGGCCAGACCACACTCAATCATATGACCCACTGAAGAGATGAGTCTTCAGTAAAGACTTAAAGGTTGAGACCGAGTTTGCATCTCTGACATGGGTAGGCAGACCATTCCATAAAAATGGAGCTCTATAGGAGAAAGCCCTGCCTCCAGCTGTTTGCTTAGAAATTCTAGGGACAATTTGGAGGCCTGCGTCTTGTGACCGTAGCGTACGTGTAGGTATGTACGGCAGGACCAAATCAGAGAGATAGGTAGGAGCAAGCCCATGTAATGCTTTGTAGGTTAGCAGTAAAACCTTGACATCAGCCCTTGCTTTGACAGGAAGCCAGTGTAGGGAGGCTAGCACTGGAGTAATATGTTAAATTTTTTGGGTTCTAGTCAGGATTCTAGCAGCCGTATTTAGCACTAACTGAAGTTTATTTAGTGCTTTATCCGGGTAGCCGGAAAGTAGAGCATTGCAGTAGTCTAACCTAGAAGTGACAAAAGCATGGATTAATTTTTCTGCATCATTTTTGGACAGAAAGTTTCTGATTTTTGCAATGTTACGTAGATGGAAAAAAGCTGTCCTTGAAATGGTCTTGATATGTTCTTCAAAAGAGAGATCAGGGTCCAGAGTAACACCGAGGTCCTTCACAGTTTTATTTGAGACGACTGTACAACCATTAAGATTAATTGTCAGATTCAACAGAAGATCTCTTTGTTTCTTGGGACCTAGAACAAGCATCTCTGTTTTGTCTGAGTTTAAAAGTAGAAAGTTTGCAGCCATCCACTTCCTTATGTCTGAAACACATGCTTCTAGCGAGCGCAATTTTGGGGCTTCACCATGTTTCATTGAAATGTACAGCTGTGTGTCATCCGCATAGCAGTGAAAGTTAACATTATGTTTTCGAATGACATCCCCAAGAGGTAAAATATATAGTGAAAACAATAGTGGTCCTAAAACGGAACCTTGAGGAACACCGAAATGTACAGTTGATTTGTCAGAGGACAAACCATTCACAGAGACAAACTGATATCTTTCCGACAGATAAGATCTAAACCAGGCCAGAACTTGTCTGTGTAGACCAATTTGGGTTTCCAATCTCTCCAAAAGAATGTGGTGATCGATGGTATCAAAAGCAGCACTTAGGTCTAGGAGCACGAGGACAGATGCAGAGCCTCGGTCTGATGCCATTAAAAGGTAATTTACCACCTTCACAAGTGCAGTCTCAGTGCTATGATGGGGTCTAAAACCAGACTGAAGCATTTCGTATACATTGTTTGTCTTCAGGAAGGCAGTGAGTTGCTGCGCAACAGCCTTTTCTAAAATTTTTGACAGGAATGGAAGATTCGATATAGGCCGATAGTTTTTTATATTTTCTGGGTCAAGGTTTGGCTTTTTCAAGAGAGGCCTTATTACTGCCACTTTTAGTGAGTTTGGTACACATCCGGTGGATAGAGCGCCGTTTATTATGTTCAACATAGGAGGGCCAAGCACAGGAAGCAGCTCTTTCAGTAGTTTAGTTGGAATAGGGTCCAGTATGCAGCTTGAAGGTTTAGAGGCCATGATTATTTTCATCATTGTGTCAAGAGATATAGTACTAAAACACTTGAGCGTCTCTCTTGATCCTAGGTCCTGGCAGAGTTGTGCAGACTCAGGACAACTGAGCTTTGAAGGAATACGCAGATTTAAAGAGGAGTCCGTAATTTGCTTTCTAATAATCATGATATTTTCCTCAAAGACGTTCATGAATTTATCACTGCTAAAGTGAAAGCCATCCTCTCTTGGGGAATGCTGCTTTTTAGTTAGCTTTGCGACAGTATCAAAATGGAATTTCGGATTGTTCTTATTTTGCTCAATTAAGTTAGAAAAATAGGATGATCGAGCAGCAGTAAGGGCTCTTCGGTACTGCACGGTACTGTCTTTCCAAGCTAGTCGGAAGACTTCCAGTTTGGTGTGGCGCCATTTCCGTTCCAATTTTCTGGAAGCTTGCTTCAGAGCTCGGTATTTTCTGTGTACCAGGGAGCTAGTTTCTTATGAGAAATGTTTTTAGTTTTTAGGGGTGCAACTGCATCTAGAGTATTGCGCATGGTTAAACTGAGTTCCTCAGTTAGGTGGTAAACTGATTTTTGTCCTCTGGCGTCCTTGGGTAGACAGAGGGAATCTGGAAGGACATCAAGGAATCTTTGTGTTGTCTGTGAATTTATAGCACGACTTTTGATGTTCCTTGGTTGGGGTCTGAGCAGATTATTTGTTGCAATTGCAAACGTAATAAAATGGTGGTCCGATAGTCCAGGATTATGAGGAAAAACATTAAGATCCACAACGTTTATTCCATGGGACAAAACTAGGTCCAGAGTATGGTTGGGTAACTATCACTGGTTGGGCACTAGAACCAACATATACTTCAAAGTATTGCAGAGCTAACAAAAAAAGCTAGAGCCTCTTGTTCGATGGTTGCATAGTTAGCCTGACATTGGTAAAAAATGTTGAGAAAATAACAGACAGGATGATTCATTCCACTCTTGTCCTGCTGCAGTAGAACAGCACCAGCACCTCTGGCACTAGCATCTACCTCAAGTTAAAACAGTGGTTCAAAATCTGGAGCAGCAAGTACAGGGGTATTACATAAGAGTGCTTTAGCAGTATCAATAGCTACCTGATAATCAGGGGATCACTCAAACGATCCAGCCGGACTGAGCAAATCAGTCAAGGGAGCAACTACCGCAGAGACATTTTTACAGAAACTATGGTGGTAGCCAACCATCCCTAAAAAGCGTTGTAGTTTTCGTCTGGTGGTAGGTGGGGGGAATGCAGTTATAGCCAAGACCTTGGCATCAACAGGGCACACCTGTCCATGACCAACCTTTTTGCCAAGATAGGTAACAGTGGCCTTCCCAAACTCGCACTTTGCCAAGTTCAGGGTTAGAGAAGCAGCTGCCAAACGTTCACATACTACCTTTAGAGAGTTAACATGATCTGACGACTCAGACGAATAAATCACTAGATCATCAAGATAGGCACTACAATTGGGAACGCCAGCTAATACGGAGTTAACCAGTCATTGGAAAGTGGCTGGTGCATTCCATATCCCAAAAGCCATGACAGAGTACTGTAGGAAGTTTTCTGGGCTTACAAAGGCTGAAATCTCAGAAGCACGTGAGGTTAACGGAACCTGCCAGTAACCTTTTAAAAGATCTAACTCAGTTACATACTTAGCAGCACCAACAGTGTCGATACAGTCGTCCAGTCTGGGTAAGAAGAATGAATCTGGCATTGTGACAGAATTTACCATTCGATAATCCGTACATAACCTGGACGTACCATCAGGTTTAGGAACCAGAATGCAAGGAGAACTCCAAGGGCTTGGAACTTGGTGTAGCCAGGTCATTCTTCAACAAATATCTCACCTCATCCCTCATTATCTTCCTCTTAGAAGCGTTGACATGATATGGGTGTTGCTTGATAGGGGTAGCGTTTCCAACATTAATGTCATGTTCCAACACGTTTGTGAGAGTAGAAACATCATTAAAGAGACATGGAAAACTGTGTAGTAGCCTCACAATATCGTCGGCCTGTCCGTCCGTTAAATGAACCAGACTGTGCAACGCTGTGTACTACTCCCTTCCCAGAACAGAGCAAACTGGCTCAAACCAGAATAGAAAGAGGAATGGGTGGCCCCGGTGCACAAATCAAATCAAAATCAAATAAAATGTTATTTGTCACATACACATGGTTAGCAGAAGTTAATGCGAGAGTAGCAAAATGCTTGTGCTTCTAGTTCCGACCATGCAGTAGGGTTAGGGTTAACAATTAATCTAACCTAACAATTTCACAACAATACCTTATACACACAAGTGTAAAGGAATGACTAAGAATATGTGCATAAAAATATATGGATGAGCGATGGCCGAATGGCATAGGCAAGATGCAGTAGATGGTATAGAGTACAGTATATACATATGACTAATGTAGGGTATGTAAACATTATATAAAGTGGCATTGTTTAAAAAACTTCTCATGGCTGGCTCCCTTCTTCTCAATTGCCGCCTGAAGACATACCCTAATCTAACTGCCTGTAGCTCAGGCCCAGAAGCAAGGATATGCATATTATTGGTATCATTTGAATGGAAACATTCTGAAGTTTGTAGAAATGTTAATTGAATGTAGGAGAATATAACACAATAGATCTGGTAGAAGAAAAGAGAAAGAACGAGCATACGTTTTCTGTAGCATCATCATTATATTGCTGTAGCATCATCTTTCACATGTACAAGAATAGCCAAACAGTCAGATAGGATGCTGGGGATAATTTAGATGGAGGAGGAAAACTGTAGTTGTGCAAAGTGTCAGACTGATAACTTCAGGATTTGGTGAGCTACATGACATTTAGCATGAAGTCACCCAGGTGTCCCACACAAGTTGCCCAAATGTACCCAAGTGGCCGAATTGGTGAAGTGATATATAACTATATACAACAGTGCAAATAACTATATACAACATAACAAAATGCAATTCTAACACCAAATTTAAAAAAATATATATATATTAGAAAGAAATATATATATAAAGAGAAAACAGGGCTAGACCCTTTGGAAGACCCTCAGTCCTCTACACAATATTTTGTCCCATAGCAGTCTCTTTCTGCTGTAAAGCAGAGGAAAACCGAACAAGTGGTGCAGGTGATGGGGGACTTCATGCGACAAAGAACACAGCGATGTCTCCATGCTGTGCCCTTTTGGCCCTGAGGCAGATTCCTGCCTGCAGTTATGAATTTTGGCATGTGAACACCACTGGTGGCAGGAGTAGAGGGGGCAAAGGTAGAGGGGGCAGAATGTGATGCAGTGTACTTTGTGCTATAGCCAGCAAGCTCCCGGGTGAGTAGCTCCCTGAAGGCTACCTGTGAGATGGGGGGCTGTCCACAGCTCTTCACCATTTCCTTCTGCAGGATGAAGGAATTCACCACAGCAATGTCAATTAAATGATTAAACAAGGTCTTGTACCATTTCTTTGTCTTGTGGAGAACATTGTAGTAACCTGTCAGTGCGTCAGACAGGTCTACACCTCCCATGCCCTTGTTGTAGTCCTTGATAGCTGCAGGAATGGGGACATTTTTGGTGGTCCATGCCCCACTAGCGTCCTTCACACGCCTGACGACGTGATTGCAACTGAAGGACTTGTGGATTGTACTGCACATGACCACCTCTCTGGTATCCATCCACTTCACAAAGAGCAGGCCATCTCCACGAATCCATAGCATGGTAAACCGCTCAGCCCGCTTAGGCATCTCATTTACCTTTGTCTTTGGAAAGCCCACTCTGTTGGTATGAATGGTACCACAAGCTTCCTCAGGTCTGAAAACAGGGTAGGACTTGTGTAAAAGTTGTCCACAAACAGTTTGTAGCCCTTCCCCAGCAGTTGAAAATCCAATAACTCCACGATGGAATCATAACTGAGTCCCTTGCCGGTCGCAAAACTGCTTTTCCCCTCATAAACAAAAAAATTGCATGTGTATACACATACAGAATCAGCCAAAACAAACAGCTTGTAACCTCATTTTTTTGGTTTGTTACGCATGTATTGTTTTAGGCCAATTCTGGCCTTTGAGGCTACCATCCTCTCATCTATGGACAAGTTCTGGGCGGGCTGAAAATGGGTCTTGCAGGCCTCAACCATGCTGGGGTAGAGAAGTTTGACTTTGCAGAGCCTGTCAAACCTTGCAGTGCCTCTCCTCTTGTCATTGTCCTCATCAACTTTTGGGTCACTGATGTGAAGCGCCGTGAGATATTTAGAAACCTTGTACAGGACATGACAGTGGGGGGGAAAAGCAGTTGATAGAGTGGGGATGTTTTCCAGTAATCCTTGAGGGTTTTTAACTTCACCAGCCCCATGTAAATGACCAGTGAAAGGTAGCAGAAAAGGTCTGACATGGAAATGGGCTTCCTGCCTGCTTCTTAGCCCCATTCTTGTTTATATTATACACCAGGGAATCAACAACTGACGGGGTGAAAAACAGTTGAAAAACTTGCATGGGGCTGTATTTTGAGGTCATGTCCAGCTGAGGTCCTTGTGGCCTTTTTGGTCTGAATATTGGAGGACGTGGCTCCACATCCTCCTCCGGCACAGAGTACCATTGCCCCTCTACCTCTCTGCCAGTAGGTTCCACACTTCCCTTCCTCCGCTTCTTTGTTATTATCTTCACACCTCTAGATGGCCAGACGGGGGTAGGTGTGGAGCCGGAGACAGCAGGAGTCCTGCTGGATGAACCAGCTTCAGTGGGGGCTGGGCACCTTGGCACCGGGGTCTCCAGGTCGGAGTCGCTATCACAATGAAAGAAAACATTAAAAAAATATCTGTTATGTATGAGCCTTGTATCATCACGTAAAATAAACAGATATGTGTTATATAGAGCAGAGAGAACACAGTCACTATGGTGAAGTGCTGTTCCATTCAACTCCAGCCATTGTTGTGGGCCTGCCCTCCCCTCCCCCCAACAGCATCCAATGGCTATTTCATATGGAAATGGGGTGGAGTGGAGCAGCAGGCGCAGTGGCCAACACACACACACACACACACACACACACACACACACACACAGGTTATGGGTCATACACAGACATACACACACACACACACTATGTATAGCAAATGTGTACTTTACACATTTCATCACACATTTCATTACTGATTATATTTCTATTAATTGCAAAAACAAACACATATATATACATTTTTTGAAAAAAATATCAAATTAATTATATTTATTAACAACGGCATTAGCACTTGCCAGACCAGAATTATGTCCTCTCCTTGCAGAAACATCTCTTCGGTCTGTGAGTCAAAACTATGCTCACTCAAAGATTAATCTTCTAGCAACAAATCTGTCTCACTTTCCCTATCTATTTCTTCTATAGTTTGGTGCAAATCTGTATACTTAGACTCTGACTTCGCTTTTCCTGATTTATTCGCCATGATATTTTCTATGAAATCGTTGAAAATACTCTTCACAAAATACTGCTGTGGGTAACACGTGTGCCTGCAACAAGTTTGATCGTCAATGGCAAATGAAGCTTGTTACGGATGTGTTTACTAACAAGGACTGGCATTTACATTTACTAACATACTGGCATTTACCTCAGCTCATTGGCTATCTACCAAGCTAGATTTCAAGAAGATCAGTGGTCATTGGGCAGAAATACAGTCAATCAACGAAACTTCGCGAATATTATTGGTGCGCAATGAGGTCATTGCTCGTTGTCTTCAAATCAGTTCCTTTCGGTCAATACGCCCCGCAAAAAGAACCATAAAGTATAGCTGTGTTACAAACATCCAGAGGATTGCAATGAAACCAACGATGACTAGATAAACGTGTGTTTAGTGTGTGTAATTACATCGAATGCTTCATCAAAAGTTGATAGACAAGGAATTCACGCCACAAGCGGTTTACAAAATGTTTCGTGTTAGGCTATAAACATTTATTTCATCAAAGAAAATGGCACTTCATTTGATCACTGGGACCCTCAGGAGGAGAAATAAGAGCAAGATATCAGAATGTAAGTCATAATTTTACGTTCAGATGTGAATGTGTCAAACCTGTCATAGCGGAAACAGTTTGTTGTTCTGATCGCTCTTCTCAAACATAAGCATGGCCTTTTTTTCTCTGTAATAGCTATTTTAAATCGGACAACGCAGTTTGATTACCAAGATTCTAATATTTTGAAGGATGCAAGACACGTGTATTTTCAAGAATGTTTTATGTTACGATGTTGTATTTTTAGTTTGTCGCTCTGAAAATTCCCAGATGTTGTCAAATCGATCCCGCTAACGGGATCTCAGCCATAAGAAGTTTTAAAGTGGCTAGTGATACATTTATTACATCCAATTTTTAATTATTAAATTGGCTAGAGGTGAGTCAGTATGTTGACAGCAACCACTCAATGTTAGTGGTTAACAGTCTGATGGCCTTGAGGTAGAAGCTGTTTATCACCAGGCGGTGATATAGCCCGACAGGATGCTCTCGATTGTGCATCTGTAAAAGTTTGTGAGGGTTTTTGGTGACAAGCCAAATTTCTTCAGCCTCCTGAGGTTGAAGAGGTGATCCTGTGCCTTCTTCACCACGCTGTCTTTGTGGTTGGACCATTTCAATTTGTCCGTGATGTGTACACCGAGGAACTTAAAACTTTCCACCTTCTCCACTACTGTCCCATCGATGTGGATAGGGTGCTGCTCCCTCTGCTGTTTCCTGAAGTCCATGATCATCTCCTTTGTTTTGTTGACATTGAGAGTGAGGTTATTTACCTAACACCACACTCTGAGGGCCCTCACCTCCTCCCTGTAGGCCGTCTCGTTGTTTTTGGTAATCAAGCCTACCACTGTAGTGTCATCTGCAAACTTGATGATTGAGTTGGAGACGTGCATGGCAACACAGTCATGGGTGAACCGGGAGTACAGGACAGGGCTGAGAACGCACCCTTGTGAACGCAGCCAGTGTTGAGGATCAGCGGGGTGGAGATGTTGTTTCCTACCCTCACCACCAGGGGGCGGCCTGTCAGGAAGTCCAGGACCCAGTTGATGCCATCAATCCATCAATCCACGGTTTCTGGTTGGGGCAGGTTTTAATAGTCGCTGTGGGTACAACATCACCAATGCAGTTGCTAATAAACTCGCTCACCGAATCAGCGTATTCATCAATGTTATTGTCCGACACCATGCGGAACATATCCCAGTTCACGTGATCGAAGCAATCTTGAAGCGTGGAATCTGATTGGTTGGACCAGACCTTGAACAGACCTGAGCATGGGTCGTTTCCTGTTTTAGTTTCTGTCTATAGGCTGGAAGCAACAAAATGGAGTTGTGGTCAGATTTTCCGAAAGGAGGGCAGGGGAGGGCTTTGTATGCATCGCGGAAGTTAGAATAACAATGATCCAGTGTTTTGCCAGCCCGGGTCGCGCATTCGATATGCTGATAAAATTTACGTAGCCTTGTTTTCAGATTAGCCTTGTTAAAATCCCCAGCTACAATAAATGCAGCCTCAGGATATGTGGTTTCCAGTTTACATAGAGTCTAATGAAGTTCTTTCAGGTCTGTCGATGTGTCTGCTTGGGGGGGGATATACACGACTGTGATTATAATCGAAGAGAATTCTCTTGGTAGATAATGCGGTCTGCATTTGATTGTAAGGAATTCTAAGTCAGGTGAACAAAAGGACTTGAGTTCCTGTATGTTGTTATGATCACACCACGTCTCGTTAATCATAAGGCATAACACCCCGCCCTTCTTCTTACCAGAGAGATGCTTGTTTCTGTTGGCGGGATGCGTGAAGAAACCAGGTGGCTGTACCGAGTGAGCCATGTTTCCGTGAAACAAAGAACGTTACAATCTCTGATGTCTCTCTGGAAGGCAACCCTTGCTCGGATTTCGTCTACCTTGTTGTCAAGAGACTGGACATTGGCGAGTAGTATGCTCAGGAGCGCTGAGCGATGTGCCCGTCTACGGAGCCTGACCAGAAGACCGCTCCGTTTGCCCCTTCTGTGGCGCCGTTGTTTTGGGTCGCCGGCTGGAATCCGATCCATTGTCCTGGGTGGTGGACCAAACAAAGGATTCGCAACTGAGCAAGTAGACAAGTACATTAGAGTGTCTACTTTGAGAAACAGACGCCTCACAAGTCCTCATCTGGCAGGTTCATTAAATAGTACCAGCAAAACACCAGTCTTAGTGTCAACAGTGAAGAGACAACTCCGGGATGCTGGCCTTCTATGCAGAGTTCCTCTGTCAAGCGTCTGTGTTCTTTTGCCCATTTTAATCTTTTCTTTTTATTGGCAAGTCTGAGATATGGCTTTTTCTTTGCAACTCTGCCGAGAAGGCCAGTCTTTTACAACAATAACAATGTCTACACTGTATTTCTGATCATTTTGATGTTATTTTAATGGACAAAAACGTGATTTTCTAGTAAAAACAAGTACATTTCTAAGTGACCCCAAACCTTTGAAAGGTACTGTAGGTTAAGTTGGCCAGACAGATAGTACAATTTTGGCAGGCCGGTCAGGTAGGATAAGTTCAGACGGCCGGCCAGATAGAATAAGTCAGTCTGATAAGACAAGTCGGCCAGATAGCAGAAGTTCCACTAGTCGGCCATATGGCATAAATTTGACCAGCCGGTAGATAACTTTAGCATACAGGCATAAGTTTGTCCAGCCGGCCAGATAGGATAAGTCAGACAGATAGGACAAGTCAGCCCGATAGCATACACTGGCGAAAATTATCAATATCAGGGGATATCTTTTTAAACAATAAGGTACGAGGGTGTGTGGTATATTGCCAGTATACCATGGCTAAGGGCTGTTCTTATGCATGATGCAAAGCGGAGTGCCTGGATACAGCCCATGGAGTTGGTGGAATCATCCTTTAATTCATGGCCACTTGCTCAGCTGGGACAGGGGCACTTTAATTAGGTCTGGTGGAAATGTTCAACGGATCTCAACTCATTGAAAGGAGAAAATCCCCATCGCCCGACCTCGCTGCTTCCTCTTCCTTAACTCCGTCTAATCTAGACATTCTGTGCGTCCATGAATCCACGTAAATCCCCCGAACCTTTTACCTTTCATGTAAACTATCTGTTGCAATCGGGAGAGCGTTCCATCAGTTACTGTTTATAGTTATTACCTCGGAGCGCGGCTTGGAGCGCACGCTTCAACCCTATTGCGTAATATTGATGGACAATGCTCACTGCCCTACAGATCATAACAGACCAATTATGCAATCGATAAATGGTTAATATATAAGGAAAATGTATGTACATATGAAGACAAACTTGAAAGGGTGATAAATGAAACGTCATTATTGTTTGTTGAAATGATAAATTCTGATATCAAACTGATGGAGATTATAGATTTAAGAACCGATCACTGATTGAATTATTTGAATGATTATTCTCCTGATTATGATGAATAGTTATGAGCCTAAATGACTCAATGATGATTCCTATTGACTTCTTATTGAAATGAATTGCTGAATCATCTAATTATGTTAATAATGAGAATGATTATGATTTGACCTTAGTGATTATGAATATGATTGGATACATGTTATTCTGTTTCCTTTGTTATGCAGCACAGACAGACTACCCAGTAAATATGCCACTTAATGGATAAAGGAATTCCTGCCTCAGTCTCATCCATTCCTCTGTCACCTGACCCGTGCCCACCTGTTCACCTTCACTGTCAGTCATCCTAACTGTCCCGTACCCACACAGATTTCAATAATCTTTCAACCACAAACCCCTGAGGTGCCTTATTGCTTATTGCAGCCAATCAACATTCAGGGCTCGAACCACGCAGTTTTTATATCTACAGTGTATATACAGCACCAGTCAAAAGTTTGGACACACCTCATCCAAAGGTTTTTCTTTATTTTTTCTATTTACTACTGTCATGACGTTGGCCTGGGGATAGGTTTATGAAAGTCATAAATACATCTTCCCCACCTTTTTCCTCTCTCTACCCTACTGATGTTACATTTGCAAAACCCTTGGTTAACATAGAGATTCTGGGAACATCAGAAGGTGGGGGGAAATTAACTATATTCTGGTAATCTGACCAATTTAACATATGCGGTGGTACTTAATGAATATGATGTCAGTTCGGTTGTCATCTGAGACATTCTCATCAATGATAAGATGACAAACTCTATAGTGGAAAGCCTACACATCAGAGTTATCGGATTCAAATGGAATTGTTGTTCAATTTAAATGTTTGAATATGAAATTATTCGTGATGGGATGAAATGTGATTTTAGCTTCTAAAATGTGAGATTTGAGTTTTCACAAGGTTAGGGCTCTGCTCAATTAGTGGCCCGCCCCTGTGAAGGGACATGGGCTATACAACCTTTCAAACACGCCCTCCTCTCTCTTCCTATATAAAGCCTTGATGACAATATAACCTCCTGTTCCGAGGATGTGGGGACGACGGTCCGATGTCAGAATGGTTCAGATAATAACTACAAAACAAAGCCAACATCAGCGTGAGCTTTGGTTGCGAATGGTATGAACTTTGAACTCTTATTCACTACAGAAGTGATACCTCCTAGCCGTTGAGTTAGCGGCAGCAGCTGCAAACGAAGGTTAGGAAGGAACAGACAGAGTATCCCGTCTACCACACAACGACCTTACTACAACATATCCAATTACCAGAAGAGACATTCTTCATAGGACAAAGGACTCTGTTGGGCAACACGGCCTTCCATCTACCACCAACCTACCAAAGCGCAGCTCAGAGTAAATATTTATTGCATTTTCCTTTTCCAAATGGGCGGTAATTTAGAATGCATAAGATTCTGTATTTACGATAACACAGCTTTGCCCTTTGTTCCTCAGTCTTCCCGCTCTTTCACTCAAACCCAGCCCTTTTCTTAGTTGTAACAAGCTGTCATATCTGTTCCGCCTGCTAGGGGCGTTTTCCTTTATGACGTAATTTGTAATCAAGTTATGATTTAGTTATATGTATGTGTAATTCTGTGTGATTAGTTAGGTATTTAGTAAATAAATAATTAAACCCAATTTTGTATTGCTGATTAAACTTGTTAGCCAGGGTTCGTGCAGATAACCAAGAATTTACAACTTTCAGGTGAGACTGAATTAAGATGACGATTAATATTGACTGCTATTGATGTAAAATATTACTAGGTCTTTAAGAGTTTATTCGGAAGATAACAGCTCTATAAATATTATTTTGTAGTGCCCGACTCTCTAGTTAATTGCATTTACATGATTAGCTCAATCAGGTAATATTATTTATGGAGAAATTATTTCATAGAATAGCATGTCATGTCACTTAATCTGGAATAGCCAAAGACACGACACTACATTGTATAATAGCAGCAAGTCTCTTCTTCTAATTGGTTCCCTTTGGTAGTGGTTTCTTTCTTTTATTTGAGCTGTTCTTGCCATAACATGGACTTGGTCTTTTACCAGATAGGGCTATCTTCTGTATATCAGCTCTACCTTGTTACAACACAACTGATTGGCTCAAACGCATTAAGAAGGAAATAAATTACACAAATGATCTTTTAACAAGGCACGCCTGTTAAATTGAAATGCATTCCAGGTGACTACATCATGAAGCTGGTTGAGAGAATGCCAAGAGTGTGAAAGCTGCCATCAAGGCAAAGGGTGGTTACTTTAAAGAATCTCAAATATAAAATATATATGTAATATAACACATCTTTGGTTATTACAATATTCCATGTGTTATTTCATAGTGTGGATGTCTTCACTATTATTATACAACGTAGAAAATAGTAAAAATAAAGAAAAACCCTTGAATGAGTAGGTATGTCCAAACATTTGACTGGTACTGTATATCCAGATACACTATAAATATACTTCACAATAACAGCACTTACAGTTAATCGGTGCAGCTCTAGCAAGGCAGAAATTTGACAAACTGACTTGTTGGAAGGGTGGCATGCTATGACTGTGCCACGTTGAAAGTCACTGAGCTCTTCAGTAAGGCCAGAACCCTGCCAATGTTTGTCTATGGAGATTGCATGGCTCAATTGTATACACCTGTTAGCAACTGGTGTGGCTGAAATAGCCAAATCCACTAATTTGAAGGCGTATCCACATACTTTTGGCCATGTAATGTATCTGGGGTGAGATCCCTTCAAGACATGCCCCTGATGCGTGTGCACCCGATTACATATTTGTAGACTATTTTAACTCCGAAAAGGGCATGTGTGAACATGCTGACGTACAGTACAGTACCTTTATACTTAGGCATGAATTAATCCACATACTTTCAGAAATGTATCATATCTCTAGAAATTACCTGATAATTTATGGATCCGTATTTCTCACAAAAGTACATTTCAATGTAATATTCATCCTCATATGTCCGATTCAAATGGGCTAAATTCGACGCATGATCAATGTCCAGTGCCCAAATTATTTTACCTGGTCAGGCGCTAAAAATCATTGTGATTTTTCACATGGATCACATGACATGAGTCATCAGCGGCGCCGGTGGTGGTCCCTCGCAGTCCAGACGTAATGTAGTGGTAGTTTTGGTCTGTGATCCAATCCAAACTGTTGCATATATCATTGATCAGAATTGTGCTGATATTGCAAGAACGTATTGTCATTTTACATAACCATACCACAACTAGGATTTCACATTTTGGGGTATAATCAGAGGTGGAAACTTTCTGTGGGAATTAAAGGGAATATATGGGAATTAACAGGAATATATGGGAATTAACAGAAATAAATGGGAATTAATGGAAATATTTGCAAATGTATATTAATACCATTTAAATGTAGATGTTCCTTGCATTGGATATATTTACAATATCATATGGAGAAAGAAACATAAATATTTCACCTTATCATAAGTAGACATAATTGCAAATGGTTAAATCCTTCTAATAGAAATTTTAAAAAACAATTTAGTTACGGATTTAACTTTAATTAAATTAGTTGACTTCACATGGGATGATTTCACTAAACAACAAAAGAAAGGGAATATTGAATGATCCATCACATCTCCCAAAAACCTTTTCAAAATACATCTGTAAAATGATAGTCTAGAAAGTTAAGCTTTGGTTGTCTTCCTCTCAGGCTTCCATGTCTTCTCCCTGGACCTCCTCAATGTCCACCTCTTGAACATCAGACTCTGAGGCCTCATCTTCACTGTCACTTTCCAACCTCGTTGAGGATGGCAAGTTGTCAGGCTCAAAAAGCCACAAATTTGCCCGAATGGCTACCAATTTTTCAACCCTTGTATTGGTCAGCCTGTTGCGTGCTTTGGTGTGTTTGTTTCCAAACAAGGACCAATTGCACTCTGAGGTGGCTGATGTTGCTGGGATTTGGAGGATGATGGAGGCAACAGGGGAAAGAGCCTCAGATCCATAAAGTCCCTTATACCAGGTAGCTGATGAGATATGTTGGCACGATTGTCATATTGCATCTCCATCCCAAAGCCCTTGCTTGGAAGTGTACTTCGCCAGACTGCAACGAACCTTGCCCTCATCTAGGCCAAGGTGGCGAAACACGGTAGTGATGACACCATAGGCCTTGTTGATCTCTGCACCAGACAGGATGCTCTTGCCAGCATACTTGGGGTCCAACATGTACGCTGTGGCGTGTATATGCATCAGTCAGAAGTCTTCACAGAAGTCTTCAGAACTGCAGTTTCCTCTGCTTGGAGCAAGAGTGAAGTGGGCAGGGCAGTAAGGATTTCTTCTCTTACATCTGCAAGCAGAGTCTGAACATCAGACAGGATGGCATTGTCTCCCTCAATCGATGCAATGGCTACTGCTATATGTTTCAGGAGTTTCAGGCTGCTTACCACTCTCTCTCAAAATACAGGAGGATACTCTTGATGGGGCTGTCCATATCGGCAGACTGTGATATGTAAATTTCTTGGAGAGACTCCTTCCCCTCCAGGAGACTGTCAAACATGATGACAACACCACTCCAATGGGTTTTGCTGGGCAGCTTCAATGTGGTGCTCTTTTTCTTCTCACTTTGCTTGGTAGATTGCTGCTATAACTTGATGACCTATCACATACCTAACCATTACCTTGGCTCTCTTGTAGAGTCATTGATGACTTCCTTCAGCTCATCTGCAATGTAGAGACCTGTTGTCCCTTGTGTCTGTGTTATTGTAGAATACTCGTTGAGGGATGGAGATGTACATACTACCTCAATTGGGCCGACCAACCAGTGCTCCCACACATTGGCTAACCGGGCTATCTGCATTGTGTCCAACCCACCACCCGCCGACCCCTCTTTTACGCTACTGCTACTCTCTGTTCATCATATATGCATAGTCACTTTAACCATATCTACATGTACATACTACCTCAATCAGCCTGACTAACCGGCGTCTGTATGTAGTCTCGCTACTTTTATAGCCTCGCTACTGTATATAGCCTGTCTTTTCAGGTTGTTTTATTTCTTTACCTACCTGTTGTTCAACTAATACCATTTTTTGCACTATTGGTTAGAGCCTGCAAGTAAGCATTTCACCTGTTGTATTCGGCGCACATGACAAATAAACTTTGATTTGATTTGAGATGACGTAGTTAACTATTCCTTTCCCACGAACATTCTCCCACCAATCAGAGATGAATGCAATAGTCTGCTTTCTCTATGATTTGCTTGACCTTCACTTGAACTCTGTTGAACTCTGCATCCAGCAAATGAGTAGATAAAGCATGTCTGGTTGGAGGGGTGTATGCTGGGTGAGGACATTCAGAAATCTCTTCCAATACATATTGACTGTGAGCATCAGAGGGGAACCAGTGGAATATACAGCTTGAGCAAAACATTCATCAGCATTTCTCTGACTATGTTCCTCCAATGAGTCAAAAAAGCATCTGGTTCCAGGAGGACCATGAGCTGTTGCTATCGATAAGGTGTTTGATTCATAATTTTCTCCTCGAAAAGAAGTAGAGGGACATATGTCAGAGGTTGCTTGTTTTGTGCACTGAGGGAACTTTATGCACTTGGCCAGAGGATTATGCATCTTTGTTGCATTCTTCACATATGATTTGGCACAGTATTTGCAAATCTACACAGCTTTTCCTTCTACATTAGCTGCAATGCCTGTGGAATTTTCCTGTAATTTTTTTTATTTTTTAAGTAAAAATAAATAAATACAATTCCATGTACAGATAAATAGTTAAGCAGTTAGATTAAACAACTCCTTTGTAAGATAAATGTTTTAAAATGAAACATGTATGGAAACAGGTGAATGAACACTCCTCAGTTAGCAGGCTCAAGTAAGCTAAAACCCACGTGGTAGCAAAAACTAGCAGAAATTGATAACAAGTTATAAATTATTTAAACACACTTTGCTGTAGGCTACTATTTACTTGTTAACAAAAAATCATGTATGTCATATAAAATAGATTTACCCCACCTAGTATTGCAATCAAAACTTACCAGAAAGCATGTAATCCTTGGCTCAGACAGTGTAGTATCTCATTAGTGTGCAAGATCTTGTGAATCAGCTGTGCATGTGATGGCAGAGTGCACTGCACATGTGATGGAAAAATGCACTGTGCATGCAGAGGGTTGCAATTCCATTCAATTGGGGATAGTTTAACCAAAATATGCCACAAGACCTAGAATTTGCTTATGTGAAGCCTACAAAAAAGGTTCACTGTTATAAGCTAACTTTTTTGATGAATTTAAGAAAAATTCCCAAAATTCCCAGGCTTAATTAACTTCCAATGGAAAATTTCCAGAAATATACTTTAAAGTTTCCGACACTTTGCAACCCTAACCACAACACAAGCTTGCTACACTTCCTGCTTCATTCATGATGAGAAAGCTAACTGGAACAAGCTGGCTTTCCAAGTTGCTGTTTAGCTAGCTGACTAAGTTAGTTAAACGTTATATGTCATTGCTTGAGGCTTGATGGGGGTAAAAAAAATCCCTGAAGGGAAAGGGAATGTTGTTATTTGTTAGGTAGCTAGCTAGCTAGGCTATCAGTTAGCTTTTACACCCTATCAAGCCAAGCTAGCTAGCTAGCCATACTGGCTATTTGCCAAATGTTCCTGATTCTAGTTACTAAGACAAATAAAACATCTCAAATTAGCTACTCACTTTAGCGTTAACTTCTTTGAGGTATTGTTTTTAACAACTACTGACTTATTTGTTTCTCCAGTTGTCAGTTCGGTCACACAGCATTTACAAATTAATTTGTGGCACCCAAATTAAAAAAATATGTTTTTTTTTCCTTTATGTAAAAAGTTTACCAAGTGTCTAAAAGATTTATCTGGATTTAATATTTGACAAATTATTGAACATGTCCTCAAAACTCAGAAATCGTTCTTATTTAGCATATAAAAAAGCACATCAAGATCCGAATATGGACCTAAGCCAAGAGAAGCTGTATCGATATAGCTTAATATCTTGAATGTGCTGAGAAAACACAGATATGTGATGTATACAGTCAGTCCATATCTGGCCATAGGAAATGTCCATGTGTGATATTCGGAGTAATCCAAATATCATATACAGCATGTCAGAAGACACATCTGAAATCAACATTTGTAAGGATGTGGTGCAAATCCACAAAACTCAAAATATGCATTGGAAATGGTCTGTATTCTGTAGAATATCAAAAACTTGTCATGTAAATATATCCCCTAAAATGGACCCTTTTCACCCAGTGATAAGTTTGGCTGACCAGGCAGGATGGGTTAGGCCGGGTGGCCATATTGGCTGAGTTTGGCCTACTGGCCAAATAGGATAAGTTCGACCATCCAGATAGTACAAGTTCGGCTTATTTCTACTGGCTTGCCAGATGGAATAAGATTGGCCGGGTGGGCGGTCAAATAGGACAAGTTGGCTGGATAGGACAAGTCGCCCAGATAGCATAAGTTCCACTGGCCGGCAAAACAGGATACGTTCGGGGGCTGGCCATATAGGTAGATAGGTAGAAGGATGGGTTCGGCCGGGTGGCCCCATATATGCAAGTTCGGCCGGTCGACCAGATAGGACATGTCAGCCAGATAGGACAAGTTGCCAGATAGGACAAGTTTGTCCAGTCAGACTGTACAAGTTTGGCTTATTTATGCTGGCTGGCCAGATAGGATAAGATTGGTCAGGCGAACAGATAACATAGGTTCGGACACATTTTGCCCACCCCTGGGACAGGGAGTAGTAAGGGGTATGGTTTAGAATAACTGATCTGAGTGTTAAGTACAGTGAGGAGACAGGACTGACCTTCATCCCTACACGGGCACATGTTATAGCTACATCAGGCCTCAATGCTTTAGTCTAGGCAGCCACCTGCCACCTGCCACCTGGCTCTATGTGCTAGATGAGTGCTGCTGGAGATAGGAGGGGATCAGAGGGAGGGAAGAGGGGATGATTGTATGGATAGAGGGAGGAGGGAAAAGGCCATGGGGTCACCCTGAGGGCAGTGCATTAGTCGTGTGTGTGTGTGTGTGTGTGTGTGTGTGTGTGTGTGTGTGTGTGTGTGTGTGTGTGTGTGTGTGTGTGTGTGTGCGCGTGCGTGCGTGTGTGTGTGTGCGCGCGCGTGCGTGCGTGCAAGTGTGTGCGTGCGAGTGCATATGTAAGCCGTACCTTTGTCTTTATATTCAGGTTAGCAGGGTCAGCTTGGACAGACAGAGCCACAGATTTTGTCACCAAGGCAACCAGTCTTGTAGGAATTTCACAGAGGCCAACAACCGGCAGCAACACTCATCACCGTCACTGGACACGCATCCTGGAAATGTTCACAAGCATTAACAGAATCACACACACAAACACACACACAACCATTAGCAGCCTACATTCAAACTATGACTGACTCACAATCCCATTGTAAAAAATCATTTTTGTTCTGTCATACTTTATAGTACTCTAATAATACTTTGTTCATTATCCTCAATGGAGCCTTTGTCGATTCCATTTTGCCCTGTGTCTGTAATGGCATATCACCAATTCCAATAGCATTCTGCTGTCATTACCAACCACCAAGCAGCCATCAGTGTCATTGGACACTCACAAAAGTAGGGCCCTATCCAGACAGACAACAGACAGACCTACCGACCTATGGTGGACGGACAAGCTGACTTTGGCTTCACACACACATTACCATCCCTGCCCGTCCCTGCTCTATTCAAAGTGTAACTGGGTAATTGGGATGTTTTTCATTAGCCGTTAGATGAGAATCCAGAGATTAGGGGAGGAAATGGCCTCATCATGGTGTGGATGTGTGGTGTCACGCGCGCGCCCGTGTGTGTGTGTGTATGTTTCTGTGTCTGCGCGTGCGTGCCTGCCAAGCGGCCCGGAATGAAGACGCTCCCGCTCAAAAAAGGGAACAAATTGCCCTGGCTCTTATAACAGCAGGCCTTATTCCACCATTACCACAGAAGAAGACAAGGAGCCATCCCACAAGCCAAAAAAGATTGCTGTAAAGAGAAAGAAAAAGATGGAGAGATGGAGAAAAACAAGACCGGGGATGAGGAGGGGAAATGAAAATAAAAGATGAGCTGATGATGAGGCAATTGGTTGGGCTGGGATGAAAACGAGAAATAAGATAGAGGGACAAATGAAATGAGAGAGAGGATTTGGAGGGAGGGAGACAGATGGAGGGAGAGAGAGAGAGAGAGAGACGTAGGGAGAGAGGGACAAATTAAATGAGAGAGACAGATAGGGAGGGAGGGACAGAGAGAGAGAGGGACAAATTAAATGAGAGAGACAGAGAGAGAGGAAGGGATAGAGAGAGTGAGGGAGAGAGAGGGAGGGAGAGCGAGACCGAGAGAGGGATGGATGGAGAGAGAGAGCGAGAGAGAGAGAGAGAGAGAGAGAGAGAGAGGGAGAAGCAGCCCAGTGAAGCAGAACGGTGAGGGGTTAGAGAGGGACAGAGTAGTCGGGGGTAAATGTGGTGTGTATGAACCAGGAAAATATTTGATGTTTGCAGTAGCCATACTGTACAGTTTATAGAGAATACACAGTATATGTTTTGGGATATTCAAGCTGTGTATTCAATGTTTACTATACAATGTGTGAATGTATTTCGCTGATTGTGGAGTTTGGAGAGTTCCAGTGTGTGTATGTGTGTGTGTGTGTGTCTAATGCGTGCGTGTGTGTGTGATGCTTTATCTCACGCTGTGGTCTGGTGGATGAGACAGGGACTGACGAGGACACAAAAGGGCCCTCTCAGCACTTCTCTTTCCCTCTCCCCCTTCCCTCCATCTCTCCATCTCTCCCACCCACCCTCTCTCTCTCTCTCTCTCTCTCTCTCTGTCTCTCTCTCTGCAGTGTTAGCACAACAGTTCCAGAGGTTACCATTCAATTAAGCGTCAGCGCTCAGCTCGGGCTAGACAAAGACTCCACTCCTTCTCTCTTCCTTCCCTCCCTCATTCCCTCCCTCTCTCTCTCTCTCTCTCTCTTTCCTCCACCAAACTTGTAATTACAATGTTCAACACTCTGTTCCTGTGTGACCCACTGTAAAATATGACTATCAATTTGGACCTTATCCTTTCATCAGGCTTGCTTGGCCGATGCTGGGTGATTCTGGCTATGCCCCCGTCATGATGAAGAATATTGCTGGCCGCTATCTCCCGTGATGAATTACTTTCACTTTTCACCTCACCTCACCAGTTTGAACTTATCTCCACAAATCATTTTATTTTTTATTTTTTTTACCTCCACCCTCCCTTTTAACCATGTAGGCTTACACTAAATGTAAATGTGAAGTCACGCCATTTAGAAGTTGCTGCTGCAAGCATGTGTGATGTAGAGGGATAACGATGACCTGAAATAAAAAAGAAACGTGATTAAAAATAAAAATATAGATCTTTTAAAAACACAGAAAACTCCCACTCTAATTTGAACGCTGTAGATTGTAGAGGCTGTTAATGTGGCCGGACCATCTCCAGCCAAAGAGAACATAAATCACACAGGGTGTGTGTGTGTGTGTGTGTGTGTGTGTGTGTGTGTGTGTGTGTGTGTGTGTGAGAGAGAAGAGTATGTTCAGTACTTACCCAGTAGCCTACAGTAAGGGTGTTCATGCTTTGGTTGTGCATATGTGTGTGCATTTCAATGTGTGTGACATGTATTTGTTGATTATTTTTTTCCACCGTGTATAATGACATTTGAAAGCCACACAAGGCGAGCTGACTAATAAAGGCAGTCGATTCCACAGCGTTACAAAACACCTCAAGGCTTGGCTACCTGCCACAGACCACTGTGTCCAGGGCAATCGGTCTCACTGATACGTTCAGTGTCCAGGGCAATGTGTCTCACCGATACCTTCAGTGTCCAGGGCAATGTGTCTCATTGATACGTTCAGTGTCCAGGGCAATGTGTCTCACCGATACCTTCAGTGTCCAGGGCAATGTGTCTCACCGATACCTTCAGTGTCCAGGGCAATGTGTCTCACCAATACCTTCAGTGTCCAGGACAATGTGTCTCACCGATACATTCAGTCTACAGGACAATGTGTCTCACCAATACCTTCAGTGTGCATGGTAAGACTAAGTCTGACTCTGAGTTAATATATTTCTTAACTGTTTTTTTTATCTCAAAGAGACAAATTAATGTGAAACCACTGAATCTCTGTATGTACAGTACATTCAGAAAGTATTCAGACCCCTTTATTTTTTTCACATTTTGTTACGTTACAGCCTTATCCTAAAATGGATTAAATTGTTTTGTTTTTTCTCACCAATCTACACACAATACCCCATAATGACAAAGCAAAAATATACCATTTACGTAAGTACACAGACCCTTTACTCAGTACTTTGTTGAAGCACCTTTGGCAGCGATTACAGCCTCGATTACAGGGTATGAAGCTACAAGCTTGGATGGTGAGCGTCCAACCTAACAGAGCATGAGAGGAGCTGCAGAGAAGAATGGGAGAAACTCCCCAAATACAGGTGTGCCAAGCTTGTAGCGTCACACCCAAGAAGACTCGAGGCTGTAATCGCTGCCAAAGGTTGGGCTACTCAAGGACATTCAGAGACTTTTTCCAAAGTAACTCCTGCGTTGTCTTGGTTGTGTGCTTACAGTCATTGTCCTGTTGGAAGGTGAACCTAGCAGGTTTTCATCAAGGATCTCTCTGCACTTTGCTCCGTTCATCTTGCTCTCGATCCTGACTAGTCTCCCAGTCCCTGCCACTGAAAAACATCCCCACAGCATGATGCTGCCACTATCACGCTTCACCGTAGGGATGGTGCCAGGTTTCCTCCAGATGTGATGCTTGGCATTCAGGCCAAAGAGTTCAATCTTGGTTTCATCAGACCAGAGAATTTTGTTTCTCATGGTCTGAGAGTCCTTTAGGTGCCTTTTGGCAAACTCCAAGTGGGCTGTCATGTGCCTTTTACTGAGAAGTGGCTTCTGTCTGGCCATTCTACCACAAATGCCTGATTGGTGGAGTGCTGCAGAGATGGTTGTCCATCTGGAAGGTTCTCCCATCTCCACAGATGAACTCTGGAACTCTGTCAGAGTGACCATCAGGTTCTTGGTCACCTCCCTGACCAAGGCCCTTCTCCCCGGATTGCTCAATTTGGTGGTTCTTTGTGGTTCCAAACTTCTTCCATTTAAGAATGATGGAGGCCATTGTTCTTGGGGACCTTCAATGCTGTATAAATGTTTTGGATCCCTAGCTCTGTGCCTCGACACAATCCTGTCTCGGAGCTCTAAGGACCTCCTTCGACATCATGGAATTGTTTTTGCTCTGACATGCACTGTCAACTGTGGGACCTTTTGCAGACAGGTGTGTGCCTTACCACAGGTGGACTCCAATCAAGTTGTAGAAACATCTCAAGGATGATCAATGGAAACATGATTCACCTGAGCTCAATTTCGAGTCTCATAGCAAAGGGTCTGAACACTTATGTAAATAAGGTATTTCTGTTTTTATTTTTTTCACACATTTGCAGAAATGTCTAAAAACCTGTCATTATGGGGTATTTTGTGTAGATTGATGAGGGGGAAAAATATTTTATCAAATTTAGAATACGGCTGTAATGTAACAAAATGTGAAAAAAGGGGAAAGGTTCTGACTACTTTCCAAACGCACTGTACGCCAATTTCTGCTATATTTTAAGATATAGTTCTCCACTCTGAAAATAAACCAAAAAGTATTTGAAAATGTTCGGAAAATTAAATTCTGTACACGTTCACTTCCTGGCTTGATCTCTAAGAGGAGAACCTCTGTGATAAAAGGCTGGATGTGTGTCTGTGCACAAATATCTGGGGGAGGTACAGTCAATGTAGGTCCTAGGCTAAATTTGTATATTTTACCTTTATTTAACTAGGCAAGTCAGTTAACCTCTCTTGGGTATGTGGCACGCTAGCGTCCCATCTGGACAACATCCAGTGAGATTGCAGAGCGCCAAATTCAAATACAGAAATACTCATTATAAAAATTCAGAAAAGATACAACTATTTCACATAGGTTTAAAGATGAACTTCTTGTGAATCCAACCACGGTGTCAGATTTCAAAAATGATTTATGGCGAAAGCATACCTTACAATTATTTGAGAACATAGCCCAGCAGACAAATCATTACAAACAGTAACCAGTCAAGTAGAAGAGTGACACAAGTCAGAAATAGAGATTCAATTAATCACTTTTCTTTGATGATCTTCATATGTTTGCACTCAGAAGACATTCATTTAGTCAATAAATGTTCCTTTTGTTCGATAAAGTCTCTCTTTATATCCAAAAACCTCGGTTTTGTTTGCGTGTTTTCTTCAGTAATCCACAGGCTCAAACGTAGTCACAACAGGCAGACAAAAAAATCTAAATTGTATCCGTAAAGTTCATAGAAACAATGTTTCTGTAAAGTTCATGTCAAACAATGTATATATTCAATCCTCAGGTTGTTTTTAGCCTAAATAATCGATAACATTTCAACCGGAAAATAACGTCGTCAATATAAAAGATAAACAAGAAAGGAAATCTCTCGGTTGTGCACATGAAAAAGCTCTGTGACACGGCAGAGTCCACTCATTCAGACTGCTCTTACTCCCTCATTTTTCAGAATACAAGCCTGAAACCATTTCTAAAGACTGTTGACATCTAGTGGAAGGCATAGGAACTGCAATATGAGTCCTAAGTCAATGGCTACTGTAATGGCATTGAATAGAAAACTACTTCCTGAATGGATTGTTCTCAGGTTTTCACCTACCAAATCAGTTCTGTTGTTCTCACAGACATTATTTTAACAGTTTGGGAGACTTTATAGTGTTTTCTATGCAAATCTACTAATTATATGCATATCCTATATTCTGGGCCTGAGTAGAATTTGGGCATCCAAAATTCTGCCCCGTACCCTAGTGAACAAATTCTTATTTTCAATGACAGCCTAGGAACAGTGGGTTAACTGCCTTGCTCAGGGGCAGAACGACAGATGTTTTTTTTACCTTGTCAGCTTGGGATTCGATCTTGCAACCTTTTGGTTGCTAGTCCAATGCTCTAACCACTAGGATACCTGCCCCCCCCCCAAAATTTTGCCACTGGGCAGGACTGGTGTCATCGTGTCTACAAACACACAAAGAGCTATACAATATACTACCTGGCCAACAGGCATACAGACACAGGTATATTACCCTCCCTGCTCCCCACGGCCTCCCCCTCTGATAACAGAAAGGACTACCTTTGATGATACCAATTCACAAGGCAGATTCTCATCTCTCCTGTGGAGCACAGCATCACTGATGGTAGGGCTGTCAAAACCCCCAACCCTCCACACACAGCAGGAGTATTGTTAGAGAGGGGTAAAGATAAAGATTTTTATTTGGGCGCCAGGCAGGTATTTACACTGCTGACATCAAAAGAGTAGGAGACAAAGAGTACTGCTACTAGAAACACATCAGCAGAACAGACTGGCTAGTGTAGCATGTTTACCAGTGGAGACTAGAATGTAGCCTGTTGGCCAAATAGCCCGTGGAGACTAGAGTGTAGCCTGTTGACCAGATAGCCAGTGGAGACTCGAGTGTAGCCTGTTTACCAGATAGCCAGTGGAGACTAGAGTGTAACCTGTTGACCAGATAGCCAGTGGAGTTGTTACAGCACAGGTTAACCAACCAATAATACCTTATACAATAATAGACTCAGATTCTGCAAAAGGTTTGTTGTAGTTTATTCATGAGAGCTCTCAAGTCAACCAAAATTTGAACAGACTTTATAACCCCCTCTATGCACACACTCACACGCACACACACACACACACACACACACACACACACACACACACACACACACACACACACACACACACACACACACACACACACACACACACACACACACAGTGTAATCATTTTCCTACCAGTCTTGGCAGTTTCTCGCCGTTCTCTTCCTCCCCAGATAAGAGAGGCCTTGGAAGGGCCCTCCTGGTGTCAGCTTTTTCAGAGTTATCATGTGTAGTCTACCAGCCTCTGATTTCTCCACATATTTCTCCCTCTTAACTTGTCCCACACATGTGTTATTGGAATATAGTCGTATACATTTCAGGGTGGAATACTTTAATCATTACCTTCAACATATCAATTCCCTTATCAATCAACCCTTTGACTAAACATTACACACTGATACGTCAACCTTGATTGGGATTGGAATTATGTATGTCACACAAAATCAAACAAAACCAATACATATATTTACATCATATACTCATCAACGACTGTTCTAGGCCTATATCCAATTATAACTCTTCTTTTTAGAATTTTCATTCTAATCTTCATTCATCTGCCAATAACATACCGAGAATCAGTCTATTTTACCAGGTCATGAGGGAGGTGGCGGATAATTGGTCAGAGAACCCCTTTACTGCATCCCCGGTTTCATTCATGAATCTCTGTTGATTATAATAGATGTAATTAATCAAATCCTCATTTTTATTTATTGTCAACCACCAAAAGAACGTAGTGGTAAAGCCTTCACTTCATAGCTTTGTATTCATCCGGAACTTCCCTGGGGATGCCAATAGCATCCATCTAGACAAAGCTACTCCCATCCTGATCAAACCTCCTCTTGTGCCTACTTTAGCCTCCTATAACTGGCCTCTGATGGCTAACTCAAACTGGTTGGACCAAAAAACCAGGGCGCAAGTTCCTAAACACCCTTTTGGTAGTGTCTATCGTATGCGTCCTTTGCTGGTACAAGCCCACCATACATCAGTTATAGGTGCTGTGAGGTTAAGAATTTTCTTCTCTACTTCCAAACCTAAGTCAGTCACATTAACTATCAGCCTTACATCCATTAAAATCTCCTAATTCCCTGGTGCCTTTCTTGTGTCTATAACACTGGTACTCACCAGGAGTTAAAGTGAACCGAGGTGGGTTGGCCAAGTACTTCGATCTGGCCAACCCAAACCCTGTAAAGTAATTTGCTTTCCGAGGGAATTGTTTAATGTTTACCTTAAATCCTACACCTTGACCTTCTTTCTCCTTATTCTGTAAGGCACTCATCCTTGAGGGTCAGTGTATTATATAGTTTATATTTTCTTATCAATGACAACGGCATCATATAATTAGTACCGGAAGGTGGTGGATCTGGATGTATCAGAAAGGTTACCAAGACTATAATGCAGCTCAGAGTCCCTAATATTGCCAAAACCCGCCAACCCTCTCCTGCCCTTAGTCGGTCTGCTAGGTACCACCCCATACTCACACCTCTAGGAGCACACACAGTGATGAGCGGTCGGGATAGGGATTCTTCGTTAAGGAGGTAACCCCCGAACCCTGTTGGTACTCTGTTCTTCTCCTAACTCTATGTGTTATCAGCAGTGCTTGTATGTGTTCATACCTTTTTGCAGTGGGTAACATGGGCCCAAGTGACTCTCTCAAGTGACTCTCTCTAATGACAAAGGCGGTGGTTTAACGTCTTACGGCTGAAATCCCGCTAATGGGATCGATATGACAACAGCTAGTGACAGTGCAGGGCGCCAAATTCAAACAACAGAAATCTCATAATTAAAATTCCTCAAACATACAAGTATTTTACACCATTTTAAAGATAAATTTGTTGTTAATCTCATAGTGTCCGATTTCAAAAAGGCATTACGACGAAAGCACACCAAACGATTTTGTTAGGTCAGCACCTAGTCACAGAAAACACAGCCATTTTTGCAGCCAAAGAGAGGAGTCAGAAAAAACAGAAATAGAGATAAAATGAATCACTAACCTTTGATGATCTCATGATCTTCTACTCGATGTCACCAGTCTTTGGAATTTGGTTGAGGTTATTCTTTTGTGCAATGAAAAAGTAGGGCCAACTAGGAACTGCGTAACATTGTTGAGAGTTGCGCAATACTTGAAAAGTAGCTTGGTTTGTTGTGTTCCTGTATTGAACACAGATAGACCCGTCTTCAATTGATCGATAATTAACGTTTAAAAATACCTAAAGTTGCATTACAAAAGTAGTTTGAAATATTTTGGCAAAGTTTATAGGCAACTTTTGAAATATTTTGTAGTGACGTTGCACATTTTGGAAGCTGTTTTTTTCGGGATCAAATGGGCCAAATAAATTGACATTTTGGATATATATGGATGGAATTAATCGAACAGAAGGACCAATTTTGATGTTTATGGGACATATTGGAACGCCAACAAAAGAAACTCGTCAAAGATAAGGAATGTTTTATATTTTATTTCTGCGTTTTGTGTAGAGCCTGCAGGGTTGAAATATGCTACCCTCTTTGTTTACTGTTGTGCTATCATCAGATAAAAGCTTCTTATGCTTTTGCCGAAAAGCTTTTTTAAAATCTGACATGTTGGCTGGTTGTGAACGAGTGTAGCTTTAATTGAGTATCTTACATGTGTGATTTAATGAAAGTTAGATTTTTATATACATTTTCCCTGTTTTTTGGCCAAGTGGGACGCAAGCATCCCCTATACCATAAGAAGTTAAATTCCATCATAATAATCAATTACACAAATTACCTTAAAACCAGTATTACAAATTACTTTAAATTCATTATCCAAATGGCTTTCCAATGAGGCGGATCAAACCACAATGGAAAGTCAAGATAGAGGTCATAGGCCATACCAACCCTTTCTTACTATATTAGACAAATTAAGGAAAAAAACATCAAACATTTTCTACATGTTGTATCTCAGGTTCCCAGAACATTCATTTATCAAAAGAATTCACGTGTTTAATTAGAACTCTAAAACTTCTAAAATTCCATGTGTGTGCGTGCCCCTTTAAGATATCGTGGCACTAAGAAAAATGGAAATCTCCTTTAAGATATCGTGGCACTAAGACAAATGGAAATCTCCTTTAAGATATCGTGGCACTAGGACAAATGGAAATCTCACCAAACCCAAAAGGAAATAGAACACACCAATCCAAACATAGTATTTAAAAAATATCAACAAATAGTTATACGCTATTTGTTGTGTGTGGATATTTGCAAACCATAGATTAAAAACAAACAAAACATTTTCAGGCCTTTTCAATTTGTAAGTTTTTATGCCTCTATCTCCCCAAGATTTTATCCCCAGGAAACATTCCAAGGAGAGAGTAAAGGCCTGGGGACTGGGGACCGTCGCTGGAGGCTCCGGACAGGGGACCCTCGCTGGAGCCTCCGTGCCATGGATCCTCGCTGCAGGCTTCGTGCCATGGATCATCACTGGAGGCTTCGTGCCCTGGATCATCACTGGAGGCTTTGTGCCATGGATCATCACTGGAGGCTTCGTGCCATGGATCATCACTGGAGGCTTCGTGCCATGTATCATCACTGGATCCTGGGTTCATGGAGCTGGCACAGGATACACTGGGCCGTGGAGACGCACTGGATGTCTGGAGCGCAAAGCTGGCACAACCCGTTCTGGCAGGATGCTCACCCTAGCCCGGCACCTGCAGGGCGTTGGCACATGACGCTGAGCGCACCGGAGACACTAAGCATAGAGCCGGCACAGGATATACTGGGCCGAGGAGGCGCACTGGAGGTCTGGAGTGTAGAGCTGGCAACAGCCTTCCTGGCTTGATGCTCACCCTATCCCGGCAACTGCAGGGCGCTGGCACAGGATGAACTGGGCTGTAGAGATGCACCGGAGACACAGTGTGCAGAGCCGGCGCAGGATATATCCTGGACCGAAGAGATGCACTGGAGGCCAGATGAGCTGAGCTGGTACCATCCGTCCTGGCTGAATGCCCACTCTAGCTCGACAAATGTGAGGAGCTGGCACAGAGTGCACCGGGCTGTGCATGCACACCGGAGATACACTGCGCAGAGCCGCATAACCTGGTGCCTGACTAGTCACACTCTCACCACTGTAAGCACGAGGAGTTGGCTCAGGTCTATAACATGACTCCGCCAATCTCCCCCTGTGCCTCCTCCAAAACATTTTTGGGGCTGCCTCTCTTGCATGCTTCGTCGTGACAACTCCTCGTATCTTCGCTGTTCCGCTTTTGCTGCTTCCATTTCCTCCTTAGGACGGCGATATTCTCCGGCCTGCGCCCAGGGTCCCTTGCCTTCCAGTATCTCCTCCCATGTCCACTCCTCCAGAAAATGCTGCTTGGTCTTCTTGTGGTTGGATCTTCTGTGACGAACGTCGTTGGTGGAATTAGACCAAGATGCAGCGTGGGGTAGGTTAATCATATTCTTTAATGATGACCCGAAAAACAAGAAAGAGAGAACCAACATCCTTGTATGGCTCAAACGCAACAATACAAGGACAAGATCCAATCAGCTGCCTCTGATTGGGAACCACACTCGGCCAAACACAAAGAAATACAACACATAGAATGCCCACCCAAATCACACCCTGACCAAACCAAATAGAGACATAAAAAGGCTCTCTAAGGTTACATTCTCAGATAGCATGAGCTCCTGCGTTGGAAAAATATATTTTGCAATACACTGACGCCTATCTTGTATTCAAGATTTTAAATGTCCAGGCTCCCCCTCCACTCAGTAATGACCGGGCATTGTTCCACGTAATGGAAACAGATTATAATGTTAGAATACATTAAACTTCCTGCTCAAATTCACCAAGCAACAATAAAGGTCTCAATATTTTATTTCAGCAGACCATTTAGGTAACAGACAACGTTTTGATATCGCCTCGCTATTATTTTGAATGAATTAGTCTTTCAATTTAACCTAAACAAGCTATTAGAACGTTCAGTCGATCTTAAAACAGGCAAAATATACCAATAGTTGAATTACAATCAGAAACCCAGATTTTAATCAATTGGTGCATAGGTTGGGAAGTGAACCCAAGCCTCCCATGTGATAGGCGATAATTATACCACTGAACCACCAAAGCTATTCAAATGACAAAGACGACTCGCAAATAACCCTATTTATAATTGTCTGTAGTTGTAAAATCAGGCACATACTACCGAGACAATTCCCAGAAAATAGCCCTAACTTAAAGGTCCAAGCATTTCTCCGGCGTTACTCTCGCTCTTGTTGTCTCTGTCTCTCTCTTTCTCTCTCTATCTTTTCCCCTTATCTTCTCTTTTCCTTTCCTCTCTTAACTTTTGTCACTCTCTCTATCTCCTACTCAGAATTTAGGAATAATTACTATTGTGACTTTTGATAAGTTATTAGGTCTCACACGCACATAATTTTCCCCTGTTGATATCCTTCTTGAAACTTTCTCTCTCTATTTCTCTACTCTTGACTTCTTTGCCGGGCTTCAGACAGCCACACCCTGGCTGTATCTAGCCATCGACCTGCTGTTTCCCTTGATTATCTACACACGTCTTATGTATCTGCTTTATCATTCATTCAAATTTTTCTCTATTTAAACTTCCATCAAATTCATATTTTTTTCTCCATATTGGACCAAAATAAATGTTCCTTCTATATATCTCCCATCTCCGGTTAATTCCGGAATCTCCTTAGAGGATGTGCCACCTATGTTTATTCAATTACTATTGTTGTTATTATGCTTATTCTCACAATCTATGTGTGTGTTTCTATAATTTGTTATTATCCTTAAATTATATGTATGTGCTTTTACATTCTATGTTGATAAATACCTCCCGTTGATCTCTCCTAGGATCTTAGAATAATAATTTTTATGACTTTTGATAGATTATTAGGTCTCACACGTATACAACAATAAGCTATTTCCGAGGGGTTGTAAGGCCCTGGTTAACTGCCCATTTTTCCGTTATTTCTTATGACTTTCGACTGATTAATATATCAAACTTATTCGCAAGTAATTATCTTCTTATCCTCGTTGAAAACTATCTATGTGTGTGCTTCTTACCTTCTTACTCAATTACTATAGTCATTTCCAAATGTGTATTCTTTCTTTATGTGTGTCATACATCTCTCATGTCTTCCACCCGTGGTATCCTCTATTGATTTTTAGAAATTGTCCTATACGGTATAGGGTTATATGGTTGTTATTGACCTACGCGCGTTCTTAAAATAATCCTAAAACCTTTTCAATTGGATTTCTATCTGTTAACTATTTTGATTTATCTCTACGCCAATACTCCTAGCGGGATTTCTCTGTTAATTATCTTAATGTATCTCTACACCAATACTCAACAAGTTCCAACCTTGCGGTATATCTATCTGTTAATTATTTTAATGTATCTCTACACCAATACTTAACAAGTTCAACCCTGCCCTGTATACTTTTAACAGTCTTGGACTATCTCGATACCGGGTAGTTTCTTTTGGTAATGGCCTTAACTACCACAAATAATTTCGGACCCGTCCCCTTGTTTTGCCGATATGTTACCCAGTGCCACTAACACTAACATAGATACTTTTGTATTAAAACTTTCTCTACATTAGATTATATGGACGGTATACCCGATACAAATCTTACTTACTGTTAGTTTTACAGTTAAAATCCTCCCTCACATTTATCTTGACCAATGCTTTATAGGAATTTAATCCAGTCCAAGTTTAGAATTAACCCCCAAACTAATGAATAAAGATTACTGACCTTATCTTGCAGCTAAGAATTCAATGTAGGTTGGATCTCGTCACCGCCTCTGTCATGTACCAGTTCACCACTGGCCTGAAGTAGACCCTCAATCTTAGAGGTCAGGGATTTGTTTTACGGATCCATGATCCACCCGTGCACGGTTTTCAGCAGTTCCTTGGGACGACAGAGGCAGGTATTGAGATCCGGCTCGAAGGACCAAGCTTTCACGAAAGTTTTCGATCCCAATTATGATAACAATCACTATCGCTTTGACCAATTCCCCTTAGGTTGAACAGCTAGGGTTAACTTCTTGACGCTACCCATCCCGTTAGCGGGATCATTTTCGTCAGCAACCGCTGAATAGCATATCGCCACAGTCAAATAATATTAGTAAAAAATATTCTTATTCATGAAATCACAAGTGCAATATTGCAAAACAAAGCATAGCCTTTTGTTAATCCACCTGTCGTCTCAGATTTTGAAATTATGCTTTACAGCGAAAGCAATCCAACCGTTTGTGCAAGTTTATCGATAGCACAGAAAAACATTATGTACACTAAGCATTAAGTAGCTAGGTCATGAAAATCAGAAAAGCAAATCAAATTAATCGTTTACCTTTGATGATCTTTGGATGTTTTCACTGACGAGACTCCCAGTTACACAACAAATGTTCCTTTTGTTCCATAAAGATTATTTTTATACCCAAAATACCTCAGTTTGTTTGTGCGTTATGTTCAGAAATCCACAGGAAAGAGCAGGTCACGACAACGCAGAAGTATATTCCAAATAACATCCATAATGTCCACAGAAACATGTCAAACGTTTTTTTATAATCAATCCTCAGGTTGTTTTTAAAATATATATTCGATAATATATCAACCGGGTGTGTAGGTTTTTCAATAACACTGGGATAAACAATGTCCGCTTTACTCTGTAGCGCAAAACTCACTCTGAGAGCCCCCACCTATCCACTTACGCAATATGATCTTTCACGCTCATTTTTCAAAATAAAAGCCTGAAACTATGTCTAAAGACTGTTGACACCGTAGGGAAGCCATAGAAAAAGGTGGAGGATAAATGGAGGATAGGCATGCATAGGAACAGAGAGGTTTCAAAATAAGAGGCATTTCCTGTGTCACGACTTTCTCCGAAGTTGGCTCCCCTGCCTGTTCGGGTGGTGCTCGGCAGTCGTCGTCACCGTCCTACTAGCCGCCACCGATCCCTTTTTCGTTTGTCTGTTTGTTTTGTCTTATTAGTTTTACCTGTGTTTCTGTTGTTTGGTTTAATTAGCTTCCCTATATTTAGTAGGTAGACCCGCCCTTGTTTTGTGCGGAATTGTCTTGATGTTGCTTGTGTGCATTTTAGGTAGTGGTGGATTGTCTTTATGTTAGGTGTGTGTATTTTAGGTAGTGGTGGATTGTCTTTATGTTAGGTGTGTGTATTTTAGGTAGTGGTGGATTGTCTTTATGTTACGTGTGTGTATTTTAGGTAGTGGTGGATTGTCTTTATGTTACGTGTGTGCATTTTAGGTAGTGGTGGATTGTCTTTATGTTACGTGTGTGTATTTTAGGTAGTGGTGGATTGTCTTTATGTTACGTGTGTGCATTTTAGGTAGTGGTGGATTTTCTTTTCTTTAACTTGGCACCCTGTGGTTTTTGGGTTGTCTCATTGTGTGTCCCGCGCCCTGTATTTGTTGGGCTTATTATTTTGTTGTGCCTGAGTAAAGCACTTAACCTCAGTGGAACTCTCTCTGCGTCTGATTCCTGCACCCACCTAGTCCGGCGTGACATCCTGATTGGATATTCCTCAGGATTTCGCCTGCAATATCAGTTCTGTTATACTCACAGACAATATTTTTCTATCCCAATCTGACAACTATATGCATATTCTAATTTCTGGGGCTGAGAAATAGGCAGTTTCAAATGGGTACGTTTGTTCAGCCAAAAACGAAAATACTGCCCCCTACACGCAAAAGGTTAATAAGAATTAGGCACAGACTCAGATACTGCAAAATGTTCGTTGTAGTTTATTCATGAGAGCTCTCAAGTCAACCAAAATTTGAACAGACTTTATAACCCCCTCTACACACACACACACACACACACTTTACAGACTAAGCACACTGAAAATAAACGAGAATTACAAACGCTGTGAAACTGCCGCGCCAATCGAGAGCTCTCACACAGAGCTGGAAGGGCCATCTTCCTTCCTTTCCTCCTTCCTGACTGCTGATTCCATCTTAAAGTGGCAGCGTACAGTGAAAGCTCTGTGCAGGATTTTGCAAAATACACACACACACACACACACACACACACACACACACACACACACACACACACACACACACACACACACACACACACACAGACAGGGTTTTAGTGGACTGATTATGAAGCTGGGTGAGACTATGTGATGGTACACAGCAGGATAGGGGTCTTAACAGGATGAGACAGGAATGGACATAAACACACACACTCTGCGACTGTGCCGACGCAGCTGCCTCGGACATGCGGGCTCCATATGTCACAGGCAGTAGGGAAGCGATGCTCTTCCCAGCACAGCTAATCAATCACAGAGACCCCATCCTCCAAGGTTCAGCACAACACCACAGGGTACAGGGCAGAGCACAGAGCAGTGCTCCAAAAACACCCGAGAGAATTCTCACCACGACTTCAGTCAGGTCAAATGAGAGAGAGGGATGGAGTTGGCATCTGATTTTCCTTTGTGACAGAGACAGGAAACAAAGGTGAAACATGGTCATTTTGGTTTCCATTATTCTTTGCACCTGTAGTTGGCCCCTCGTCTTTTGAAACTCAAAGTTACAGACTGTGAATAATGCTCCAGAAACCACCCACAGTTGCCTCTTTCTGTTTTCAATGGTTCCCTCTTCTGTTTCTTTCCTCCCGTCTACAGTATGCCTTCCTCTTCTACTCCTCATCCCTCTCTCCACTGCTGAGAAGAGAAGAATAAGCAACAGAGTCGTGTTAGTGGTCGGTCGTTTCAATGTTGTCTCCTTAGTGAGCCTGCCATCTGGCCCGGCATGTAATGGCTCTCTTAATCTGCCAATTATGGGTCAGGGACGAGGATTATGTCACCAGGGCAGTCCAAGTCCCGAGTCCCAGGGACCTCTGGATCAATAAAGGCCTCCACAGGGACTCCTGCCCTGGCAGACGTCGATACTGTCCACTGGGTATTAAAGAGCAGTTTGTCAGGCCACCTTCACTAGAAGGTCCGGTCGTGGGCCGGCGTGGATGTGGGGGTCCCTCTCCCCTGAGGGAGGCCTCTGTAACCTCCAGTGTGTACTAACACCCCAGGGGGTCTCCGATGACATGCCATCCCTCCTGAGTATCGACATATCGGGTGACAAAGGGCCTCCTCTGGGCCCTCGTTTTCCTCCGCACTGCGGTGTGGTGTGATCAGTCTGAGGAGAGGAGAGGAGAAACCTACCTCTTCCCTTCTCAAACAACTCTTTCTCAGTCTACACAGGCAGTGAATGTTGGGGGATTTGGTATTATGATTTTGAATGGGCATTTTCTTCACTGAGCTCTCCCCGCCCCGGTCCTTTGCCTGTTCTCAGACCGATGCCCACTGCATGCCCGCTGTGTCCCTACCCACTGCTCTGCAGCCCCCTGCAGCCCCCTGCACAGCCACCACCATCTGCTCCCTGCCACTACCCTGGCACTGCCCTCCGCTCTCCTCTCTCATGCAGGGCACTAGCAACTGCGCTGACACCCTCTCACCATGCTACCTCTCACTAGGCAGGAAGCACACACACACACACACACACACACACACACACACACCCTGCACTCTGGGAGCTGTGGTCCATCCGGCCCAAACATGAACCTTCTAATGTCACTGTGGAGATGACACAAAGGAAACAAATAATACAGTGTGTGTGTGTGTGTGTGTGTGTGTGTGTGTGTGTGTGTATGTGTGTGTGTGTGTGTGCATGTGCAGAAGTGTGAGCATCGCATGAAGGATGGTACCGGGGCCACTGAACTCATTTTCGCTTCTCCCACTACACCCCTGATCTCTGACCCTTATGTCTCATTTACCCCACTTCCCATCATGCCGTTCACCCCAGAAGACGAGGGAGGGAGGAGGAGGGAAAGGGGGCGGTGTCACTGTCTTACCGTCTCACCCTCTTTTGTTTTAACCTCTTCACCCATCATTTCTGTTTATTTATGGCCACCATGGGTTATGGCGTCGGCCGTGCACCTAAAGCTGTCAAACCGACCCAGGACCCCAGGCAGGCAGCACGGTAACCTTGGACTAGAGACGCACAGCACTGCACACACACAGTGGCCCAGGACACAATGCACACCCACAGACACACACACTACTCTCTTTTTGGCTCCCCAGCACCACTCCGCCAGAGGTGGGTTTCTATTCCACAGAGGGTCGTATAAAGATTAAAGCAGTCTTCTCTTTTTCTTCTCTTCCACTGCACCCCCCTCTCCTTTTTTCCTTTCTATTTCTATTTGCTCCTGTAATTAGGTGGTAATCAGGTGGTAATCAGGTGGTAATCAGGTGGTAATCAGGTGGTAATCAGTTGGCCAGCAGCTCAGATGACTGACCCTGTTGTTAATTAAGTGAATGCTTCCCTGGCTGGGGAGGCTGGGGTAAGATTGTGGGTGATGCCGTCTTGCTGTGGGCACCCCTGTAAACTGTCAGCAAGGCGGGGCATGGTTGGGATGGCCTTCTCAGTCTGGTCTGGCCCCCTGCTCTGAGGCAGCTGTGAGGGGGTGCGCTCCTACAGGGGTGTAAAGTACTTAAGTAAAAATACTTTAAAGTACTACTTAAGTCATTTTGGTGGTTATTTGTATTCTACTTTACTATTTATATTTTTGACTGTTACTTTTACTTCACTACATTCCTAAAGAAAATTATGTA
Organism: Oncorhynchus mykiss; assembly: GCF_013265735.2. NCBI lineage: Eukaryota > Metazoa > Chordata > Actinopteri > Salmoniformes > Salmonidae > Oncorhynchus > Oncorhynchus mykiss. The sequence continues at coordinate 26,489,171 of NC_048591.1, read as the reverse complement.
CTTTTTACTCCATACATTTACCCTGACACCCAAAAGTACTATTTTGAATGTTCAGCAGGACAGTAAAATGGTCTGATTCACACACATATCAAGACAACATCCCTGATTGTCCCTACTGCCGCTGATCTAGTGGACTCCCTAAGCACATGCTTAGTTTGTAAATTATGTCTGACTGTCGGAAGCGGGCTGCGGCTATCCTGGCTATCCACAAAAAAAATGTAACTAGAAAATGGTTCCGTCTGCTTTGCTTAACATAAGGAATTTTAAATGATTTATACTTTTACTTTTGATACTTAAGCATATTTTAGCAACTACATTTACTTTCAATACTTAAGTATATTTAAAACGAAATACTTTTAGACTTTTACTCAAGTAGTATTTTACTGGGTGACCTTCACTTTTACTTGAGTCATTTTCTATTAAGGTGTCTGTCACGGCTGATGAAATGAGCGGACCAAGGTGCAGCGTGTTCAGCGTACATGTTCTTTAATAAAGAAAAAGATACGGAACAAAACAATACACACTATAAAACAAAACCGTGAAGCTTAAGGCTAAGTGCCATAAAGAAAGTCAACTTCCCACCAAGACAGGTGGGAAAAAAGGCACCTAAGTATGGTTCCAAATCAGAGACAATGATAGACAGCTGTCCCTGATTGAGAACTCTACATGGCCAAAACATAGAACTACACAACATAGAACATAGAATACCCACCCCAACTCATGCCCCGACCAAACCAAAACAGAGACATTAAAAGGATCTCTAAGGTCAGGGCGTGACAGTACCCCCCTCCCCCCCAAAGGTGCGGACTCCGACAGCAAAACCTAAACCTATAGGGGAGGGTCTGGGTGGGCATCTATCTGCGGTGGCGGCTCAGATGCGGCACGCAGACCCCACTCCACCACTGGCTCACCCCACTTAGGTGGCACCTTTAGTGCGGGGAACCTCGTCGTCGACCCCAGACTGGGGACCCTCGTAGTGTTGCCCCGGACTGGGCACCCTCGCTTCGGGCCCCGGATTGGGCACCCTCGCTTCGGACCCCGGACTGGGCACCCTCGCTGGGGGCCCCGGACTGGAGGCCGTCGGTGGAGGCTCCGGACTGGAGGCAGTCGCTGGAGGCTCCGGACTGGAGAACGTCGCTGGAGGCTCCGGACTGGAGACCGCCTCTGGAGGCTCCGGACTGGAGACCGTCTCTGGAGGCTCCGGACTGGAGACCGTCACTGGAAGCTTCGTGCCATGGATCCTCAATGGAGGCTTCTTGCCATGGATCATCACTGGAGGCTTTGTGCCATGGATCATCACTGGAGGCTTCGGGCCATGGATCATCACTGGAGGATTCTTGCCATGGATCATCACTGGAGGCTTCTTGCCATGGATAATCACTGGAGGCTTCGTGCAATGTATCATCAATGGAGGCTTCGTGCAATGGATCATCACTGGAGGCTTCTTGCCATGGATCATCCCTGGAGGCTTCATGCCATGGATCATCACTGGAGTGGAGAGACACACAGGATGCCTGGCTCTGGGAGCAGGCACAGGACTCACCAGGCTGGGGAGACATAGAAGAGGCTTAGTTCTAGGCGCAGGCACAGGACTCACCAGGCTGGGGAGACATACAGGAGGCTTCTTCCTTGGCCGAGGCACCGGATACACTGGGCCGTGGAAGCGCACTAGCGGTTTCGAGCGCAGAGCTAGCACAGCCCGTTCTGGCAGTTGCGGGACGCTGGTACAGAGCACACCGGCCTGTGAATACTCAACCGAGACACCGTGCGCATCACAACAATAGCACGGTGCCTGACCAGTTACATGCTCGCCACGGTAAACACAGGGAGTTGGCTCAGGTCTGAATCCTGACTCTGCCACACTCCCCGTGTGCCCCCTCACCAATTTTTTTTGGAGTGGCCTCCCGGTCTTTAGTGCCAGCCGTGACCCTGTGTAAACCTGGGCCCTCTTTCTCGCTGCCTCCACCTTCCTCTCTGCTTCCAGCTGCTCCCACCGCAGGCGGTCCTTTCCCGCCAGGATCTCCTCCCATCTCCAGGAGTCCAGGATCCTTTGCCATTTAGGATGTCCTCCCATGTACAGTCCTCCTTTACACGCTGCTCCTCCTTACCACGCTGCTTGGTCCGTTTGTGGTGGGAAGTTCTGTCACGGCCGTTGAATGAACTGGACCAAGGTGCAGCGTGGTGAGCGTATATATTATTTTATTTCAGAAAAGACGCTGAACAAAACAATAAACACTACAAAACAAACCGTGAAGCTAAAGGCTATGTGCCATAAACAAAGTCAACTTCCCACAACCACAGGTGGGAAAAGTATGGTTCTAAGTATGGTTCTAAGTATGGCAGCCTAAGTATGGTTCTCAATCAGAGACAGTGATAGACAACTGTCTCTGATTGAGAACCCTACCCGGCCAAAACATAGAACTGCACAACATAGAACATATAATACCCACCCCAACTCACGCCCTGACCAACCAAAATAGAGACATTAAAAGGATCTCTAAGGTCAGGGCGTGACAAAAGGTATCTTTACTTTTACTCAAGTATGACAATTGGGTACTTTTCCACCACCGCTCTCCTATTGTAAGTATGAAGAGCTGCAGCCCAATATGGTGCCCGGAATATGGGTGAGTGGGTGTATGGAAAGGAGTGGGTGTATGGAAAGGAGTGGGGTGTATGGAAAGGAGTGGGTGTATCGAAAGGAGTGGGTGTATCGAAAGGAGTGGGTGTATGGAAAGGAGTGGGTGTATGGAAAAGAGTGGGTGTATGGAAAGCGAATCAGCTAATTGGGCAGATTTATTGCCACTCAAGGTTTTGGTGGTGTTTTTTCCTCCCATTATTTTTATTCAACTATGAAAGAAGCCTACACAATAAACTAATATTGATAACCATGTAGATGTGACCTTGATACATACATACACTCAATGGGGACGGCATGAATGGTAACAACACAGGGACACAGTGCCCTTCGCTCCTGCTTGACAAGCACTACTGTCCAGCAACAGCATTGTAAGTAGATACCTAGTAGCCAATATCAAGGTGACAGTCACTATAAGAACACGCATTCAACACTGGAAGCAACAGTACACCCATCATCAGTACTTTTAATAAAAAATCAACTATCTTCAGTTTTATAACTGAAAATGTATAATTGTTTGTGGAAAACTAAGAGTGAAATACAACTCAGGCTCATCCTCCGGCTTCAAAACATAAGTCCTTACTCTCGCGGTACGATAGCTCAATGTATGGATTTTGCGTGGTAAGAAACGGAAGAAAAACGTATAGCAGAGCGCTTTCGACACACCCACTCATTTTTATGGATCACCTTTATTTTTCTCGTTCCCATTGTGCCCGTCAGAGTGTGTGTGTGTGTGTGTGTGTGTGTGTGTGTGTGTGTGTATGGCAGGGGAGCAGGGCTGGATAGCATCAGTGGGCTCTGTCTGTGCCAGCGGGTCAGAGACGTAGAGCTGACACATTCCCTGGCGCTGCGCCACACGCCCTGTCCAACTACATCAGCAGTGCGGGAACTCAAACACCCAGCGCCAACCCAGCACCAGCCCAGTATCAACCAGGTGCCATCCATCCCCTCCCCGCACCACGCCACGCAGTGCCAAGCAGCACAGTGGTGAAAGTCACACCAACCCGACCAAGGGCAGCCGAGTAGGAAGGAAGAGAGGGGGGAGTGGAGGGATAGTGTTAGTGCTGCAGTGTGTTTATTCATATCGTGAATGCAATACATGTGAATACGTGTAAAGTCTGACTGGCCCTGACTGTGGCTGTGTCAGAGACACACTATGAACCGGTATCAGTGCTACAGAAACATCTATTTCCAACAGCACACATCCACACCGGCCTCTATAAAAAAAGTCAATTGAAATGTACATGTTAGTGAGAGGTGGTGGTTCACGCAGCGATTTAAGATGTCATCTAATTTCAAATCGAGCCACACTAATTCACGGAGAGGGAAACGAGAGTATGGGGAGGGGTGGAGACTAGAAGGAGAGATGTGGGTGGAGGAGGAGGGGGTGGAGGTGGAAGGGGAGGAGGGATGAAGGGTTGAGGAGGAGAGGGAGAGAGGGAAAAAATCTCTGTCTCAGCAAAAGTTTCCATTAAAATTTGAGACAAATGATCTCTGTGTCCTTCTCCCATGCTGCCTGGGGCATCATGCTATTTCTATGCAAATAACAACCTCACGCCTTCACTCCTATTATATCTACTAGAGCTAATACAACATGACCCGAGAGGGAGAAAAGGAGAGAGAGAGCAACAGAGAGAGAGAGAGAGGGGGGGATAAAAGGAGAGAGAGAGCAACAGAGAGAGAGAGAGGGAGAAAAAATAACAGAGAGGGAGAGAGGGATAAAAAATAACAGAGAGGGAGAGAGGGAGTGAGTGAGAGCACCAAGCACGTACCAGTGAGTGAGGAGAGACAGAGGAAGAGAGGGAGAGAGAGAGTGTGTGGGGTGGATTCACTGAGCTGTGAAAATATATAATGCCAAGAGTGTGAGAGAGAGACAAGAACAACACAAAGACATGGCCATAATTTGTCTCTGGCTGCCTCCCATTTAATATATGACACCCCTCCGCTGACGCTTCGCTGGTTCACGGTGCACTGCTGTTTAACTGTACACTTACAACCACATCAAACCCTCTGCATCGATATCACAGTCACACACCTTCACAATTACACACTGTACCGTGCCAAAGCCTAATACAAATAACACACTTTAAAGCATTATCATATGCAAATAAATAGTCATGGGAATGATTGCAAATGCATATGAAATTCTGAGCAAATATTTCACTCTAAATAATGTATTTGTAGTGGGCTTTTGTGCAATGCAGGACCATGCTTTCTTTAGTATCCTATGTAGACAGACGTTTAAATATCTGCAAATGCATATGCAATTCCAAGCACACATTTCACCCAAATTCAAATATGCCACTATTTACCTAATTTGGGGTCCCATCAAGCAGTGTCATATATTGAATATTAATACATGGCGCAATGTGCTGTATTATAATAATGAGAGCAGGTGGGAATTGTGCCTGTTTGAGAAGACATATCTCAACCTTTTCAAAGCAAACACTATGAATGGACATGGAAATGGAAATGTTTAGAGGTCCTCTACACGTCCGGTCTCAGGTGGCATTTACAAACATAGAGCTATATTGTTCTGAGGAGGCCATGGCATTTTCCTATATATAAATATATATATATATATATATATATATATATATATATATCCGGCTGACAAAAAGATACAATGCTGCTGGCAGACTATCCTATCCATAACCCACTCACAATAAATAGCCATCCTCCCCTAATTTCTAGCTTTTTCTATTTCTCCATCCCTCTTTCCCTCTCTATTTCTCCATCCCTCTTTCCCTCTCTATTTCTCCATCCCTCTTTCCCTCTCTATATCTCCATCCCTCTTTCCCTCTCTATTTCTCCATCCGTGTCTCTCTCTCTCTCTCTCTCTCTCTCTCTCTCTCTCTCTCTCTCTACACACAGCCAGTGCTCTGAATGACAGGCACATACCCACTCAGTTGGCAGAACCGATCGATTTGCTCCAGTGTCTGTATCGGGCTGGCGAGATGGACAAGAAGAGAGGGTTTATGGGGTAGGAGGAGTGACTTCGCAGCCGCATGTCCACCTGCACAGACGGGCTCTGAGGCCAGACAGAGGCACCCTGTAGGGGGGCAGCTAGCTACCCAACTGGAACTGAACTGTAACACAACTGCAGTCAAAACAACATGCTGGTTAGCGACTAATTGCGCCTGCCTCCATATGGCGCGGGCTGACCCCGATATGTCCTTAAAGTAAGTGTGTGTGTGTCCGTGTGAGAGAGCGCCCACTCAGAGTCATGTGATGGAAAACAAAAAGCCCGACATCAGCGATGATAAATCTAGCCATTATTACATGTGAGTTGGGACAACAGAAACAACCTGCGAATGACTTCTCACACAAACCCAATCCCATACCCCTCCATTCCACCCCTGTCCCCCCATAGTATCCCCCCACTGTCACCCCAAAGGCTGCACCCCCTCCCCTTCCTCTCTTTAAGAAGGCACCTCAATCCATCTGCTACACATTCCCATTTGCATTTCATGCCTCCCGGCTTTTTTTTGAAGTGGCAATATTTTGATGCAGTCAGAAGGACACATTATCATTATTTCAATTTCCTTTGCGAGGGAAAGAGAGAGATGAGAGAGGAAGGGAGGGAGGGAGAGAAAGAGGGAGGAAAGGAGGGAAGGAGGGAGGAAAGGATGGAGAGAGAGAGAAAGAGAAATATATATATATAGAGAGAGAGAGCGAGAGAGAGAGAGAGAGAGAGAGAGAGAGAGAGAGAGAGAGAGACAGGGCTCTCAGTTTGTGAGTACAGATGTGCCTGGTAGCAAGGCTGTCCACCTATGCCTGCCAGTGTGCCTGTGGTGTGTACACTTGTATGGATGTTCTGTGTGTGCATTTGAAAGAGGTGGAAGGAGAAAAAGAAAGCAGAGAGAGAGAGGAGGGGACACACAGAGAGAGATGAGAGAAAGGCAGAACAAGAAGAGAGAGACTGGTGAAGAGAGAAAGATGAGAGAAAAGAGTACTGTGAATTTTGTGATGCTGTCTGCAAGCCTCTCCTACAGTAATATGCTTTGTGCTTCGTGATGTGCCTCTCTCTCTCTCTCTCTCTCTCCACCCTAGCTCCCTCTATTCCTGAACAATGACACTACCAGGCTAGCTCTGCAGAGAGACACTTATAGCACAACATCCTAAATCTCCCTCACTACTGGACTTTACGTTTTAGGAAAAACGGCGATATTAGAGCAGCTCTTCTTCAACCCGGGAAAGAATCATGAGCCTACTTAATTCTAGGTGTCTGTCTGCAATTTTGAATGTGATTTGAATGTTGGCTCTATAATGTGGATTTTCATGCAATAGTAACAGACAGCTATCATAGAAAAGGCATAAAAAGGAGTGATTGAAGGCAATTAGAAAATTGTCGAACTGGGGAGATGTAGAGAAAGAAAGAGAATAGCAGAGGAAGAGGACGAGAAACAATCTCCAGCTAACATAAGAGAGTATAGTACACATAGTCTGATTCTGCCAAAGCCACACTGGAAGCCATTCTCTGTGGCAGTGTTCCACATAACCCCCCTCCCCTCCCTCCATAAATCCACTGTGGAGAAATGAGAATGCACAACCCTCCACCCTGCAACCAGCCCTCTCTTCTTCCTCTGTCCTGTCTATCCTGGTCCCATGGACCAGGTGGGCATGGTGACTGGGACTGCCTGGTTGGGTCTCCCTCCCTGTCTGTCTGTGAGCATAATTTAAAAACTATCCAGCAGGGATCCGGCAGTGGGGAGTAGAGGAGAGCAGCCCTATACAGGCTGTAACTCTCTCTTTCTCAGTCCCAGGCAGCTTCCCAATGAGCTGGGTGCCCTTACTCATGTCTCAGTCTATAATACTGCATCAGGGGGGAGTCGCCAATGAGCTCTTATCATGGAAGGGGTCTGTGGGATGATGGGGAACCCGCACGGCATCCTTTCAGCCAGGCCAATATAATGTACTGTTGTGCACTGCATGTCATGATACTGGAGATGAAGCTGTAATACAGTAGAACAGGGTTGGCCAACCCTCCTCCAGGAGAGTGGATATGCAGGCTTTTGTTTCAGCCCTGCTCTAACACACCTGATTCAGCTCATCGTGGTCTTAAAGAGTAGTAGATGCAGGTGTATTAGAGAGGGGCTGGAGCAAAAGCCTGCATACCCTATCACTCTACAGGAGGAGGGTGGGCCACCACTGAAGTAAATACTTAATGGGACAGAAATAGAGCAGAGTCTAGATTGAACAGTACTTCCCCTATCCAGCACGTACAGTGTCAACATACGGGAATGTCCTGCTCATGACAATGACAGTCATTGCCCAGGGGTAGAGTGAGATTGGATCTGTATTGCTCTCTGCCAGGCTAACAAGCTGACCTATCATTAACATATTTACAATGCATTATATAGCATACAGCGGCAGTGCACTTCACATACAAAACCACACATGCATAACAATGCTAACTCAATACCCTGGTTTGTGTGGATTGTTTCAGGCAAACCATTTTCACAGCTATATTGTTTTGGATTTGGTATTTCCCAATGGACTGGCCCAAGATAGGCTGTTATTTACTGGGAATGCTGGGATCCATTAAAGAGCATGGGATTAACCCGCCTTCAACTCCCGCTTTCTGGGGTTAATGTTAATGACGGTCATAAAACGGCAGCGCGCTCAATCTTACATTACTTCCCTGTGGGTCAAAGCCATCCGTATGGAATACATTACAATAAATACCACTCTGTGTGGCTGGCTAGAGGTGGCCAGACAGGGACTGGAGAAATCACCATCAGAGAGAGAACACACACACACTTTCTCACATCAACATACAGCTCAAGTCCCTTCCAAAATCTCCATGTTACACCCCAACACTAAAATACTCCTGTGCTCTCGGCCTGGCTGGCAATTTCCAAGGAAATGAGAAGCCCTTCCATCAGTGGGTAGATTTAAACAAAAGCACATTAGATTGTCCTAGCACACCAGAAAGGTAGTTAGGGATATGTTTTTATGTGCAAATCAAAATGCAACTCCCAAATCCTCCCGTTTGAATTAAGGGGCCAGGATATGGAAAGACTGAGGGGACTAGCTTGGAGTTCGGAGTTAGCTGCGGACACACACACATGCACACGCACACGCACGCACGCACGCACACACACACACACACACACACACACACACACACACACACACACACACACACACACACACACACACACACACACACACACACACACACACACACACACACACAGCCTAACAAGAAACAGTTTTGCAATGGATTTCTGAAGAAAAAGAGGGACACCTGTTGGTCAAAATGAGGAACTGCACACTGTAAATGAGCCACTTCCATCAAGTTGTAATTTTTGCTTCAGTTGAGATGTGCTCACAGTCAAAAGAGGCTAGCTGGATGTGAGCAGGCAAACAATGTAAAGGAAATGAGAAGGAATCACTTTGTTTTGAATGAAATGTGTTTTGAATGTGTTGTCGAAGAAATGAATCTCTCTCTCCATTCAACATTCCCAGTATTCTCTAGCAGGCTACACATATAAAAAAAAATGATTGAATGACTGTGTCTTTCAGCCACAGCACAGGGGTTTGTGTTTGCTTCACCACTGTTTCTCACACACACACACACATATATGTTTTTTTATATATAGATATATATATATATATATTTTTTTTTAATTTCTATATTTATTTTCACACTACTGCAACAATGCAGACAAAACCTCCCCTCCCTCTCATCCTCCCAGCTCTAGGTTTCAGGGGCAAAAACAGCAGCCTTCCAAATATCACCTGTCTTTGAATTAAAAACAGGCATTGTTGTCCACAAACCCAACCACTGAAAATGCTCCCCATTATTCGGAGGCAAGAACGAGCTTGCCTCACATCTACACTGGTATAAGTGTTAATTAAGGAGAGTGAACACAATGCGTTTTCAACTGGATCCCTGTTTAATGCTGTCTGGCAACTCTAAATAGAGAAGGAATGAAATCCTCCCCATATGTCTCTATTCACTACTAAGGCTACTTGCCAGGTTGTGTGAAATAATTATAAAACATGTTTAAAAAAGAAGTAGATGTAATTTGAATTCTCCATCCCTGTGTCTGAGTTTATGGTTGTAATCTCAATCGTCTATGGGTTGGGACTACTTCTTGTTCATGGCTACTAATGCTTATGGAAATAAGCCAATAAGACAAGTTATAAAATACTAATTTAGAGTTTGTAAAAGCAATTACAAAAAGTAATTTACAAGCCGTAACATGTACATGCATTATTACAGAGCAGTGACTATAACTGTGTTTAATAGAGAACAAACAAGCCCTATAATAACTATGTACAATTAAATATGAATATTAAGGTAACAAAACTATATATTAGCAATGTAATGAAACACATGCATTAATGGATTCGAAATTACATTGTTAAGTTTTAAATACCAGTGGGTTTATAAAAATAAGGAGCAGATTGAAAATAACTTTTATTAATTTTGATACAAGTTACTTTTATGCCATTTGAAATTTGTTTGCGGCAATTACAAATAAATGCAAGTCAGTTACATCTGCAAATAGTCCACGACAATACAAATAGGCCAGCCAGCGAGTAACATCTCCAGCCTAGAACTTAAAGACTGTCATAGGCCCAATATTCAGTCCAACTCCCTTCATCAGACAACTACTTTAGCTGTGTCTGAATGTGAAGAAAAAGGGAACGCGATCAACTGATCAACTGCTTGAAAGATACGGAGTTTATTGAGATGGAAAATGGCTGCCGGTTAGTGGCCTGGGCTAAGTAAATGATATAAAAGGCAATTACATCCTCTTAATGGGTGCCGTTTTTTCTCAGAGTGGGTGAAAGTAATTAAAAAGTTCATTACGGTAATGAGGCAGGCAGCTTTCGAAGGAGCCATGGCTCGGCTTGGCCTGGCTAGAACAGACATGAGAACACTCACAGCATGCCGCAGGGACAGACGGGAGACAGACAGGGAACAACATGTGATGATGTCATCTAGAGGGTATGCTGAAGTCTCTCTACACACCTAAGACCTCAACCCATCGCAAATATAACATCTTAACCTCTTAGAGCTCTAGGGGCGCTATTTCATTTTTGGATAAAAAACGTTCCCGTTTTAAGCGCGATATTTTGTCACGAAAAGATGCTCGACTATGCATATTCTTGACAGTTTTGGAAAGAAAACACTCTGAAGTTTCAGAATCTGCAAAGATTTTGTCTGTAAGTGCCCCAGAACTCATTCTACAGGCGAAACCAAGATGATGCATCACCCAGGAATTAGCAGAATTTCTGAAGCTCTGTTTTCCATTCTCTCCTTATATGGCTGTGATTGCGCAACGAATGAGCCTACACTTTCTGTCGTTCGCCCAAGGTCTTAGCAGCATTGTGACGTATTTGTAGGCATATCATTGGAAGATTGACCATAAGAGACTACATTTCCCAAGTGTCCGCCTGGTGTCCTGCGTCGAATTCGGTGCGCAATTGCCAGCTGCTTCCACTTTACCATTTGATTCAGGGGAGAAAGCATGTGTCCAAGAACGATGTATCAATGAAGAGATATGTGAAAAACACCTTGATGATTGATTCTAAACAACGTTTGCCATGTTTTCAGTCGATATTATGGAGTTAATTTGGAAAAAAGTTTGCGTTTTGAGGACTGAATTTATGGATTTTTTTTGGTGGCCAAATGTGATGTATAAAACGGAGCTATTTCTAATACACAAGGAATCTTTTTGGAAAAACTGAGCATCTGCTATCTAACTGAGAGTATCCTCATTGAAAACATCAGAAGTTCTTCAAAGGTAAATGATTTTATTTGAAGGCTTTTATGTTTTTGTTAATGTTGCGTGCTGGATGCTAACGCTAATGCTAACGCTAAATGCTAACGCGAAATGCTAACTCTAGCTAGCTACTTTTACACAAATTATTGTTTTCCTATGGTTGAGAAGCATATTTTGAAAATCTGAGATGACAGTGTTGTTTACAAAAGGCTAAGCTTGAGAGATGGCATATTTATTTCATTTCATTTGCGATTTTCACAAATAGTTAACGTTGTGTTATGCTAATGAGCTTGCTGATAGATTTACACAATCCTGGATACAGGGTTTTTTTCATAGCTAAACGTGACGCAGAAAACGGAGCGATTTGTCCTAAACAAATAATCTTTCAGGAAAAACTGAACATTTGCTATCTGAGAGTCTCCTCATTGAAAACATCTGAAGTTCTTCAAAGGTAAATGATTTTTTTGAATGCTTTTCTGTTTTTTTGTGTAAATGTTGCCAGCTGAATGTTAATGCTAAATGCTACGTTAGCCATCAATACTGTTACACAAATGCTTGTTTTGCAATGGTTGAGAAGCATATTTTGAAAATCTGAGATGACAGTGTTGTTAACAAAAGGCTAAGCTTGAGAGCTAGCATATTTATTTCATTTCATTTGCGATTTTCATGAATAGTTAACGTTGCGTTATGGTAATGAGCTTGAGTCTGTATTCACGAACCCGGATCCGGGATGGGGAGATCAGAAAGGTTAAATACCCTGCATGCGTCAATTGACTATGGACAAGATTATATGAGACACTTCAATGCATTTTTGACATTTGACATTTTGACATCTGATTTGCTTTTTGCTGAAGATGTTTTAAGAACATATGAAATGGCACATTGGATTCTCCATGCAAGGGATACTGTATAAAACCATGTCATGGCTCTCCAGTGTACTCATCCTCACTGTTTTGCCTCCACAGACCTAAATGATGGTTGTGCATTGAGTTTCCTGAGTACTCTGGACACGTAGAGAGACTGGTCTATACAAACACGCCACACCACTGTTATTTCGGCCAGATGCCTCTCGTGTGTGATGGAGAGAACAGAGAATCGATCCAAAGTTGTTTCAGATGCAAATAAGCACTCTGAAGGAGACAGCAGACATACAGCATGGAGGAGAACGAGAAGGGGGAGAGAAGGAGGGGTGAGGATAGAGAGGCAGCAAGAGGAAGGTAGAGAGGGAGAAATAGAGTGGTGAAATTCAGCATTGATGTCAGTCAGAGACTTTTGTGTCTGTTCTACAAAAAACAACTTGCAAATATGCTCATTTCAAGTTAACTTTGCTTGTCAAAACGTGCAGTGTAGGGGCGAGGTGGAGGGACAGGTTGGAGGGGGTCTATTTTAGCCCTGTGTGCCCGAGCAAGAGGCTCCCACAGAGCACTAATCTGATCAATGTTGTGAAAACAATCCTGATGATGCCCTGGAATTATCCCGATGAGGCCCCCCGCCAGGCAGGAGATTGGAGAACGATCTGGGAGAGACCTAGCCTAATGACACCGCTAACTATCCAGCAAGCCTGGGAAATTGGGTGCCTGGTACTTGGTGAGCCCTTAATGGTGAATGCATTGTGAGTCAATTAGCAACTGTAAATACTGTACAGTGTGCACCTTAGAGACTATTTGCACTGACTCTCCACACATCCAACCCTTACACACAATCACACATGCACACAATCATCCATAAACAAACACACACAAGCACACACATACACACAAACACACAGTCAACGCTGCTGTTCTATGCTATTTATTCAACTGCGCAACCAATACAGGACTGATATTGAATCCTACTACACCGGCTCTGACACTCGTCAGATGTGGCAGGGCTTGCAAACTATTACAAAGGGAAACCCAGGCTCGAGCTGCCCAGTGACGTAACCTACCAGATTAGCTAAATGCCTTCTATGCTCGCTTCGAGGCAAGCAACACTGAACCGTGAATGAGAGCAACAGCTGTTCCGGGCGACTGTGTGATCATGCTCTCCGTAGCCGATGTGAGTAAGACCTATAAGCAAATCAACATTCACAAGGCCGTAGGGCCAGATGGATTACCAGGACACATACTCAGAGAATGCACCAACCAACTGGCAAGTGTCTTCACTGACATTTTCAACCTCTCCCTGAGTCTGTAATAACGACATGTTTCAAGCAGACCACCATAGTCTCTGTGCCCAAGAAAGCCAAGGTAACCTTACTACTGCCCCGTAGCACTGAGGTCTGTAGCCATGAAGTGCTTTGAAAGGCTGGTCATGGCTCACATCAACACCATCATCCCAGAAACCCTAGACCCACTATAATTTGTATACCGCCCCAACAGTTCCACAGATGACGCAATCTCCATTGCACGCTATACTGCCCTTTCCCACCTGGACAAAAGGAACACCTATGTCAGAATGGTGTTTGTTGAGTAGAAGCTCAGAATGGTGTTTGTTGACTACAGCATAACACCACAGTGCCCTCAAAGCTTATCACTAAGCTAAGGACCCTGGGACTAAACACTTCCCTCTGCAACTGGATCCTGGACTTCCTGATGGGCCTCCCCCAGGTGTTGATGGTAGGCAAAAACACATCTGCCGTGCTGGTCCTCATCACAGGGGACCCTCATGGGTACATGCTTAGACCCTCCTGTTCTCCATGTTCACCCACAACTGCATGGCCACTCACAACTCCAACACCATCATTAAGTCTGCCGACGACACAAACGGTGGTATGCCTGATCACCGACAATGATGAGACAGCCTACAGGAAGGAGGTCAGAGACCTGACAGTGTGGTACCAGGACAACAACCTTTCCCTCAACGTGAGCAAGACAAAATAGCTGATTGTGGACTACAGGAAAAGGGGGGGGCCGAGCACTCCCCCATTCACATTAACGGGCTGTAGTGGAGCGGGTTGAGAGCTTCAAGTTCCTTGGTGTCCACATCACTAGCAAACTATCATGGTCCAAACACACCAAGACAGTCGTGAAGAGGATATGACAACGCCCGCTCCCCCTCAGGAGACTGAAAAGATTTGGCATTGGTCCTCAGATCCTCAAAAAGTTCTACAGCTGCACTATTGAGAGCATCCTGACTGGTTGCATCACCGCTTGGTATGGCAACTGCTCGGCATCCGACGGCAAGGTGCTACAGAGGATAATGCGTATGGTCCAGTACATCACTGGGGCCAAGCTTCCTGCCATCCAGGACATTTATAGCAGGCGGTGTCAGAAGAAGGCCCTAAAAATTGTCAAAGACTCCAGCCACCCTAGTCATAGATTGTTCTCTCTGCTACCGCGCGGCCAGTGGTACCAGAGCACCAAGTCTAGCTCCAAAAGGCTCCAAAACAGCTTCTATCCTCAAGCCATTAGACCGCTAAACAGTTAATTGAATGGTTACCGGGACTATTTGTATTGACACCCTTTTTTACGCTGCTGCTACTCGCTGTTTATTATTTATTATCTATGCATAGTCACTTTATCCCTACCTACATGTACATAATATCTCAATTTACCTCGACTAACCTTTACCTCCGCACATTGATTCTGTACCGGTACCCCCTGTAAATAGCCTCGTTTTTTTTAAATGCTTATTTTAGTTTACTATTATAAAAAAATGTTGGCACTTAAATAAAAAAAATCTGCATTGTTGGTTAAAGGCTTGTAAGTAAGCGTTTGGCGGTAAGGTCTACTACACCTGTTGTATTCGGTGCATGTGACAAATAATATTTGATTTGATTTGAACATACTACCCACAATGTATTTGTAAATACAGTCATTCTTGACATTCATTATCTATGCTGTATATCTTACTGTGTATATACCAGGATACCACTATACTACCTCTTCTACTACTTATTATTATTTGTATTTTTTCTTGATATTGATTATTGTACTAGAATGTTGCTATCACACAACCATTTCACTGCACCTTTTATACCTGCTGTAAACTGTGTATGTGACGAATAACATTTGATTTGATTTGCAGACCGGCGGCTTGGAAGAAGTCTCTGAGAAAGGATTAGGATTCATAAGGATTCATCTGCCTCCGGGACTGGCCTCATAGTGTTTAGAGTAAATTACAGTAAATAGAAGCTGGTAATCAGCCACTGACCACCTAGAGGAGAAATCACCTGTTGGATGAATAAAACATGTGTACAAAAGGCGGGCTGTAAAGGGATCTGAGATGAGGGAGTATGGCTGCTGTCTGTTAAAAGTCATTGGGGGGCCTAGTCCCTAGACAATGGTATGTTAGGTACAGAGACTTGCTGATTGGGCTAGTTCAATGATTGTGCATCATATCAGTAAAGCTGCAGTTGAGCTCCCATAGACATACAAACCTACACCAGGCCACCCAGGCACTATTGGCAGCATCACTTGTAGCGTTCTGAATTGGCAGAGCCATAGCCAACGGCTACACTGCAATTTTCATTACTGGAGGGCCGGCTGTAGTTTTACGGCATTGCACCCAGCAATTTGTATTTACAATTTGTGTGTGTGTGTGTGTGTGTGTGTGTGTGTGTGTGTGTGTGTGTGTGTGTGTGTGCGTGCGTGTGACTGTTTGTGTGTCTTTATACAAGCATGTGTTTTTTGTATATATTTATGTGTGCGTATGCATATGTGCATGCATACATTTGTGATTATGTTTGTGCTTAGAAATGAACGTGTGTTGGTGGTGCCATGCCATGCATCAGTGCCTCACGCAAACACCCATCCCCACTCTCTCTCCTCCCTCCTACCCCCTACTCCCCCTGTTTGGCAGTGAGTGACTCATAATCCACTTTCCTCTCCTCCTCGGCACCACACACAGCCAGGGTCTCTTTAAACAGAAAAACAAAGCAACTATGAGAGAGTGAAGGATCATTTAATAGGATTTCATTCAGCAGTGATGGGGGAGGGAGACAGGGAGCCAAGCCAATGGAAGACTGGGCCAAGGCACATTCTCCTGTGTGAGACAGGAACACCTGAAAAATACAGTAGGAGGAGGAGGAGGAGGAGGAGGAGGAGACACATAACGGGGGTGATTACCTCCTAGGGCCAGGAAACAAATAGGACTGGGTGCAATCAAGGCCATGCCTTGTCTAATCAAATGATGCTGGAGGCACTAATCCCAGCATTTAAGGAAAACATGAAGCCTTGTTGTCTTCTAGCCACATTCAGGGATGTGAGAGGAGTGGAAAGGCGGGTGAAGGGTTCATACACACATACACCTTGTACATAGACTTATGAATGCCATTTAGAAAGAATATTGGAAGTGCACTGCAGTACTGTTATGAATAAACCCTTTGGTGCAAACTGCACAATTTCAATTAGTAGTATTACATGAGTAACAAGACGTGCAACCTAAGTTGTTGTCTAATAGTTGATACCGTGAGACAGTGGAAGCAGTGACTTTCTCAGAGAAATACTGTCAAGTCAGTGTGAGTGGAAATAAAATCAAAGACCGCCTTGAGATACCTATATTGGGACAGAGTGGCTCACTGCATATGTATTCACATCAACAGCATTGTGCTTACTGAATATGTATTCACATCAACAGCATTGTGCTTACTGAATATGTATTCACAACAACAGCATTGTGCTTACTGAATATGTATTCACATCAACAGCATTGTGCTTACTGATAATGTATTCACATCAACAGCATTGTGCTTACTGAATATGTATTCACATTAACAGCATTGTGCTTACTGATAATGTATTCACATCAACAGCATTGTGCTTACTGATAATGTATTCAC
Organism: Oncorhynchus mykiss; assembly: GCF_013265735.2. NCBI lineage: Eukaryota > Metazoa > Chordata > Actinopteri > Salmoniformes > Salmonidae > Oncorhynchus > Oncorhynchus mykiss. Next base: position 26,472,031 of record NC_048591.1, on the reverse strand, counting down.
ATCAACAGCATTGTGCTTACTGAATATGTATTCACATTAACAGCATTGTGCTTAATGAATATGTATTCACATCAACAGCATTGTGCTTACTGAATATGTATTCACATCAACAGCATTGTGCTTACTGAATATGTATTCACATTAACAGCATTGTGCTTACTGAATATGTATTCACAACAACAGCATTGTGCTTACTGAATATGTATTCACATCAACAGCATTGTGCTTACTGAATATGTATTCACATCAACAGCATTGTGCTTACTAAATATGTATTCACATTAACAGCATTGTGCTTACTGAATATGTATTCACAACAACAGCATTGTGCTTACTGAATATGTATTCACATCAACAGCATTGTGCTTACTGAATATGTATTCACATCAACAGCATTGTGCTTACTAAATATGTATTCACAACAACAGCATTGTGCTTACTGAATATGTATTCACATTAACAGCATTGTACTTACTGAATATGTATTCACATCAACAGCATTGTGCTTACTGAATATGTATTCACATTAACAACATTGTACTTACTGATAATGTATTCACATCAACAACATTGTGCTTACTGAATATGTATTCACATCAACAACATTGTACTTACTGATAATGTATTCACATCAACAGCATTGTGCTTACTAAATATGTATTCACATCAACAGCATTGTGCTTACTGAATATGTATTCACATCAACAGCATTGTGCTTACTGAATATGTATTCACATCAACAACATTGTACTTACTGATAATGTATTCACATCAACAGCATTGTGCTTACTAAATATGTATTCACATCAACAGCATTGTGCTTACTGAATATGTATTCACATCAACAGCATTGTACTTACTGAATATGTATTCACATTAACAGCATTGTGCTTACTGAATATGTATTCACAACAACAGCATTGTGCTTACTGATAATGTATTCACATCAACAGCATTGTGCTTACTGAATATGTATTCACATTAACAGCATTGTGCTTACTGAATATGTATTCACAACAACAGCATTGTGCTTACTGAATATGTATTCACATCAACAGCATTGTGCTTACTGAATATGTATTCACATCAACAGCATTGTACTTACTGAATATGTATTCACAACAACAGCATTGTGCTTACTGAATATGTATTCACATCAACAGCATTGTACTTACTGAATATGTATTCACATCAACAGCATTGTGCTTACTGAATATGTATTCACATTAACAGCATTGTGCTTACTGAATATGTATTCACATCAACAGCATTGTACTTACTGAATATGTATTCACATCAACAGCATTGTGCTTACTGAATATGTATTCACATCAACAGCATTGTGCTTACTGAATATGTATTCACAACAACAGCATTGTACTTACTGAATATGTATTCACATTAACAGCATTGTGCTTACTGAATATGTATTCACATTAACAGCATTGTGCTTACTGAATATGTATTCACATCAACAGCATTGTACTTACTGAATATGTATTCACATTAACAGCATTGTGCTTACTGAATATGTATTCACATTAACAGCATTGTACTTACTGAATATGTATTCACATCAACAGCATTGTGCTTACTGAATATGTATTCACATCAACAGCATTGTGCTTACTGAATCTGTATTCACATCAACAGCATTGTGCTTACTGAAAATGTATTCACATCAACAGCATTGTGCTTACTGAATCTGTATTCACATCAACAGCATTGTGCTTACTGAATATGTATTCACATCAACAGCATTGTGCTTACTGAATCTGTATTCACATCAACAGCATTGTGCTTACTGAATATGTATTCACATCAACAGCATTGTGCTTACTGAATATGTATTCACATCAACAGCATTGTGCTTACTGAATATGTATTCACATCAACAGCATTGTGCTTACTGAATATGTATTCACATCAACAGCATTGTGCTTACTGAATATGTATTCACATCAACAGCATTGTGCTTTTGTTTATGTACACATTGTTTTGTATTTGTTTATAGTGCTGGATGACAGAAATAAGTGTTTTTGGTGTGTGTGTGTGTGTGTGTGTGTGTGTGTGTGTATGTGCGCCTGCGTGCGTGAGTGCGTGCATGCGTGCGTGCGGTGTATATTTGGAAGTGTGTATGTGTGATGTCTCAGTTGAGTGCAACAGGGTGATAGAGAAAGAGAGAGAGAGAAAGAGACTGAGTGGGATTGAGAGGAAGAGTTAGAGGGTCCCCCTACAAGCCAGCGACCGCTAGTAGTTCAGAGTCTAACAGGGCCAATCAGCCTCAGAGTGTCAGATAATGAGGGTTGCTGGGGCCTCTCCTCCCCTCTCCTCCTCTCCTCCTGTTATCAGCCAGACCATACTTCTGCTGAATCAGGCAGGCGGTGGGTGTGAAGCAGGTTATTAGGGGACAGATTAGGTCATCCTTTACCTGCCTTACCTCCATCTGATCCCACCTCTTTCACCAACGGTCCGGCAGTCACTCATAGCGATATGATCCTAATTTTCACAAAGGAACCCAAAAAGGCTGGGCTGTCTCCTGAGGCCTTGGTGTTTCAGCTCTCTCTCTCTCTCCTTCACGCCACTGCTCCTCTCACCACACACCCTGCCGAGCGCAGCCGCCCAGCAACTTACAATTTTCCCATTATCATATTTGACTTCCACCTCTTCCACTCGTCTGAGTGGCCCATTTTATCCGGCGAGCAGTGCACTTAAGGAGGAGTTTACAACCTCTTTGGCTTCCACAGCGCCGGACACAGACATCAAATAGAGCCTGAGATGTCTCACAAGTGCACGCATCGGAGAGTTGACCACCAGACAAAGCATGTTGTGGCTCAGAGAGGTCTAAGTCTGCTTTACCCTGCCTAGAAATATACAACAGCGCACTGCCACATAATCATAATCAAAGTGTTCTACAGGCAGCAGAGTTAGTTGCTCATGTAACATAAACCTCCAACATGTCCCAGCTGCACTGGGAGGGAATCAGCCTAGGCAGCCCCAGAGATCACAGCATTTGAATAAATCGAGTTGAAGGCACCTTTTTCACCAGCGGAAGAGATTAAAATTGTGAAATGTGTAAACGTCTTTTAAGAAGCTGGGGCCTGGCGATAAAGCATGATGTGCTGCTACTAAGGGAGAAGAGGAGGCAAGGCGAGAGGAGAGGAGGGAAACATGGACTTTGGCAAATGTGGTCTCTTCAGGATGTTCTGGGCTGGGTTACCTTCACTTTGACTGCTCATCTTTTCTGCTGCAGCCTGTAAGCCTTCAATTAAATGACGGCTACCTTTTTCAAGTCACTAATCCTCTTAACTCAGTGTCTGCACCCTTTGCCATACGCAAAGAACCCTGCATGGCAAAGAGAAGAACATTTTGGAGAGTAGAGTCAGTCCTCTCTGCCCCCTCTCTCTCTCAATGTTGCCATACCTTATGGGGTTCACCAAGTGGGGGCCCCCACAGGCCCCCAGGCTTTATAACAGCAAGATCAAAGGTCAAAGATGAAGGGTCAGGGTCAGCTACACCGCTCCTCCCATCCCCTAAGTCTTAGCTTTACTTTGCCCCTGTTCTTGAACCTAAAAAGCATTTCCAAAGAACATTGGAATACATAACATAATGTAGCTGCATTTTTTTTTGCTATTTTTCTTATTCAGGAAGCATTATGAATTTGAGATGTCGGAAATTGAACCATACTTCCTCAAATCTACCAAAAGGGAAATGAAACATTTAGCAATGGTAAATTTCCCTTCCCAAATGGGTGAAATTGCAGAGTGTTGGAAATTGTGGGGAAAGCAATTTTAGGGGGAGAACAAAGTGCAAAAGCCCCAAAAAGCCTTCATCATTTAGGTTTAGATTCGACTCTCATCTTTTTCCATTTAGTATATGCAGAGAGTTAGGCAGGAGGCAGGCAGATGGGGAGGCAGGGGTTTGGGGGCCGTAATGGAAAGACAGGAGCTTGAGACAGAAATACCGGTCGCAGGTCAAAGAGGACAGAAGAGGATTCACAGAACTCTCAGACCTTCAGATGACCCCCACAGTTCTGTCACAATACTACCATAGTCATCCTACATTTACTACACTATACTACCATAGCCATCCTACATTTACTGCACAATACTACCATAGTCATCCTACATTTACTACACAATACTACCATAGTCATCCTACATTTACTGCACAATACTACCATAGTCATCCTACATTTACTACACTATACTACCATAGTCATCCTACATTTACTGCACAATACTGCCATAGTCATCCTACATTTACTACACAATACTACCATAGTCATCCTACATTTACTACACAATACTACCATAGCCATCCTACATTTACTGCACAATACTACCATAGTCATCCTACATTTACTACACAATACTACCATAGTCATCCTACATTTACTACACAATACTACAAATCTGCTCTACCAAGCAAAAAGGCAGTAAGTGTTCATAGCGTGGAACTGAGAAAAATGGCTTTTCTTTACCTTGGTTGAACAGTAACTTTATGCAGTTACTGCTAACATGACCCCCCATTTTCTCCAAACACACTACAATATAGGCAGGATACATGTCCACATGAATAAGTATTTATTTAACATAGCAAAAATGACATTAACTCATTTTCAACCAAATGAGCAGTTACTTCCTTTTTGCTTGGTAGGGCAGCATAGTCATCCTGCATTTACTACACTATACTACCATAGTCATCCTACATTTACTACACAATACTACCATAGTTATCCTACATTTACTACACAATACTACCGTAGTCATCCTACATTTACTATACAGTATTACCATAGGCATCCTGCATTTACTACACTATACTACCGTAGTCATCCTACATTTACTACACAATACTGCCATAGTCATCCTACATTTACTACACAATACTGCCATAGTCATCCTACATTTACTACATAATACTACCATAGTCACCCTATATTTACTACACACTACTGCCATAGTCATCCTACATTTACTACACAATACTACCGTAGGCATCCTACATTTACTACACAATACTGCCATAGTCATCCTACATTTACTACATAATACTGCCATAGTCATCCTACATTTACTACACAATACTACCGTAGGCATCCTACATTTACTACACAATACTACCGTAGGCATCCTACATTTACTACACAATACTGCCATAGTCATCCTACATTTACTACATAATACTACCATAGTCATCCTACATTTACTACATAATACTGCCATAGTCATCCTACATTTACTACATAATACTGCCATAGTCATCCTACATTTACTACATAATACTGCCATAGTCATCCTACATTTACTACATAATACTGCCATAGTCATCCTACATTTACTACATAATACTACCATAGTCATCCTACATTTACTACATAATACTACCATAGTCATCCTACATTTACTACATAATACTACCATAGTCATCCTACATTTACTACATAATACTGCCATAGTCATCCTACATTTACTACATAATACTACCATAGTCATAAAAAACATTTTATGTACTGTACTATAGGAAAGATGCAAGCTGAAAATCTATGGTAATTCAAATTAGCTCCACATGTAACCAGACTAAACATTTACGTTACAACATAAAACAGTGATTTGTGTTTACGTTAATTGTGGTTTTGTTTGTGTCACTACCCTTCACGTAAATACATGTTTTCCCACACTGACTCATAGAGCACCCATGGAGAGCTGCCTTTGAGTGGCCTTATTGATTGATGTTGTGTACAATGCCTCTTTAAGAGAGGGGGTGTTCCCTCTATAATCAGACTACGTTAACTATTGATTGGCTAGTGGCAGGCAAACAGGGGAGGACACAGTCACAGAGTCATGGACAATTAATGTTCTCTCCATAGGTCTCTCTCACTCTGTCTTGCTCTCTCTCCCCCTCTCTCACCCTGTCTTGCTCTCTCTCTCCCTCTCTCCCTCTGTCTTGCTCTCTCTCCCCCTCTCTCACCCTGTCTTGCTCTCTCTCTCCCTCTCTCACTCTGTCTTGCTCTCTCTCCCCCTCTCTCACTCTGGCTTGCTCTCTCTCTCTCCCCCCACCCCTCTCTCTCAGGCAATTAAATTCTATTCAAACTGGTTTATTGACATGGTAAATATGTATCTACACTTCCGAGGTGTGGAGGACCATGCATTATTAGTAAAAACACAAAACTCAGGATTGTGATTACACACCAAACAAAACTGCTCTAAACAGTAGTGTCTCCCACTGTCACTAACTAGCTGGTAAAATGAGATGGACACTGACATGTCGTGTTGTGACGTACAACACACAAACACACCCATGCACCATGTCCACCCACGCACACATACAAATCCACGCACCATGTCCACCCACGCACACAAACAAATCCACGCACCATGTCCACCCACGCACACAAACAAATCCACGCACCATTTCCACCCACCCACACGCACACAAACACACCCACGCACCATGTCCATCCACCCACACGCACACAAACACACCCACGCACCATGTCCACCCACACGCACACAAACACACCCACGCACCATGTCCACCCATGCACACAAACACACCCACGCACCATGTCCACCCACGCACACAAACACCCACACGCTCAAACACACCCACGCACCATGTCCACCCACGCACACAAACACACCCACGCACCATGTCCACCCACCCACCCACACGCACACAAACACATCCACGCACCATGTCCACCCACCCACACGCACACAAACACACCCACTCGCACCATGTCCACCCACGCACACAAACACCCACACGCTCACAAACACACCCATGCACCATGTCCACCCACCCACGCACACAAACACACCCACTATGTCCACGTACACCAACACACCCACTCGCACCAAGTCCACCCACACACACAAATACACCTACACACCATGTCCACCCACGCACACAAATACACCTACACACCATGTCCACCCACGCACACAAATACACCTACACACCATGTCCACCCACATGTACACAAATACACCTACACACCATGTCCACCCACATGTACACAAACACATACGTAGCAAAAATAAGAAAATCCAATGAAATCAAGTCTCCTCATTCAACACAGAACAATGAAAATGGGCTGGTAATGACAATAAGGGCTCTGTAATTACCAATCTTTAGCAAAGAGAAAAGCCATTATCTGTCAATATCCTCTGAGCCCGCCCGCCCGCCTCAGAATAGCAAGCCTGGTTGCAACACAATAATTTACTGGACAATTTTACACTGCTCCTGTATCCTTTTCAATCAAATATCCAATATTAACACCAAGAAATCATTTATTCTGCTTTATTACAAATGCAACCCTCCTTTTTTGATAAATCAGCCACTAAGGCTAGAATAATTCACAGTGGAAATCAAGCATATTTTCTTTGAGGCAGAATTACAATCAAAAAGAGTAATTATTTCAAAGTTCTTGTTCTGTGGAACAGAGCCAGAGCGACAGAGACAGAGAGAAAGAGAGACAGAGAGAAAGAGAGAGAGAAAGAGAGAGAGAAAGAGAGAGAGAAAGAGAGAGAGAAAGAGAGAAAGAGAAAGAGAGAGAGAGAGAGAGAGAGAGAGAGAGAGAGAGAGAGAGAGAGAGAGAGAGAGAGAGAGAGAGAGAGAGAGAGAGAGAGAGAGAGAGAGAGAGAGAGAGAGAGAGAGAGAGAGAGAGAGAGAGAGAGAGAGAGAGAGAGAGAGAGAGAGAGAGAGAGAGAGAGAGAGAGAGAGAGAGAGAGAGAGAGAGAGAGAGAGAGAGAGAGAGAGAGAGAGAGAGAGAGAGAGAGAGAGAGAGAGAGAGAGAGAGAGAGAGAGAGAGATAGATAGATAGATAGATAGATAGATAGATAGATAGATAGATAGATAGATAGATAGATAGATAGATAGATAGATAGATAGATAGATAGATAGATAGATAAAAATAAAATATTTGACAGTGTAATCCTACCAATAGCACTTTATGGAAGTGAGGTTTGGGGGCCACTCAATAAACTGGATTTTAAAATGTGGGACAAACATCCAATTGAAACCCTACATGCAGAATTCTGTCGGAAAATTCTACAAGTCCAGAGAAATACACCAACTAATGCATGTAGGGCAGAATTGGGCCGTTTTCCAGTAATAATGAAAATACAGAAAAGATCATTAAAATTTTGGCTACATCTAAATTCAAGTCCAAATTCGAGTCTGCAATTTAAAGCACTTCAAGCCCAAGAGCTGAGCCTAGAAACGAGCCCTCTCAGTCAGCTGGTGTTGGACCTCACCAATCAAGCTGACACCAGCACTGCTTCAAAAGAAAGAATTCCAATAAACAAAATCATGAACCAATCAAAGGAATCATACTTACAATACTGGAAAAACGAAACAAAATCCCAAAGCCGACTAAATTGCTATCTGACCCTAAACAGAGAATATGAATTGGCTGATTATCTCTACTCTGTCAGAGATACGAAGCAGAGACAGATCCTTACCAAGTACAGGCTGAGTGACCACCGATTGGCAATAGAAACCGGCAGACATAAAAAGACATGGCTACCCAAAGAGGAGCGTGTATGTGGTCACTGCATGACAGGGGAGGTAGAGACAGAGATGCACTTTCTCCTTTACTGTGATAAATATTCCTCACAAAGAGATTCATTATTCACAGAAATGACTACATATATTCCACATTTTTACAAATTGAACCCAGAGGAAAAACTAAGAATACTCATGGGCGAAGGAGCAATGGCTCCTCTTGCAGCCAAATATGTATTTTCCTGCCATAGCCCGAGGGACACTGAATAATAACATCTGCATAGTAAACAGTAACTTACTTATTATTACTATTATTGTTATTACTATAATTATTAATGTTTACTGTAGACTGTTACCATTTTATTGTATTTATTTTTGTATTATTATTTACTACCATTTTATATTATTATTTGCTATCATTTACAATTTTGTTACAATGTATATTGTATACATTGTTGCTTTGGCAATATTGACACAATGTTTTTCATGCCAATAAAGCAGCTTGAATTTGAGAGAGAGAGAGAGAGAGAGAGAGAGAGAGAGAGAGAGAGAGAGAGAGAGAGAGAGAGAGAGAGAGAGAGAGAGAGAGAGAGAGAGAGAGAGAGAGAGAGAGAGAGAGAGAGAGAGAGAGAGAGAGAGAGAGAGAGAGAGAGAGAGAGAGAGAGAGAGAGAGAGAGAGAGAGAGAGAGAGAGAGAGAGAGAGAGAGAGAGAGAGAGAGAGAGAGAGAGAGAGAGAGAGAGAGAGAGAGAGAGAGAGAGAGAGAGAGAGAGAGAGAGAGAGAGAGAGAGAGAGAGAGAGAGAGAGAGAGAGAGAGAGAGAGAGAGAGAGAGAGAAAAAGAGAGAGAGAGAGACTAGTATCACTTTGTCTAGCTGCCTATCACTCTGTTCTTGTGTTTTAACTTAGTTGTGGTAGAAACTATTGCCTCTTGTCAAGATATCATGGTACACAATACATAACAGAAATACAGTGAGAAGGGAGTTTCAATTATTTAGTTAGATTCTGACAGTTAGATTTTAGATGTTCTGATCATGGAGACAATGCTGATACCCCTGTGAAGTTGTCCATTTCTATGTTTGGTACCAAAACTAGTAACATTACAATAGTGGTACAGTAGTGTACTGTCATGACTTGTCTGCCATGCTGGCATACAGCACCTCCAAACGTCCTTCCTCTCATTAGAATACACACAGAAACCACATATGCCTCACTGCGCCGCTACATCAATTAGCAGCAATTAACACTGGCTCGCGGAGCACCTGTGTAGCGTTAGTATCTGGGCCATGTTAACAGGAGTGTGTGGTGTGGTGTAACACAGAGATGCCCCAGGTGGACCCTATCAGCCCCCAGTTGGCCCATGTCTCAGCCTGTCTCTCTGAGACAGGACCAGCCACCAGACAGGTGAGCACAGAACTCTGGTGTACGGGACATTCATTGATATTTGTTTTAGGTGGCCTATGCAGTATGATGAAGATGGATTGATTGATGCATTTTGAACTGATCATGGCCATTCTATTTCCTTCTAGATCTATAGCTGTCACTTTTATTTGTAGATCCTCCATCCAGCCAAGCAGCAGTCAGTCCACATTATTATTATTTTTCACGACTAGCACAGAACTCTAGAAAGGCCAGAATCTGTGTTTAGTGGAGGGAGACAGGAGGGAAGGGTGTGGGGTGGGGGGCAGGCAGGACTAGATGAAAGAAACAGCTGTATACAAATGACAGCCATGCAGCACACCCCTCCACTGCCTCCTGTGGTGGAGTGCCCTGTGCGGTCATCAAACCGCTTCAAAGAGGAATGCAGGCAAGTGCCACAGAATCCTCAAAGAGCCAGCCTCTGTCACACAGCCACAACCCCCCCCCCCCCCCCCCCCCCCCCCCCCCCCCCCCCCACACACACACACACATACATTAGAGAGACAATGAGAATGAGAGAGAGACAGAGTGTGAGAGAGAGTGTGTGTGTTGGAGGGAGTGTGTGTGTGAGAGAGAGTGTGTGAGAGGGAGTGTGTGTGAGAGAGAGTGAGAGAAAGACAGAGAGGGCTGGCTTCATGATGAATTGCATGTATAGCCAACATTATAGACAAGGGTTGGTTAGATCTATGCAGTCCATATAGGGAAGTGTATGTGCGTACATATATGTAAGTGCTTGTGTGTGTATGGTGAGTGACTCACGAGCGAGCGTCCTGTATCTTCTCATTTATGGGTCTTGCAGGGAGATCTCAGAAAACACAATTTATGGTGCATTGCATTTGGTTGGAGTTACAAAGGAACAGCCATATACATCAAACAAACATAACCTGTCAATATAATAGGTTTGTATCCTATCAACCAGTTTCCTCAGACCATAGCTGCAGTGACCTTTTAGACCCTTCTCCTCTGCACACTGTACCTGTGACAAGTGTCATACAGCAAGACGACAGTGTGAAAATGCTAAATGGTGCCAACAAAGGACTTGGCGCCAGCATACTGCAGAGTACACTGTACAAGTGAATACACACCAATACACTGTAACTAGGAAGGGTATGAGTGTATGAACAGAAGACTGTGTGTGTGTGTGTGTGTGTGTGTGTGTGTGTGTGTGTGTGTGTGTGTGTGTGTGTGTGTGTGTGTGTGTGTGTGTGTGTGTGCGTGCGTGCATGCATGGAAGAGTGTGTCATGGAGGTCTCAGTTGGAGATCATGGGTGCTCAGTGTGTGACTTGGGGGGTGGAAGGGGGTGCCTGTATGGAGGGTAGAGGGAGGAATGGTGGGGTGTGTGTGTGGGGGGGGGGGGGGGGGTGTTACCAGGAGAAGGGATCACACCTCCATGCCAGCCCCCCCATAGTAATTACACACTCCAGTGGCTGGACTGGGAGGGAAATTGAAGGCCTGGGCAAGGGAGGCCCCAGCTGCCTCTCCCTCCCTCCCCATCAGCGGAGTGGTGATTGAACCTGGCTAACAAACACACGGCATACACACGGCACAGACGCACACACGGCACACAGACAACACACATGACACACACACACATGGCACACTCTGATACACACACACACGTACTGAATCCTCAGAGGAAATGCTGCTTTGTGTCGCGGTAATGAGATTCTCACACACCCTGCCTTATTTACCAGCCCAGATGGGTGAGGACGACTGAGGGAGGGAGGAAGAGAGAGAAAGCGGGAGAGAGAGGAAGGGAGGGAAAGAGGAAGAGATGGAGGATGAGAGGAAGAAGAAGGGGCAGGCCATAGCCAGCCAGCTTCACTCCACAATTATATAAATAAATAAAAATATCCACCCCACTGCGAGAGACAGTTCAGCTGGCCTGGGCTGAAGGAGTGAGGGGTGGATAGAATGTTTCCTAAAATAGGCATATTTTGGCTGTGGGTGGGACCTTTTCTCATTAATTTGTTAATAGGACAAGGGAGAAGGTAACATTGATCAAAAGTATAAAACTATACGCAGCCAAGCATGTCTGGGCCCTGTGTCGCCCTTGTCCTCCTTGGCACGGCGGGGGAGGGACAGTCGCCAGCGAGTCATGGGACTTGTACACAATTAAACACATCAGCGTGGGGTAACCCACCACACCTGCAGGGGGTGAGGACAGCAGCACCTCGGACAGACCAGGCACACAAACACACAAACACACACATACACCAGACAGGGGTGGGGACAGGATAATTAAGAAGATACCTTGAGAAGGGGACCAAAGTCCAGCTGAGACCTCAATTTCCACTCCATACACAGTAGCAACATGAAGAAAATACATATAGATAACACGAACACATGGTGAAAATGTATTACATAATAATAACTTATTAATTACTTTTTTATTTCTTTGGAATTCATCAAAACATGCACTTGTTCTGTACCAGGTAGTTACAATTGTATTTCTTTTGAATTAGCCGAATGTACCCATTGTTACCGCATCATTTCCTACCAGGAAACAGAGAAAATGGCACCGTTAAATGAAGTGCTACTGACAACGTTATACAAATGTTCATGAAAACAGGTGTCATAGTTGTTGGACTAAAGCAGTAGTTTGTCAGACAGTGCTTGCTTTATTTAGCAACCAATCTCACAAGAAGTGCTATTCTTATTTGCGTTAGACGGAATTACCTTGATTATGTACCAAAAAAGTCAATTAAATGAACTGTGAAAGGCTATTTATTTTAACCCCAGAATGTGTTAGCTTTTTCTTTAATAGGCATTATAGGAAAAAACTGAATAGCAAAATTGGCAGGAGAACAAAGAAAGAAGCATTGACGTTACTGTGAGCAGCTGAGTCACACTGCCATCATGTGGTCAAATAGAAGTACTGCACAACTGCAAACCAACATGGGTACCATTACTGTGTAAACCAGTATTTCTATATTCATTCGTAGGGGACACCTTGGAGCACACATTTTTGTGCTAGCCCTGCTATAACACAACTCACTAGCTAATCAACCAGTCACCAAAAATGTGCATGTCTGAGGTTTTGGACTTCAATAAAATCCCTCCCTATTCTTGAGTGTTGAGTATAATCCACTCTTACAGAATACACATCTTTATTACTAGAGTGCAACAAATTGATTTCTCCTCCACATGTCACTTCATACGCCTGTTGGGTTGAGTAGGGCTACCCACTCTGTTGCCAAGTATACAGTAGGAGCAACTTCAGTCTGAAGAAACCCTCTATTTTAACTACAGTCAGACTGACAGCCACGCACTCAGAGACTCAAACACACAAACACACCCACCCACACGCACACACACACATCACGCACGCACACACACACACAAAGATAGAGGGAGTGATATGCGAGTGAGAAAAAGACAATGTGATTGCCTTTGATAGACTGTGGGATTCTTTCTGTCTCATTGAGTTTGAATATTTTCCCAGATCAAATTAAGAGTAATTACACAAGACAATCTCATGTAGAATGAGGGAGTGGCCAAGAATGTTTCACTGAATTGCAAACATCCCACTGAGAAAAGACGTCAATTCGATGTTGTTCAACGTAATTTCTTTTAAATGACGTGGAAACAACGTTGATTCAACCAGTGTGTGCCCAGTGGGAGATGTCATATTGGCAATGCAGTCACTTTCTTCACACATAGCGACAGTTGAAGTCGGAAGTTTACATACACTTAGGTTGGAGTCATTAAAACTTGTTTTTCAACCACTCCACAAATTTCTTGTTAACCAACTATAGTTTTGGCAAGTCTACTTTGTGCATGACACAAGTCATTTTCCAACAATTGTTTACAGACAGATTATTTCACTTATAATTCACTGTATCACAATTCCAGTGGGTCAGAAGTTTACATACACTAAGTTGACTGTGCCTTTAAACATCTTGGAAAATATCAGAAAATTATGTCATGGGCTGTGGATGTATTTCAAGGCCTACTTTCCAACTCAGTGCCTCCTTGTTTGACATCATGGGAAAATCAAAAGAAATCAGCCAAGACCTTCAGAAAACAAATTGTAGACCTCCACAAGTCTGGTTCATCCACAAGTTTGGTTCATCCTCCAAAAGTTTGGTTCATCCATCCAAGTCTGGTGAATCCTAAGCAAGTTTAAACACCATGGGACCACGCAGACGTCATACCGCTCAGGAAGGAGACACGTTCTGTCTCCTAGAGATGAACATACTTTGGTGCGAAAAGTCCAAATCAATCCCAGAACAAGAGCAAAGGACCTTGTGAAGATGCTGGAGGAAACAGGTACAAAAGTATCTACATGTATCTGCATGAACCCTGGCTAACAAGTTGAATCAGCAATGCAAAATTGGGTTTAATTATTTATTTACTAAATACCTAACTAATCACACAGAATTACACATACACATATTTAAATCATAACTTGATTACAAATTACGTCATAAAGGAAAAAGTCCCTAGCGGGTGGAACAGATATGACAGCTGGTTACACAAAAGAAAAGGGGCTAGGTTTGAGTGAAAGAGCGGGAAGACTGAGGAACAAAGGGCAAAGCTGTGCTATCGTAAATACAGTATATTTTGCATTCTAAATTACCGCCCATTTGGAAAAGGAAAATGCAGGTAGGTAGGTTGGTGATGAAAACCCAAATCTCACATTTTAGAAGCTAAAATCACATTTCATCCCATCACGAATAATTTCATATTCAAACATTTAAAATAAACAACAATTTCATGTGAATCCGATAACTCTGATGTGTAGACTTTCCACTGTAGAGTTTGTCATCTTATCATTGATAAGAATGTTTCAGATGACAACTGAACTGACATCATATTCATTAAGTACCACCGCATATGTTCAATTGGTCGGATTACCAGAATATTGTTCATTTCCCCCCACCTTCTGATGTTCCCAGAATCTCTATGTTAACCAAATGGGTTTGCAAATGTAACATCAGTAGGGTAGAGAGAGGAAAAAGGGGAGAAGAGGTATTTATGACTGTCATAAACCTCCCCCCAGGCCAATGTCATGACATGATCCTAATTGACCTAAAACAGGGAATTTTTACTCTGATTAAATGTCTGGAATTGTGAAAAACTGAGTTTAAATGTATTTGGCTAAGGTGTATGTAAACTTCCGACTTCAACTGCATAAGCTTTGGCTCTGTCGTATGGTCTCAAGGCCTGTCACAGCTTTCTTCTGTTGAAAGAGAGGCGGACCAAAACGCAGCGTGGTTATTGTGATACATCTTTAATAAAGATGAAAATAGAACAATATACAAAAAACAAGAAACGTGAAAAACTGAAAACAGTCCTATCTGGTGTAACAAACACAAAGACAGGAACAATCACCCACAAAACCCAACACAAAACAGGCTACCTAAATATGGTTCCCAATCAGAGACAATGACTAACACCTGCCTCTGATTGAGAACCATATCAGGCCAAAACATAGAAATAGACAAACCAGACATCCAACATAGAATGCCCACTCAGATCACATCCTGACTAAAAAAAACATAGAACATACAAAGCAAACTATGGTCAGGGTGTGACAAGGCCTCTATTGTAAGGTTGGTCTGTGGTCTGTAGTCTGTAGTCTGTGGAGGGGAGGGAGCTGGCCATGGTGCTGAATAAGGACTAAACTTAATGATGTAACTGAGAGTTCAGGTTAGGGATAGAGCCCAAGATCTACACATGCTTCTCCACTGTTGCCATCTTGGAAAGGAGTCACCTAGCCATAAGAAAGCACACAGTCATATTGGCACCACCTGCTACACTAGGAAGAAGCAAAAGTACTCTGAAATCACTGAATTGAATCTCCACATTACTCAACAAGGTTGACTATACGTGTGATAAATCAACCAAATGCTCATCCTAACCAATACCTACACCTCCACACCGGTGAAGGCTGCTGAGTGGAGGACGGCTCATAACAATGGCTGGAATCGAGTCAATGGGATGTTATCAACCACGTGTTTGATTATTATGAGCCCTCCCCAACTCAGCAGCCTCCACTGTTCAGCATTATAGGCCTATATGACATAATGTGAGCAGCAGCAGACATTGGCTAACTGCCACCTCTGAAACAGCGGTTGTTGGGTGGCTCTATGGAAATTAGGTTTACTTTACTTCAAGCATGTTAATGTGGCTAATCCCCAGATTACGTGCCCATTTTCAAGGTGCTATTACATCACTGAGTGTGAGGATCACCATAATAACGGCTTCTCGTTTCCACCTAATCCTGCAGCATTTTATTATCAAACCAGGTGGCGGGTGATCGGGAATGATGCGGGCCTTAAGGCTCTTTGTCCTCAACACAAAGGGACGGATCAAAAGTGTAACAGGATGCATCTTGCTTTCTGAGACACTGAGACATAAGAGCAGTACAAGATGGTAACCTATAAGGCAAAGTCCTGCAACCAGTTATGGTTGTATCCCGGGGGGTTGGGTGCATCTGAATGTGATGATCTACTGTATCGTCCATGTTCCAACTCTAATCCACTGCTGGTTTCTAGGCAACAGTTGAGGAGGACAGATGGAAAGATGGGTCACTTACACAAAGGTGCATGAACCATGGTGCAGGATTGATAAACCCACTGTAGGCCACAGAGATCCTATTAAATTTGATTTATAATATGCCATTCTATGCTGTAGGCCAACATCTCTTTACACACCAGGAATCAGGGGATGGTGTGTGTGCGTGTGTGTTTCATATTAGGAACGGTATAAGTAAACAAACAAGCAAATAGCGCCTATGGAGGCTGGGCGCCAATTGAGGCAATCTGAGATTCAGCACCATGGACAGTATTGATACTCTTGGATGTATAGTGTACAAGTAATAAAGGGATGGGGGCTGGTGAGGTCACGTATGAACTGTTTGTACCACTTACTGTTTTAAGAGACTTCAAAGCAGTGGGCATGTATTTGACATCCATTTGATGGATATCATTCAACGACAGATATCCATTTGATATCCATTCATCATTAAATACCGTCTGGCCTCTCAGTCTGGCATGCTTGGAATATGCTGTCTCCGCCAACCAAAAATGTGGTAGTTCCAACATGGGCCACAAATATTAAATATTGAACATGTGATGTGTTTTAACTTTGTTGCATTGGATAATTCATGCACTCTGACGACATTATCTCCGTAAATCGTGTACAGTAGAATAACTATCATTAGTATTATTAAATATTACTTCAGTGAGAATACTCCAATTACAGATGTAGAATCTTAATTTAAAATATGTAGTGTTTTTGAGGTTTAAAAAGGTTTCGGAAGTTTTCGGTTTCCACTTCCACATTTCAGATTAGATTGTCCTTTACGGAAAATGCATCAACCACTACAATAATGTTCATTAATTATAATACACATAATAATTCAAATATTTCTGCAGGGTTATTTTCCTGCTGTAGAAAACTGGTTCGAATTAAGATCCTACATCTGTATGACAGATGCAGAGTGTGATAGTGGTGAATGTGAATAGAAGACTCAGTGCACAGATTCCCAGGGTTTTGTACAGAATACAGAAACTCTGAAGGGCAATACCTGTATCTGTAAGGTGTTCCCTTGAACCAGTCTAAAAGATCATCATGAAACCAGAGTCAAATTTAAATAGTCTAGTGGACAGACCATATGGTTCAGGAGAAAATGGCCTTTTTCATTAAACAAAAAATATTTTCAACAATGATGGCATTTAAAGCAACTCTGCAACAATTGAACTATTGACGTAGTCAACTGACACCAGTTCGGTCCCCCAAAATAACCACAAAGATATATAAAAGAGAAAGAAAGTGTAACAATATAAAGGTTTTTCCGTGTTGAAATCATCAGCAACTATATTCACTAGATTGATAGGTTATATTAGGTTCATATTTGACAGTTTTGAGGTTGTATTTTTAACATAAGGGCGTCAGGTAGCCGACCGGTTAAGAGTGTTGGACCAGTAACCAAAATTCCAGAGCCTTTATATTTTTATCCTTTTTATTTATTTTACATTTTATTGAGAAATCCCCAGATTCTTGATTACTGGTAAATATCCAAAGTTACTGGGAATGTTCACTCTCTTTGGACAACCCCAATAAGGAATGACTATCAGCTGACCTGAAAAAGTTCAATTTCAACGATAGTAGAGATGATCAGAGGGGCAGAATTTCCACTATGTTTACCAGGGCAGAAGTATGGATAGAGTTTCTCAGTGAAGGTGTAGTCAATGAAAGACCTGGCCTCCACATCACAGAAGGAGACCTGACCCTCTTCATAATTCACAAACACTCCCACCTTCTGTGACTTCTCTCTCGGGGAGAAACATGGACGCAACAGTGCTGTACTCATCTCCATTCCTCAGTGACAGAATCCAGAATCAATTCCCAGTGCTCAATGTAATCTTCCCCTTCCTGTTGATGGACTCTGGCCTTCATATTACAGTTAACCGAACACACTGTTCCCAGGCCGTCATTGAAAATAAGAATTTGTTCTTAACTGACTTGCCTAGTTAAATAAATGTAAATAAAATAAATATAGACTAGTCATTCTTCCCCTTAACCTCCCACTCATAGTGGAATCTCCCTGAAGAGAAACCCTCCTTTCCCAGTACATAAAAGGAAGTAGTATCAAACCTTGCTGGTTTGTCAGGAAGATCCTGTTTTATATCATCAAGTCTTACTTGTTTCCCATTCTCAGACAGGTAGTTTGCTGTATCAGGGTCCAGAGTCACATCCACTGCATACTGATGCATCCTCTGTTGCTCAGAATCACACAATGACTTATGTAGTCCTGGTTCTCAGAGCCTCCTCCAGCTGATACAGAGCTCTCCTCAGGTTTCCTACACAGAGCGTAGTGTAAATACTGATCTAGTCCATGGTGGGAGGAAAGCTACAGAGGGATGCAGAGCTCTGGAGAAGGTGGAAGTGGTTAAGGAGTAACAATAAAATAACCCTACCGATACAGAGTCAATGTGCGGGGGAACCGGTTAGTCGAGGTAATTTAGGTAATATGTGCATATAGGTAAAGGTAAAATGACTATGCATGGATAATAAACAGAGAGTAGCAGCAGTGTAAAAATGGCAGATGGGGTGGGGACAATGAAAATAGTCCAGGTAGCAATTTTATTAGATGTTCAGGAGTCTTATGACTTGGGGGTAGAAGCTGTTAAGAAGCCTTTTGGACCTAGACTTGGCACTCCGGTACCTAGACCACCTCCATGTAGTAAGTCTGGCTTTTCTAAAAATCTGCGCACCAGTTCAGTGAAGGGTTCCATGGTTTTTGCTTTCTCTCTCTCTGTGTATTACTTTCTGAGATCTACTGTGTTTCATTTCTTGAATCTTCTGCAGTCGCTCCTGGATCAGATGCTGCTCTTCTGCCTATATCTTCCCCAGCTGAGCCTTCTTCTCTTCCCATAGAGGAACAGTGTTGTGAACTTTGTGGTCTGTCTCAATGCAAAACTGGCACACACATATTTGGTCAGTCCTACAGAACAGCTCTAGGAATTTGTTGTGATTCTTACACATCTTGTCTTCTTCCGGGTTGTCCACGGTCAATCAGCGTGTGTCTCTTTAGGGCTGGGGATATCTGATGAGGCTACAGGTGAGTCTCACAGTAAGAGGTCAGACACACCAGTCAGAACTTCCAGGATTGAGCTTCCAGGCCTTGAGCCAGTATCCACTGATGCAGGCCATGCAGAAGTGTCCACATGGAGTTGTGGCTGGTTTAGTAAACACATCCAGAGATAGAGCACAATAACTGCACTTCAGACGGGGGACTGCTGGTGGTAGCTATATCTAGACAGACCAAAGGTAACCGGCAGCTAGCAAAACCGTAGGAATAAACAAACCCAGCTTTAGAAAAGTGTCAATGATGGTTTTGTATGTCCTAATACCAATTAATCTGTGTCGTGTCTTTACTATCATTAACTGAAGACTGATAGTTTTTATCAAAGATTCTCTGAAATTAGTTACTATGCGATCAACTGATTAATCACGTAACTAATTAACTATGAAATCGGGGCACCAAGGAAAAATATTCAGATTACAAAGTTATCATTTCCTAAAATAACTTTTCAGATATTTTATCTGATCAATTAGTCTTCAAATTAATTAATTATTTACTTTACCTCACGTTAGTCTCATTCCAAACGTCATAAATTGTTGGTTATCTGCACGAACCCAGTCTTCACTATGAGTCATCATACATCAATTGTCTTAAATCGTTTATTTATTACTAACAAAGTAATTCACAGAAATGCATAACCAAACAAACAAAGGTAAATGTAATGATAGTAGGATGTGCCCTAGTGGGCTGAACCGGCATGGCGGCTTGTTAGACAAAGGGGAAATGGGGGGGTCGACTAAGAAGTCACTACAGAGTTAATTATAACAATTAAAATGCTAATCCTTTACACATGAACGCTCACTCATTCGGGAACAATTGCAATCAATATATATATTTACGCTCAGTGTGTCGTCTTGATCGCTGGTGAAAAGTTTGTCTTTCGTAGAATTGTCCGTCTCTCTCCCTCTCTCTCTCTGTCTTGGTTAGAGGGGATAGTTCAAAGTGACATTCTTTATAGAATGTATGTTTCGGCGGTTCTCGTTCTTCACGTTCAATGATACCGAATTCCTAGCTGCAGACTAGTAATTAATATCAAAGACTTGTTCTCATTCTGTCGGTGTCGATAGTCTAAGAGTTTAACCACGTGGTATGGTTAAAATATTCTACAACCTTTGTCCCCCTCCTAATGGAGAAAAACATGGTCTAGTGATAATTTCTCAAAGTTGGGTTTTATTCGGAATGGCAGAAGAGGGCTGTCCCAAGATGTCTGACCCTAACTAGGTTCAGGGGCGGTCATCTGATTTAGTTCAAATCCAATTCCCTTTTTGAGTTTTCCTTCATTAAACAGTCCAAAATCACATTGTAAAATGTTGTAAACAGTATCATACTCACTCATTGATCTTATACAACAATTAGATGTAAACTTTCTATCTGGGGCTATTATATAAACAGCGTTATGGTAATGTCGCCACAGCGTCTCCCATGAGCTTCCCAAGTTGTGACAAACGGACCAGTTCGTAGCTGGATTCTTCCCCGATCTTTTACACTTTCCCCGGAACATGAAATTTGTTTATACCTCAAGTTCTGTGAGGTGGAAGGATTTCCTTTTTCTCCATCAAAAACTGCTCTCTATAACTGTGTGTCCATGAGGTCTTCTCAGGAATTTACGACTCTGACCACTGCAGTCTAGTTGAAGGAGGCAAGGGGGAGGCAGGGAGAGGGGGGATGGACTTGCTATACCCAAAAAGGCCAACGTCATGACATCTGTATACATATGTGCATGTATTTAGTTTAAAGGGATATTCTACAAAAAACCTTTGAGTAAATATTTGTAATCAAGTGCATATAATTTGCCTTATCTTCACAGTTTTTGCTCTATACTTAAAGTGCTCTATCTTCAAAATGTGACTGCTGACATGGAAAACATGCTGGGATCATATTAAATGGACTAGTAAACAAAATACTAAAAGATAGTTTTGGAGTAAAATATAAATGTAAGTTATATTTTCATCTTGGCCTTTACGAGATTACGGTAGGCTCACTATAGGCAAAGAAAGCAGGAAAAAAATTCTCTCTCCATCATTTACTCACTTGTGTGGGTTGTTGTTGACACAAAACCTGTCCTTAGATTTTTTTTTTAAGTACACAAGGAGACTCGTGTAGTTGTGTCGAGAGATCCACTATTCCAAACATGCAGACTCTGGGACAGTTGTGGGATGATAGATCCCAAATTCATACAACCAGTACATCAACAAAAACTTTAATAAGCAATGAGGGTGATGCAACAGATCTGAACATCTAGCTTAAAATGTTGATAAACTATTATTCTTCACATTTTAAGCGCAGAAATGCGCATGTCAGTATGCTACACAGGAATGTTCTTTCCTTAATGCAATTAGCGGGAAAACACCAATGTCAAAAGTGCACTGCATATGCCAGCAGTTTGGTGTGAAAGAGATGAAAATATTCTTAGAAATTTAGAAAAATGGGAGATCTAAAGATGCAACAACTACCATGGGTTGCAAATATGACTAGGATTGTGCCTTTGACTACTGGACAATGAAAGAAAGTTTGATTGAAATAAATAGAATGTTAGAGAAATAGGCTACTTATTTTAGTGGCATATGGAAGTATTTATAAAATAATTTCTTCCACGTTTACCTATAGAAATTAATTTTGGCTATGCTACTTTGAAGAAAGGTAAGACATGCCTCATAACATGAAGTAAACTTTCAGGTTTCACACAATTAAGTATATGTTTTCAAAATGCATACTGCACTTTCATCAGCCAAAGGCCGGCTAGTGCTTGCTAATGTAAACCCTTGTGTGTGTGTTGTGTGTGTGTAGCGTGTATGTGCATGTGTGTGTGTGTTTGTGTGTGCCTGCCCCTCCTACTGCTGGTCATAAAGTAGCAGGGTTCATCTTTACACACAAGCTGGGCCTTCAAACAGCTCTCATCTTTTCAATACTTGCAACGCAGAAGCTGTGAGTCAAGAACCAAGTACAGGGGGTGAATTTAATAATACAATAAACATGGAACAATACAAAACAAGAGTAGCGTCTGGACATGAAAAACATAACTAATACTGCCTGGGGAAAGACCCAAAGGGATTGACAGATATTGGGGAAGTAATCATAGAATTGATGGAGTCCAGGTGAGTCTCATGAGGCACAGGTGCGCATAACGATGGTGGAAGGTGTGCATAATGATAAGTTAACTGGCGACGTCGAGCGCCATAGAGGGGGAGCGGAAGTAGACGTGACAATACTAGAATGATAGCAGTATTTCAAAATTATTATTAAACAATAACTCAGAAAGTATTCAGAGCCCTTCACGTTTTCCACAATTTGTTATCTTACAGCCTTTATTTTAAAATTGAAAAAATATAAATTTACACAAGTATTCAGACCCTTTGCTATGAGACTCAAAATTGAGCTCAGGAGCATCCTGTTTCCATTGATCATCCTTGAGATGTTTCTTATTTGGAGTCCACCTGTGGTAAATTAAATTGATTGGACAGGATTTTGAAAGGCACACAGCTGTCTTTTTAAGGTCCCACAGTTGATAATGCATGTCAGAGCAAAAACCAAGCCACGATTTCGAAGGAATTGTCTGTAGAACTCAGAGACAGGATTTTATCAAGGCACAGATCTGAGGAAGGGTACCAAAACATTTCTGCAGCATTGAAGGTCCCCAAGAACACAGTGGCCTCCATCATTCTTAAACGAAAGATGTTTGGAACCATCATGACTCCTCCTAGAGCTGGCCGCCTGGCCAAACTAAGAAATCGGGGGAGAAGGGCCTTGGTCAGGGTGGTGACCAAGAACCCGATGGTCACTTCGACAGAGATCCAGAGTTCCTCTGTGGTGATGGGAGAACCTTCCAGAAGGACAACCATCTCTGCAGCACTCCTGAATGCCAAATAATCCCTTCTGGAGGAAACCGGGCACCATTCCTACGGTGAAGCATGGTAGTGGCAGCGTCATGCTGCGGGATGTTTTTCAGCGGCAGGTACTGGGAGAATAGTCAGGATCGAGGTAAAGATGAACGGAGCTAAGTAAAGAGAGATCAAATCAATCAATCAATCATTTATAAAGTCCTTTTTTACATCAGCAGATGTCACAAAGTGTTATACAGAAACACAGCAAAAAAAAAAAAAAACAGCAAACAATGCAGATGTAGAAGCAGAGTGACTGGGAAAAACTCCCTAGAAAGGCAGGAACCTAGGAAGGAACCTAGAGAGGAACAAGGTTCTGAGGGGTGACCCGTCCTCTTCTGGCTGTGCCAGGTAGAGATAAGAGTATATGGCCATTAAGGCCTGATTGTTCTTCAAGATGTTCAAACATGCATAGATGACCAGCAGGGTCAAAAAATAATCAGTGGTTGTAGAGGGTACAGCAGATCAACAGCTCAAAGGTTTTTCATAGCATTCGGAGGTTGAGACAAAATGAGAAGAAAAAATCCAGAAAATCACATTGTAGGATTTTTAATGAATTTATTTGCAAATTATGGTGGAAAATAAGTATTTGGTCAATAACAAAAGTTTATCTCAATACTTTGTTATATACCCTTTGTTGGCAATGACAGAGGTCAAACGTTTTCTGTAAGTCTTCACAAGGTTTTCCTACAATGTTGCTGGTATTTTGGCCCATTCCTCCATGCAGATCTCCTCTAGAGCAGTGATGTTTTGGGGCTGTTTCTGGGCAACACGGACTTTCAACTCCCTCCAAAGATTTTCTATGGGGTTGAGATCTGGAGACTGGCTAGGCCACTCCAGGACCTTGAAATGCTTCTTACGAAACCACTCCTTCGTTGCCCGGGCGGTGTGTTTGGGATCATTGTCATGCTGAAAGACCCAGCCACGTTTCATCTTCAATGCCCTTGCTGATGGAAGGAGGTTTTCACTCAGAATCTCAAGATACATGGCCCCATTCATTCTTTCCTTTACACGGATCAGTCGTCCTGGTCCCTTTGCAGAAAAACAGCCCCAAAGCATGATGTTTCCACCCCCATGCTTCACAGTACGCATGGTGTTCTTTGGATGCAACTCAGCATTCTTTGTCCTCCAAACACGACGAGTTGAGTTTTTATCAAAAAGTTATATTTTGGTTTCATCTGACCATATGACATTCTCCCAATCTTCTTCTGGATCATCCAAATGCTCTCTAGCAAACTTCAGACGGGCCTGGACATGTACTGGCTTAAGCAGGGGGACACGTCTGGCACTGCAGGATTTGAGTCCCTGGCGACGTAGTATGTTACTGATGGTAGGCTTTGTTACTTTCGTCCCAGCTCTCTGCAGATCATTCACTAGGTCCCCCTGTGTGGTTCTGGGATTTCTGCTCACCGTTGTTGTGATCATTTTGACCCCACGGGGTGAGATCTTGCGTGGAGCCCCACATCGTCTTGTCTTCCATTTCCTAATAACTGCTCCCATAGATGATTTCTTCAAACCAAGCTGCTTACCTATTGCAGATTCAGTCTTCCCAGCCTGGTGCAGGCCTACAATTTTGTTTCTGGTGTCCTTTGACAGCTCTTTGGTCTTGGCCATAGTGGAGTTTGGAGTGTGACTGTTTGAGGTTGTGGACAGGTGTCTTTTATACTGATAACAAGTTCAAACAGGAGCCATTAATACAGGTAACGAGTGGAGGACAGAGGAGCCTCTTAAAGGAGAAGTTACAGGTCTGTGAGAGCCAGAAATCTTGCTTGTTTGTAGGTGACCAAATACTTATTTTCCACCATAATTTGCAAATAAATTCATAAAAAATCCTACAATGTGATTTTCTGGATTTTTCTTCCTCATTTTGTCTGTCATAGTTGAAGTGTACCTATGATGAAAATTACAGGCCTCTCTCATTTTTTTAAGTGGGAGAACTTGCACAATTGGTGGTTGACTAAATACTTTTATATATATGAGAGAGAGAGAGAGAGAGAGAGAGAGAGAGAGAGAGAGAAGATGAACAGTAAGTCCAGGACAAGGTAGCACGTCCGGTGAACAGGTCAGGGTTTCCTAGCCACAGGCTGAAAGGTTGAAACTGAACTGGAGCAGCCGCAAGACCAGGCGGACTTGGGACAGACAGGAGTCATCAGGCCAGGTAGTCCTGAGGCATAATCCTAGGGCTCAGGTCCTCCAGGAGGGGAGGGAGAGAGAGAATTAGAGTGAGCACACAGGACACAAGATAAGACAGGTGAATTACACCAGATTTAACAGACTGACCCTAGCCCTCCGGCACATAGACTATTGCAGCATAGATACTGGACACTCACTGTTGCTTATACAGCTCTTTTAGCTAGATGGCTAATACTCCAGAACTGGAGAACCCCCATCTTTTAAAACCTTTCTGATCTCCCCATCCCGGATCCGGGATCGTGAATACAGACTCAAGCTCATTACCATAACGCAACGTTAACTATTCATGAAAATCGCAAATGAAATGAAATAAATATGCTAGCTCTCAAGCTTAGCCTTTTGTTAACAACACTGTCATCTCAGATTTTCAAAATATGCTTCTCAACCACTGCAAAACAAGCATTTGTGTAACAGTATTGATGGCTAACGTAGCATTTAGCATTAGCATTCAGCTGGCAACATTTACACAAAAAAACAGAAAAGCATTCAAACAAAATCATTTACCTTTGAAGAACTTCAGATGTTTTCAATGAGGAGACTCTCAGATAGCAAATGTTCAGTTTTTCCTGAAAGATTATTTGTTTAGGACAAATCGCTCCGTTTTCTGCGTCACGTTTAGCTATGAAAAAACCCCTGTATCCAGGATTGTGTAAATCTATCAGCAAGCTCATTAGCATAACACAACGTTAACTATTTATGAAAATCGCAAATGAAATGAAATAAATATGCCATCTCTCAAGCTTAGCCTTTTGTAAACAACACTGTCATCTCAGATTTTCAAAATATGCTTCTTAACCATAGGAAAACAATCATTTGTGTAAAAGTAGCTAGCTAGCGTTAGCATTTCGCGTTAGCATTTAGCGTTAGCATTAGCGTTAGCATCCAGCACGCAACATTAACAAAAACATAAAAGCCTTCAAATAAAATCATTTACCTTTGAAGAACTTCTGATGTTTTCAATTAGGATACTCTCAGTTAGATAGCAGATGCTCAGTTTTTCCAAAAAGATTCCTTGTGTATTAGAAATAGCTCCGTTTTATACATCACATTTGGCTACCAAAAATAATCCGAAAATTCAGTCCTCAAAACGCGAACTTTTTTCCAAATTAACTCCATAATATCGACTGAAAACATGGCAAACGTTGTTTAGAATCAATCATCAAGGTGTTTTTCACATATCTCTTCATTGATACATCGTTCTTGGACACATGCTTTCTCCCCTGAATCAAATGGTAAAGTAGAAGCAGCTGGCAATTGCGCACCGAATTCGACGCAGGACACCAGGCGGACACTTGGAAAATGTAGTCTCTTATGGTCAATCTTCCAATGATATGCCTACAAATACGTCACAATGCTGCTAAGACCTTGGGCGAACGACAGAAAGTGTAGGCTCATTCGTTGCGCAATCACAGCCATATAAGGAGAGAATGGAAAACAGAGCTTCAGAAATTCTGCTAATTCCTGGGTGATGCATCATCTTGGTTTCGCCTGTAGAATGAGTTCTGGGGCACTTACAGACAAAATCTTTGCAGATTCTGAAACTTCAGAGTGTTTTCTTTCCAAAACTGTCAAGAATATGCATAGTCGAGCATCTTTTCGTGACAAAATATCGCGCTTAAAACGGGAACGTTTTTTATCCAAAAATGAAATAGCGCCCCTAGAGCTCTAACAGGTTTGGTTGGGAGATGGGTTGTGCTCTCTGAAATTAGAACAAATTCAATACACATGGAAACTACAAACTGTTGAATGATGTTTGTTTTCCATTCCGGTCTTCCTTTGAACAGTCCACCCTCTGATGGCATTCTTATAAAAACTAAAATAAGTCTGTATTTGACACCCATGTGACTTACTGATTGGAGGATAATATCTTTGTGGGTCTTTGCGAGGACATTGAGGTTGGTGATGTGCCTATTGATTCTTATTGAATGTGGCTTGTGGATGTCTTATTCCTCTTGCCCTGTCAGAGCCTAAAATGTGAGCTTGTTTTACCATGTTCTTATTTTGTTTACACAAAACAAACTAAAAAAAACATTGTAAACTTACATTTTGGTCCAGCGGATCATCAGTCTATGACCATGACCGTCTGTGAGTAGTTGCATTTCTCCACCCCTATCCCGCATCTCTTAACTACAGATTGCCATTTAATTTCTGTACCCGTCTGCTCAGTGTGTTTAACTTGTCTAAAGTACAGTGTGTTTTATTCGTATGTATTATTTTTATTCTTATTTTTTTGTTTTCTACTTGAGTATATTATTTATATTGTTTATTGTGTTGCCTTATTATGTGTGTAAAACTGAATAAACAGTTTTCAACAACAACAAAAAGATACTGAAGACTGAGACAGGGGTGGGTCGGGGGACACTGTAGCCCCATCCGACGATACCCCCAGACAGGGCCAACCAGGCAGGATATAACCCCACCCACTTTGCCAAAGCACAGTCCCAACACCACTAGAGGGATATCAACAGACCATCAACTTACTGCCCTGAGACAAGGCTGAGTATAGCCCACGAAGATCTCCTCCAATTCACGAGCCCACTCAAGTGACGCATCCCTCCTAGGGACGGCATGGAAGAGCACTAGTAAGCCAGGTACTCAGCGCCCATAATAGGGTTTGAGGCAGAGAATCCCAGTGGAGAGAGGGGAGGCAGCCAGGCAGAGACAGCAAGGGCGGTTCGCAGCTCCAGTGCCTTGTCTTTCACCTTCGCACCCCTGGGCCAAACTACACTCAATCATAGGACCTACTGAAGAGATGAGTCTTCAGTAATTACGTAAAGCTCACATGGATAGGCAGACCATTCCATTAAAATGGAGCTCTATAGAGGAAAGCCCGGCCTCTAGCTGTTTGCTTAGAAATTCTAGGGACAGTAAGGAGGCCTGCGTCTTGTCAACGTAGTGTACGTGTATGTATATATGGCAGGAGCAAATAGGAAAGATAGGTAGGAGCAAGCCCATGTAATGCTTCGTAGGTTAGTAGTAAAATCTTGAAATCAGCCCTAGCCTTAACAGGAATTCAGTGTAGAGAGGCTAGCACTGGAGTAATATGATACAAAAATGGTGAAGTTGCCATATTTAGCACTAACTGAAATGTATTTAGTGCTTTATCTGGGTAGCCGGAGAGTATAGCTTTACAGTAGTCTAATCTAGAAGTGACAAAAACATGGATTAGCTTTTCAGCATCATTTTTTGACCAAAGGTTTTTGATTTTTAAATACAATTTACAGTGGCAAACTGACTCACCAAATGACGAAGTTGGAGCCATCACTACTGATCGTGAAGGCCAATGCGCTCCTCTTGGCAATAGCCTATCTCAAAATGAGCTACTTTGAAAAACAAAAAAATGGAGTAGGCAAACAGACAGCCACAACCAAACCATAGAAATATAGTCAATATAGTCATTGCTAGCGTACCCATGAGTTTAACACTAAATTTTAAGCGGAAGGGGTTTGCAAAAAAGTTCTATCGATTATATGTCTATTGCCACAACACAACAAGCTGTATATTTGGCTCTAGGAAACCGGTAACTGTCACAATAAAGGAAACACTTGAGTAAATGAGGGATACAAAGTTAATGTTATGTCGGGTGGATGTTTTGTATGCCAAGGTGCATTGAATCTGTTCTGGCAGCTCGTGGTGGCCCAACACCCTTTTAAGACACTTTATGTTGGTATTTTCTTTATTCTGAAAAACAAACAACATGTGAATTACATTTTATCACAAGCACATACAGGTAACTGCTACCTGTATGTGCTTGTGATAAAATGTAATTCACATGTTGTTTGTTTTTTAAACTATTGATCCTCTGTGGCTAAATTATGCTCTCTGGTGTATTTTGGTACAATGGAGAGTGGAACCCATAGAAAATGATAAATAAATAGTTATTGTTTTTGTTGTTGTTTTGTTGTTGTTTTTTCCACTCTTGGGCCCCCGTATAGGCTTGGTCACAGCCCCTGACTCACACAATTGACCTGTTATATTATTTATTATTCAGTTTATTTTTTATTAATCAGTTACCCAATCACATGGGCCCCCTAGCTCCTCTCTTCCCCCATCTGACAATTAGCAGAGCGGCAGCAGGCAGCAGCAGGCTATCTACACTCATTGAGAGCAGGCTCCTGAATCCTCTTGTTGTTGGTGGTTGCAGTAAAAAAAAAAGTAACATACAACGGGAAAGGAAAGGGAAAGGGGGATACCTAGTCAGTTGTTCAACTGAATACATTTAACTGAAATGTGCCTTCCGCATTTAACCCATCCCTTCTGAATCAGAGAGGTGCGCCTGGGGAACAGTGGGTTAACTGCCTTGCTCAGGGGAAGAACGACAGATTTTTACCTTGTCAGCCTATATACTACATATCTAATATATACTTTATATACTGTGTAATATATCATGTACAGTGGGGCTAAAAATGGTATTTAGTCAGCCACCAATTGTGCAAGTTCTCCCACTTAAAAAGATGAGAGATGCCTGTAATTTTCATCATAGGTACACTTTAACTATGACAGACAAAATGAGAAAAAAAATCCAGAAAATCACATTGTAGGAT
Source organism: Oncorhynchus mykiss (assembly GCF_013265735.2). NCBI lineage: Eukaryota > Metazoa > Chordata > Actinopteri > Salmoniformes > Salmonidae > Oncorhynchus > Oncorhynchus mykiss. The sequence goes on along the minus strand of NC_048591.1, from coordinate 26,441,888 downwards.
TTTTTATGAATTCATTTGCAAATTATGGTGGAAAATAAGTATTTGGTCAATAACAAAAGTTTATCTCAATACTTTGTTATATACACTGTATATATCAGTGGAGGCTCCTCAGAGGAGGAAGGGGAGGACCATCGTCCTCAGTGAATTTCATAAAAATGATAAATAAACTATACTAAATACAATCACAGGTCACCAAAAAATGTATTAAAACATGCTAGTTTGCAATAAAGGTCGGCAGATCCCTCAACAGCACTCTGTAGGGTAGCACCATGGTGTAGCCGAAGAACAGATAGCTTCCGTTCTCGTCTGGGTACAAGGAATCCAATACAAAACCTAGGAGGCTCATGGTTGTCACCCCTTCCATAGACTTACACAGTCATTATGACAACATCTCCAATCCATAATCACATCTAGAATTGGCTTTCTATTTCGCAACAAAGCCTCCTTCACACACGCCACCAAACTTACCCCAGTTAAAATGACTGTCCTAGCGATCCTTGACTTCGGCGATGTCATCTACAAAATAGCTTCCAATACTCTACTCAGCAAACTGGAAGCAGTCTTTCACAGTGCCATCCGTTTTGTTTACCAAAGCCCCTTGTACCACCCACCACAGCGACCTGTATGCTCTCATTGGCTGGCCCTCGCTTCATATTCATCGCCAAACCCACTGGCTCCAGGTCATCTATAAGTCTTTGCTAGGTAAAGCCCCGCTTTATCTCAGCTCACTGGTCACCATAGCAGCACCCACCCGTAGCACGCGCTCCAGCAGGTATATTTCACTGGTCACCCCCAAAGCCAACATCTCCTTCGGCCGCCTTTCCTTCCCATTCTCTGCTGCCAATGACTGGAACGAACTGCAAAAATCTCTGAAGCTGGAGACTCATGTCTCCCTCACTAGCTATAAGCACCAGCTGTCAGAGCAGCTCACAGATCACTGCACCTGTACATAGCTCATCTATAAATAGCTCATCCAACTACCTCATCCCCATACTGTTATTTTTATTTTTTATTTTGCTCCTTTGCACCCCAGTATCTCTACTTGCACTCATCTTCTGCACATCTATCACTCCAGTGTTTAATTGTTAAATTGTAATTATTTCACCACTATGGCCTATTTATTACCTTACCCCCCTTGTCTTACCTCATTTGTACACATTGCATATAGACTTTTTCTATTGTATTATTGACTGTATGTTTGTTTGTTCCATGTGTAACTCTGTGTTGTTGTTTGTGTCGCACTGCTTTGCTTTATCTTCGCCAGGTCGCAATTGTAAATGAGAACTTGTTCTCAACTAGCCTACCTGGTTATATAAAGGTGAAATAAAAAATAAATAAAAACAATATATATTTTCCACCATCACCAAAGGGCTATCCAAGTAATTACAACTGTCCTCAAAGAGCAAGTAACCCAACTAATGTATTGGCCAATTGATTGAATATAATTGCATTGATGGCCTTACTGCCTTCGTTTTCCTGTTAAGTTGATGTCCGTTTGTCACGAATCCCGCTTCCTGAGTCTGTGTTTGCCTGTGTTTCTGTCCTGGAGTGTGTTTCCGGTGTCCTGGAACGCACCCTGTCTGGTTGCCGGGCGAATTAGCTTGTTGGGAGATCGATGTTCACCCGCACCTGTATCCCATCAGTAATCTGCACACCTGTCCTGATCATCACCTCTCCCCTTCAAAAGCTCTGACCTGACATCCATTCCCTGCCGGATCGTTAGCCATGAACAGTATGTTGTGCCATAGTATCAGCCTCAAGTTGGATAGAATTTGTTTTGTTGTTTTTTACGTATTGCTTGCCTTAAACTTACCTCCGTTTGTTCTGTCTTCAGTTACTCACCCGGATCATTTACCCCATTCCCGCCTGGTCGTCGGAGGATTCCGCTACCCCATTGGATCCACCTATTTACTCCCATCAACTCACCACCGCTGCCCGCTACGCCACCTATAAATAAATACTCACCTTCTTCCTACTCTCCTTGTCCTGGTCTGCTTCTGGGTTCGATTTTGAAAGAACGTGACACCGTTCCTGTGCAGAAATCAAATTGGCATAAACAAATGTAAAATGCTAATGAATCTCTGTGAAGAAACAGCTAGTCACATGAATAAGAAGTGCAATATCTAGAGCAAGTCACACTAATAAACTATAGGTCTGTTTGGTTTATAAATTAATTAAATAATAAAGGATCCAGGACACTGACAAGGGAGTCAGCTGTTTTTATTTTTCAAACTCATTCAATGGATATGTCATACCTGAATAAATCCAGTAGGGGGAAACATATTCAAAGGAATGACGGATCAGTCTTGAGCCATAATGTCAATCTCTGGTAGCCTTTCACTGTCTCTACTACTCTAACGCTAGATGGGGCTGAACATGCAATGGGGTACCAATACATCATTGGGGTACGTGAGTTTCAGGCTCTGAAATATAATTTCAAAGCATAGTGAGATTGGGCTATCATATTACTGTCCATGGGATGACAATCGATAGGCTATATTTGTTAATGATACTGTAGGCCCATTAACTCAACTCTGGACCTGTAAACCAGATCCACTGCTTTTGTGAATGGTTCCTCTCTAATCAGGATCTGATTTAGACCTGTGACACCAGGTGGGTGCAATTAATTTTCAGAAAACCAGCAGGCTCCGGACCTAGGTAAGATTTGAATACCTCTGATGTAGGTTAATACTTGCACTCATATATCCCAGTAATTTGAAATAGCTAATCACTTGGAAATTATTATGTTGTAGTTATACACGTGCCGCGTTCAACGAATCAGCAAGACGGACATTTTCGAGTTTCCTAGTTCCAACTAGCACATGAACGCGGCATTTATTTTAAGGGTGTCATAGTCAAACAATTGCAAAGTTTTTTTTTTTTTTTTTAATCAAACATACCTCGATACTGGTAGATACATACCAGTTAAATGAACAACCAAAAATGTGTAGCCTAAATTATAATATTTCGTGGACAGACTACGTACATGGAGCATATGACCAATTACACGAGACTTTAGTAAAAATATATATATATTGGTATTATTGAAATTACAGTAACAAATAAACAGGACATCACTACAATTATATTTTATTCTTATGAAACTAAATAAAATAATAAAACAAAAAAAGCCCAGGGGTTACATTTGTATAAACCTATGGTACAGTTGTAAGAATGAATTGTTTTGTTTTTTGTCATTGACTAAATCTAGAGATGTTTGGGAACAGATTTTAATTATTTTATTTTGTGTATGTAAAATTTACCAGAGAAAATTAAGACATTAACTATTAATTAAGTAGGAGTAGGGGAAACTTTTATACACATTGTTTATGAGTGTGACTCTGAAGTTATTTTTGAGCGAGCTAAGTAATTGCATGTTTTACTTCATTAATAACAACGAAATATGTCATATGTTTTTATTCAAATCAAATCAAAGCTACAACACGAGGTTTTAGTTCTGGGTTATTCCAGATTACCTATATTACGACATCGTGGAACTATCCTTCGTCGCGGAGGGCATATTGCGCATTGCTGTAGTCCGCGGGAGGATATGGAATAAAAGATTTGTCACAGTACTCACTTCGTCATTTGTTATGTATTGACATAGGTTAAATTTGTCAGTAGACAAGGCTGTACCTGGCCAATGTGATTGGAAGGGGAAAGACGAAGCCAAAATAATTTAGCAGATTAACTGTATTAAGGGACATACATTCAATGGTTTTACTTGTCGTACGGTAAATGTGAATTTGAATCGGTTGCCATGTCCTTGCTGACCCAAGTATTTTCGCCCTGTGACTGAGATTTGATGAACAATGATGAAAATCAAGGAATTTGAATAGATGCGATTTGGATAACATTGAAGAGAATCGCACGAACGTCAATGTTTTCCAAGCAGAGAGAAGTCTCCTGGATAGAACATCTCACCAGAGGACTAGTATGACAGTAAACTGACTGACACGAATTCTATTGAAACTCAGTAGTGTTGAATTTCATAGCTTTCCAGGAAAATGTATGGGCCTGCATTTGAGATGTTCTTGCAATAACCTGCGATAATCGGATCATTGCTAGTTGTGATCCGTCAATTCAATTGATATTCTGTTTAGGTAGCATGAAGCTAACGTTAAAGCTAACTAGCTACTGTATATAAGATGCTGTTAGCATGGTTGTTTGCCAGCAACAATGGGCAACATGACGTATGTCACAGCATGTCACTCTCTGGTTATATAGTAGAAGTGTCTGTGGGTGTTTGAAGCTTGCAATCTATTTATCCAGAATACTTGACATCATGTAGAATGTCAAGCAAAGCAGTTTTGAGCTAACTAAATGCACATATTTGTAGGTAGCTAGCCAGTGTATAACGTTAGCAATTGGGGTCAGAAAATGACAGCTGGCAGTAGGGACTGACATTGTGTACCTTGGGATTGTGTCCAGCCATGCATAAAGCTGACTGCATTGTCTGATTGTGGAAATCGTTAAACGTCAAACATTACAGAATCTGTTGTAGTTGGCTTCTGACAGGAAATATTTTGACACTAGCTCCAGTTTTGCAGTCTCAGGCAATATCAAAGGTGGACTGGAATGCACGCTTGTCCTTGTAAAACTGACTTGTGTTGTGTAAACGCCACAATCACTAGTTTGCTTGACAGCTAAAGCAACGTTTAGGTGGATACATTGTTGCACCAGGGTTCTGATATCAAAAGAGAGCATCCTTCAACGTGCCTCACTGAAGAAAGAACCTTAAAATACCTGACTTAAATTGGACGGTTACTTTGACAATGGAGACGGTTGGAGACTTTGAATACAGCAGAAAGGACTTGGTGGGACATGGGGCTTTCGCTGTGGTGTTCAAAGGAAGGCACAGAAAGGTAACTATCTGGAACATAGAATGTCTGCATCTCCATCTTTCCCATTGCTTTGCTTGCACCCTCCCTCTCCTCTTTTTTTTCTCAATGATGTTATGTGAGAGTAGTGACGTTTATATAAATCTAGGTCAGTGGCATTGCACTGCAGTAAATAAAATGGCATAATGGCATAATTTTGTTTAGTTTTCCTTCAACTAACTAGACATAAATATTAGTTACGACAGTGATGCAAAAAATTGCAGTTAAATCCATTCTATCCGTTCATAGTCTTCACTGTATTCAAATATAACAATGTTATATACATGTTTGATCATGCATGTTATTGTGTTTCATAAGCCTCGATCATGTGATGATGTTGTGCAATCTTGCGTTATGGTCTGGCACTGGGTGCAGAGAGATGCGAGCCGTTCATTCATGAAACGGATGACTCAAACAGCAGTGAATAGCTCGCTGACGTAGCCAGCCAGCCTAGATAAGGTGGAAAAAGAGCATGTCTGTTTGTTTTTCCTCCTTAAATGACTTCTTTCTCCATCTTCAGTCAGGATATGAGCAATAGTCTACATCTCTATGTAATCCTTTTTTTTTTTATATCAACAATGGAATGCGATGATAGTCATCCTATTAGCTTGATTGTCCACACACTCACAGTGATGATAAGCATCTTGACTGACTGACAGGACTGTGGTGACTGTCCATGATGGGGATGTGGACCAAACAGTGTTCTGTTGATCCAGGTGCAGCTGAAGGACGGTCAGAGAGTAGAGACTGTTACATATTTCTGAGCCTGCTCCACATCTATCTCACTGTGTGATGCATCCAGGGATTATGTTACCATGCTACCCTATTGCCACTGTGTAGTGTACAGTATTGTATTAATTTATTCTGAGAGCAGAACATCAGTATGCAAAGATTCATAATACAGTAGGTAGCTACTCCAATGGTGAAGGTATGTCAACATTAAGACAATATGGATACAATAACAGGGGTGTCAAACTCAAATTCACACACAAACCATATTGATAAAATACAAGGAATTTGCGGGCCAGACATTTTACATAAAAGGGATGATATCATCTATTGCCACTGTGCAGTATCAAACTTTATTTGTCACATGCGCCGAATACAAGTGTGGACTTTACTGTGAAATGCTTACTTACAAGCCCTTAACCAACAGTGCAGTTCAAGAAGAAGAAAATATTTACCACGTAGACAATAATAAAAAGTAACACAATAAGAACAACAATAACGAGGCTAAATACAGGGGGCACCGGTACCGAGTCAGAGCGCAGGGGTACAGGCTAGTTGAGGTAATCTGTACATGTAGGTGGGGGCAAAGTGACTATGCATAGGTAACAAACAAACAGCGAGTAGCAGCAGTGTACAAAAGGGAGGGGGTTCGATGTAAATTGTCCGGTGGCAATTTTATGACTTGTTCAGCAGTCATGGCTTGGGGGTAGAAGCTGCTGAGGAGCCTTTTGGTCCTAGACTTGGCGCTCCGGCACCGCTTGCCGTGGGGTAGCAGACAAAACGGTATAACTTGGGTGGCTGGAGTCTCTGACAATTTTATGGGCTTTCCTCTGACACCGCCTATTATATAGGTCCTGGGTGGCAGGGAGCTTGGCCCCAGTGATGCACTACCGTCTGTCGCTCCATACGGTCAGATGCCGAGCAGTTGCCATACCAGGCGGTGAGGCAACTGGTCAGGATGCTCTCGATGGTGCAGCTGTAGAACCTTTTGAGGATCTGGGGACCCATGCCAAATCCTTTCAGTCTCCTGAGGGGGAAAAGGTTTTGTCGTGCCCTCTTCACGACTGTCTTGGTATGTTTGGACCATGATAGTTCGTTGGTGATGTGGACACCCAGGAACATGAAACTCTCAACCCGCTCCACTACAGCCCCCTCGACGTTAATGGTGGCCTGTTCGGCCTGCCTTTTCCTGTAGTCCACGATCAGCTCCTTTTGTCTTGCTCACATTGAGGGAGAGGTTGTTGTCCTGGCACCACAATACCAGTTCTCTGACCTCCCTATAGGCCGCCTCGTTGTCGGTGATCAGGCCTACCTACCACTGTTGTGTCGTCAGCAAACGTAATGATGGTGTTGGAGTCGTGTTTGGCCATGCAGTCGTGGGTGACCAGGGAGTACAGGAGGGGACGAAGTACACACCCCAGAGGAGCCCCAGTGTTAAGGATCAGCGTGGCAGACTTGTTGTTGCCTACTCTTACCACCTGGGGGCAACCCATCAGGAAGTCCAGGATCCATTTGCAGAGGGAGGTGTTTAGTCCCAGAGTCCTTAGCTTAGTGATGAGCTTCGTGGGCACTATGGTGTTGAACGCTGAGCTGTATATTCGGTGAACATTCTCACATAGGGGTTCCTTTTGTCCAGGTGAGAAAGGGCAGTGTGCAGTGCAATTGAGATTGCGTCATCTGTGGATCTGTTGGGGTGGTATGTGAATTGAGGTGGGTCTAAGGTGTCCGGGAGGATGCTGTTGATGTGAGCCATGACCAGCCATCGTTTCGGCAGGTTACCTTTGCTTCCTTGGGCACAGGGACTATGGTGGTCTGCTTGAAACATGTAGGTATTATAGACTCGGTCAGGGAGAGGTTGAAAATGTCAGTGAAGACACCTGACAGTTGGTCCGCACATGCTTTGAGTACACGTCCTGGTAATCCGTCTGGCCCAGCGGCTTTGTGAATGTTGACCTGTTTAAAGGTTTTATTCACATTGACTAGAGCGTTATCGCACAGTCACTTAGAACAGCTGGTGCTCTCGTGCATGCTTCAGTGTTGCTTGCCTCGAAGTGAACATAAAAGGCTTTTAGCTCATCTGGTAGGCTCGCGTCACTGGGCAGCTCGCGTCTGAGTTTCCTTTTGTTGTCTGTTTATAGTTTAAGCCCTGCAACATCCAACGAACATCAGAGACGGTGTAGTAGGATTTAATCTTAATCCTGTATTGACGCTTTGCTTGTTTGATGGTTCATCTGAGGGCATTGCAGGATTTCTTGTAAGCGTCCGGATTAGTCTCCCGCTCCTTGAAAGAGACAGCTGTAGCCTTTAGCTCGATGCAGATGTTGCCTGTATTCCATGGCTTCTGTTTGGGATATGTACGTACAGCCACTGTGGGACGACGTCATTGATGCATGACGTCATCGATGTACTTATTGATGAAGCCGATGACTGAGGTGGTATACTCTCAATGCCATTGGATGAATCTCGGAACATATTCCATTCTGTGCTTGCAAAACAGTCCTGTAGCGTAGCATCTGCGTCATCTGACCACTTCCATATTGAGCAAGTCACTGGTACTTCCTGCCAGAGTTTTTGCTTGTTAAGCAGGAATCAGGAGGATAGAATTGTGGTCAGATTTGCCAAATGGAGGGTGTGGGGGAGCTATATGTGTATCTCTGTGAATAGAGTAAAGGTGATCTAGGATTTAAAAAATTCCCTGGTTGCACATGTGACATGCTGTAAAAAGTTTGGTTAAACTGATTTAAGTTTGCCTGCATTAAAGTCCCCAGCCACTAGGAGCGCCGCTTCTGGGTGAGCATTTTCTTCTTTGCTCATGGCCTTATAGAGTTGGTAGAGTGAGCTTTGTGGTGGTAAATAACATTTGTCCAGCCTTTGCTGCTATGCTTACAGATGTGCATAATATGCTGTGACCCTAATCAAAACGTTTTTAATAACTCCAAATAACAAAAACGTTGCTAGGTTGTTGTAACATTTGAAATTGAAACATGTTTTTTTTATTCATTGCCGCAAGCACATCAGGCTGTAATTTCATAAAGTAGATGACTCAACTGTTGACTCATTTATACTCATTGTGTGTCCTATTGTCCTTTAGTAGTAACTTATACCCGCTTGTGAATCCTTTATCTTGTAACTTTTTGACAACCAAGTTAAAATTCTGTGTGCTACAGCAATGAACTGTTAGAACCAACACTTGGCATGGACATTTAGCCTACAACAGTTTAAACTTTCGGTCTGGTAGAAGATTAGGTCAGTGGCATTCATGATGATACAGCGCACTGGTTTTTGTGTGTGGGTCTGGGAGAAGGGGTGTGTGTGTGACAATGCACAACCGGTTGGCAGTGCCTGCTGGGACTTGTAGTGCAGCGCATCGCGGGCGGTATGGAAGCGGGCTGAAATGAATTGACAACCCAAATCACTGAGTGGGCCGGATAGAAATGTGTCATGGACCGGGTTCTGCATGCGGGCTTTGTTTGACATGTGCGTTATAGGGACACCTACAGTATAGTGTCATAGCTGGGTTGTCATGGTAACATAGTATTGTACATTTCACTGTTATTGAGGAGCCTGAGCTGGAGTGTAGTTTATGTTCATACTGTACATAGCCCTATGCGTTTGCCTGTGACCAGAACATAGCAGCTAAATTTAGTGTACATTTGAAGCTGTGTGTACTACCAGTGTACTGGTATGTGACCTGATGTCCTTCTTCCAGTGATGTTCTTGAGCTGGTTAAAATGCAAGCACCAATAACATCCCGTTCTGTCTGTCCTCCATCTCATAGCCTAGGTGGAAATAATCCTATAAATATAAGGCATGCCGATGCAGGGTTATAAATATTCCAATCACATGATGCCAGGTCCACTTTTAACAGGGCTGATGAATTGCCTCATCTTTTAAGCATCCTACTGTAGTTTGAACTAGCCCTGCTGTCACTGTTTAGACCAGGGATGGGCAACTTTTATGGGGTGGGGACCACCAAAAAATCTGAACTCAGTTATTCGCTGGTCTGTGTACCTGCATCCGTAACCCCCCCCCCCCCCCCACACATTTTTGTTCCCCCCTCTTGGTTTGATAGTGGAGAGACAGCAGATAATTCGAACATAATAACAAGTTTAGATAGCTGACTGCAAAACTAATTTAGCATTCAAAACTATTTTAGCTGACATGGGCTAAATGACTGACTGTCAGTGACGTACAGAGCCTTTGGAAAGTATTCAGACCCCTTGACTTTTTCCACATTTTGTTACTTTATGGCCTTATTCTAAAATTGATGAAATTGTTTCCCCCCATAAACGTACACACAATACCCCATAATGACAAAGCAATAGTAGGTTTTTAGACATTTTTGCAAATTTATGGCAAATTAAAAAACTGAAATCACATTTATACAAGCATTCAGACCCTTTACTCAGTACTTTGTTGAAGCACCTTTGTCAGTGATTACAGCATTGAGTCTTCTCTTTAATATTGTAGCTTCCATCAATGTAATTGTCTGCATCACTTTCAATCCCCCATTGTTGTCCTTGTCCTATTGTCTGTTTCTTTGTCTCCTGTGATCTATTCACTAAGTCCTGCAGCCATGCCGTCACTATTGAGATCGCATATGCGTTTGCGTGTTGTCTTTTCTTTGTGGGTTTTGTCTTACACAGTGTAGTCATGGCGGCAGAGCCTAGTGGTTAAGAGCGTTGGGACACTAGCTGAAAAGTTGCGGGTTCAAATCCTGAGCACAAATTATTATCTACAATGACGGCCTACCCCGGGCCAAACTCGGACGATGCTTGGCCAATTGTGCGCTGCCCAATGGGACTCCCAATCACGGCCGGTTGTGATACAGCCTGGAATCAGGGTCTGTAGTGACGCCTCTAGCACTGAGATGCAGTGCCTTAGACCGTTGCGCCACTCGGGAGCCTCATCAGGCTATACCTGCTGAAAGGGGCTAACAATAGATTTATTTGGATTGTTCTGGTTCAACGTCAGCAATAGTTTTGGCAGTTTTGCTTTAAACAATCAGTGTATATGGTAATTTTAAGATAGAGGGTAAAGTTGATAATGCCATAGCTAATTTGTATAAACGATAAATATTGATGTATTACTAGCTCAAACTTTGAATCTGCAAAAACAACAAGTTTAATTAGTAGGTGATGGTGATTTATTCAGCTCAGACAGATCCAGCTAAGAGAGGCCCAGCTCAGACAGATCCAGCTAAGAGAGGCCCAGCTCAGACAGATCCAGCTAAGGGAGGCCCAGCTCAGACAGATCCAGCTAAGGGAGGCCCAGCTCAGACAGATCCAGCTAAGGGAGGCCCAGCTCAGACAGATCCAGCTAAGGGAGGCCCAGCTCAGACAGATCCAGCTAAGGGAGGCCCAGCTCAGACAGATCCAGCTAAGGGAGGCCCAGCTCAGACAGATCCAGCTAAGGGAGGCCCAGCTCAGACAGATCCAGCTAAGGGAGGCCCAGCTCAGACAGATCCAGCTAAGGGAGGCCCAGCTCAGACAGATCCAGCTAAGGGAGGCCCAGCTCAGACAGATCCAGCTAAGGGAGGCCCAGCTCAGACAGATCCAGCTAAGGGAGGCCCAGCTCAGACAGATCCAGCTAAGGGAGGCCCAGCTCAGACAGATCCAGCTAAGGGAGGCCCAGCTCATGAGCTCCATCAGCAGAAGATTTTAATTTAGAATGGAAAATGTATGTTTGTGCATCGTATCGCATCAAACTGAATGACATCAATTTATTCTCTAGTCAAACCGAATCGCACCAAATCATTTCAAACTAAAACATATTGTTCCCGTATAGGAGCCCATGTGTCTAGATGTGTAGCGAATCGCCTTGAAAGGGAGAGATGCCCATCCCTATGTTGCTGACATTAAAGGCTTCCACATGTTTTTGTTCGGCTGGCACCTAATAGTTGCTCACATAGTCCCTTAAAAGACCTTCACTTGAAAAACAAGAAAAAAAAACAGCAATAGTCCATCTTGAGGCACCGTAGCCATTATGCACTTCCTCAAAATAATTTAAGATAACGGAAGAAATTGTCAGAGGAGATCTTAGTTGTGCAATTTTACATCTAACTAATAAAAAAAAGTCCAATGGAAAGTGCTTACTTTTCCCTTCAGTCTCTCTGACTGTCTCTGTGTCATCATAGCAGGAGCCTGGTCATAAACTTGATTTGGTGCAAACAATACCCACCACCCTCTGCTCAGCATTACACCATAGGCCGATGGGGTGATTCTATTGTACGGGGTTTCTGTTTGCTGCACTGCCTCGATATATGTCACGGTTGGCTGGGGCATGCTGTCACGTGCTGCCTCCCTGTGCTACTACCAGTAGAACCCTGTCTAGTGGCAGATCCAATTGCAACACAGAATTAAAACCTCTCCTATTAACCTAGATTCGTTTGGAAAGCAGCAGCCCTTTTTATTCATAGAATTCCTCTCGGAAAGTCTTACAATGCACCATCCATTCCACCTAGCCTAATAATGTAGGCTAGTTGTGGTCATTGTCCAAGCTCAGTGTCTCTGTATCTCAAGGGCAAATAAATCAAGCATTTTGTGTCATGTGAGCTTGAATAGTGATTTTTTAATAAGCTACTCCGTCACACTAAGGGCTCATGTGAATGAAGAAAGCATGGAAACGGTCTCTAAACTTGAGTAGAAAAAAGGTCTCTCGCTCAGGTTTTAGTGGAAGTGGGCTACCTCGCATGATAACTCAGTGTTCTAGTATTCTTTTGACTGTTTTGTCATTCAGTGTCACAGAGGCCTATCTGATTGAAACCCGAGAAACCTGTGTTGATTTAATGTCTAAGTTGTTCTCTTCCCCCGCATCTCTCTCACAAACAATGATGCACAGTGCACACAAAGCAATTAAAGGCCAGCTGGCCTAGGCTTTACACACACGTGTGAGTGATGGGGGAACTGAACACATCTAAAGGGATTTTAACTAATTGTTCTTTATTTCTCTCCTTGCTCCATCTGCAGAAGACGGATTGGGAGGTGGCCGTCAAGAGCATTAACAAGAAGAACCTCTCCAAGTCCCAGATCCTGCTTGGCAAGGAAATAAAAATCCTCAAGGTGAGTAGTATGCTTAACCTAATTGCTTGTCATTTATCTTGGAAACGTATTTAAAGAATTAGTTGACATCGATCCTCCATCAGCCAGCAGGTTTGATTGAAAGGCCTTGACTTCCTTGTTATAAATGTAAATAGAAGCCAGTCGTCACGTCAACAGTACAGTAGCTAATGCATCACTAATGTGCTTCTTTCTTCATTACTTTTCCCAGGAACTTCAACATGAGAACATTGTGGCACTTTACGATGTCCAGGTAAGTCCTTATCTGGTTTTCCATTGAAGTAAGGTCGAGCTTAGCTGATTGCAGGCAGACTGGGTGTGTCTACTGCATTTGAGTTAGCCTAACTTCACTAAAGCTGCGTGCTGACAGCCTCCAGTTCACTCTGGTGCTTTTTACGATGGCCGCTCTTCGATTCAACTAGCCATTCTCTTCAACAGTGCTCAATTAGACCTACATGGCTAGAATCCAATTATTTTATTCATTATAACCAGCCAAATGGGACAGTGCATGGGCAGTGCAGTGCAACTGTACACAAGCAGAACAATCTCAATCACTAGATCACCAGTGAGACAGACAGATACATAATGATTTGCCAAGCTCTTGAGTAGACCTTTTCTCTGTTTGCCCGGTCCATGCGGAGCTGGCTGCAGATTACCAGAGCAGAAGTATGTGTTTAATGTTAGTGGACATTCATGTGTAAACCATTAACTCCGATAAGACTTCTGACTGGTGGTCCAAGGCTGTGACCACTGATTGACTGGTGGAGCTTCTCAGTCACATGACACCACATGACTGGCCATGGTTACTCCAGCATCACGCCCATCACCTCCGCTGGTGGTCAATCAGCACACACCGCTGACAGTCCTCAGTGATGTAACGGGGCCAGGGGGCAGGGTCGTCCACTTCAAGGTGGGTGACAAAATGGCTGCCATCAAAGGTCAGGTTTTAGTCTAACTCACCATGACCTTACTTCATGGTGACTACTGGACCTGTAGCTTTGGTTCACCATGGAAATCACTGAGAGCTGTCTGTAAAAGAGCAGGAAAGCCTTTGAAAATCAGCTTAGCTCAGCCCTCAGTCCGAGAGCTCTCTGTGTGCGTGGGTTTTATTGTTCACTCCAAGGTTAGCAGGTAGTCCTATGAGTCGCTCTGCGTTCTCTATTTATAAAAAGCCTTTCCAGTAGGGTTCCAGCCAATAGGGAGAGATGGAAAGAGCTGTAAAGAGAGAGAGAGTTATTGAAGTCATGATCAAGCAGCGCTGCCCACATGGTGAGGCACTTTCTTTGTTTACGTAAGCCTCCCACCGGGACCCTGCTGCTCTACCCATCCGGCCCTCCTCCCTTCATCCCTCTCTCCGCACCCCTGATGTGATCACCACTTATAGTCAGACCTTTCATTATACTAATGTAGCGTGTGATGTATAATGTGTTTGAAAGCCCCTTATCAATACTGAATGGACTGAATGGATGGAAGTAGGTTAAACCCACTAATACAGGCACTAGGTGCCAATATATTTTCATACCCCTTATGATTAAGGTTATGATTGGGGGTCAGGGAGTCTGATCATAGATAACTACTTGACCAAGAGTATCAAATCAAATCAAATTTTATTTGTCAAAATCAAATCAAATTTTATTTGTCACATACACATGGTTAGCAGATGTTAATGCGAGTGTAGCGCAATGCTTGTGCTTCTAGTTCCGACAATGCAGTAATAACCAACAAGTAATCTAACTAACAATTCCAAAACTACGGTCTTATATACAGTGTAAGGGGATAAAGAATATGTACATAAGGATATATGAATGAGTGATGGTACAGAGCAGCATAGGCAGGATACAGTAGATGGTATTGAGTACAGTATATACATGAGGTGAGTATGTAAACAAAGTGGCATAGTTAAAGTGGCTAGTGATACATGTATTACATAAAGATGCAGTCGATGATATAAAGTACAGTATATATGAATGCATATGAGATGAATAATGTAGGGTAAGTAACATTATATAAGGTAGCATTGTTTAAAGTGGCTAGTGATATATTTACATCATTTCCCATCAATTCCCATTATTAAAGTGGCTGGAGTTGAGTCAGTGTCAGTGTGTTGGCAGCAGCCACTCAATGTTAGTGGTGGCTGTTTAACAGTCTGATGGCCTTGAGATAGAAGCTGTTTTTCAGTCTCTCGGTCCCAGCTTTGATGCACCTGTACTGACCTCGCCTTCTGGATGATAGCGGGGTGAACAGGCAGTGGCTCGGGTGGTTGATGTCCTTGATGATCTTTATGGCCTTCCTGTAACATCGGGTGGTGTAGGTGTCCTGGAGGGCAGGTAGTTTGCCCCCGGTGATGCGTTGTGCAGACCTCACTACCCTCTGGAGAGCCTTAAGGTTTTGGGCGGAGCAGTTGCCGTACCAGGCGGTGATACAGCCCGCCAGGATGCTCTCGATTGTGCATCTGTAGAAGTTTGTGAGTGCTTTTGGTGACAAACCAAATTTCTTCAGCCTCCTGAGGTTGAAGAGGCGCCGCTGCGCCTTCTTCACGATGCTGTCTGTGTGAGTGGACCAATTCAGTTTGTCTGTGATGTGTATGCCGAGGAACTTAAAACTTGCTACCCTCTCCACTACTGTTCCATCGATGTGGATAGGGGGGTGTTCCCTCTGCTGTTTCCTGAAGTCCACAATCATCTCCTTAGTTTTGTTGACGTTGAGTGTGAGGTTATTTTCCTGACACCACACTCCGAGGGCCCTCACCTCCTCCCTGTAGGCCGTCTCGTCGTTGTTGGTAATCAAGCCTACCACTGTTGTGTCGTCTGGAAACGACACAACAGTTCTCGTCGAACATCTCATTCAAAAGTCATGGGCATTAAAATGGAGTTGGTCCCCTCCTTTGCTGCATAACAGCCTCTACTCTTCTGTGAATGCATTCCACTAGATGTTAGAATATTGCTGCGGGGACTTGCTTCCATTCAGCCACAACAGCATTAGTGAGGTCGGGCACTACTGTTGGGCTATTAGGGCTGGCTCGCAGAACAGGTTTCCAATTCATCTCAAAGGTATTTCATGGGGTTGAGGTCAGGGCTCTGTGCAGGCCAGTCAAGTTCTTCCACACTGATCTCGACAAATAATTTCTATATTGTCATGCTGAAACAGGAAAGGGCCTTCCCCAAACTGTTGCCACAAAGTTTGAAGCACATAATCGTCTAGAATGTCATTGTATACTTTTGTGTTAAGATTTCCCTTTTTACTGGAAATAAGGGGCCTAGCCCGACCTATGGAAAAATCCCAGACCATTATTCCTCCTCCACCAAACTTTACAGTTGGGACTATGCATTCGAACAGGTAGAGTTCTCCAAACCCAAGCATTCTCCAAACCCAGATTCCTTTGTCGGACTGCCAGATGGTCATCACTCCAGAGAATGTGTTTCCACTGCTCCAGAGTCAAATGATGGTGAGTTTTTCACCACTCCAGCCACGTTTGGCATTGCGCATGGTGATGTTAGGCTTGTGTGTGGCTGCTCGGCCATGGAAACCCATTTTGTTAAGCTCCCGGTGAACAGTTCTTGTGCTGACGTTGTTTCCAGAGGCAGTTTGAAACTCTGTAGTGAGTGTTGCAACCGAGGACAGATGATTTTTACGCGCTACGTGCTTCAGCACCCGGCAGTCCCGTTCTGTGAGCTTATGTGGCCTATCACTTATCGGCTGAGTCGTTGTTGCGCCTAGAGGTTTCCACTTAAAAAAATACAGCACTTACAGTTAACCGTGGCAGCTCTAGCAGGGCAGAAATTTGACAGACTTGTTGGGAAGGTGGCATCCTATGACAGTGCCATGTTGAGTCGCTGAGCTCTTCAGTAAGGCCATTCTACTGCCAATGTTTGGCTATGGAGATTGCATTTGTTGTATGCTTGTTTGTATACACCTGTCAGCATCGGGTGTAGCTGAAATAACCGAATCCACTAATTTGAAGGGATGTCCACATCATTTTGTGTATATATATATATACTGGATGTGGTTAGGGGAGCGGGCAAGTTCTACCTGGAAGTGAGTAGGAATGCCATAGAACACTAACCATAATTGAAGACACTGGTTTGGACTTTGTGTGTAGTGTCTTAGTCAGTCTCTCTCTTTCTCTCCCCTCTCTTCTCCTCTCCCCCCATTGGCAGTAACCTCCCTGGGCCATCTCTCCCCTCTGCAGCTGTCACTTTTGGCACACAGGCAGTGGGGCTTAGAGATGCCGTCTGAAAGGGAAGAGAGGAGAGACTGCAGCTTTGGCGTTTTAGAGGGAGACAAAGATAGTGTTGCACTGTTATTGATGGGTGTTAGGCCTCCAAGCGCTCTCTCTCTTTCTAGGGTTTATTTTCACTCTGTCTCTTTCTATTGCACTCTCTCATTTCTCTCCATTTGTTTTGTTCCCCTGGTCATGGTTCCCCCTCTCCAGTCACCAGTTACAATCTTGGCCTTTCTGTATGTCTGTCTGTCTGTTATGATGTTTCTTCCACTCTCTGACCATCTGAATGTGCAGCCTGACCGTAATGGAGAAGTGTGGGAGAACCTGGCTTTGTGACTACTGGGTTTCTCTCTCCCTGTCATTCTTCCCTCTTTCCCTTCCTCCCTTTTTTTTCTCCCTCTCCTACTTCTCTCTCTCTCTCTCCCTCCTGTCTCTCTGTCTCTCTCTCTGTGTGGGCCTCTGCCCAGCCTCTTCAGCTATTCTGGCTTGCACTACATGCACCGGGTCACTCAGTTTACCCAGAGAGCTGTAAATGATAGGGCTTGTGCAACAACCACCAGACAGAGTTACAGCATTGTCCTGGCGGGGGCATTGGGATACCCTCCCCCCTCCCTCTGACTGACAAGGAAAATAGTTGCCATTGTCGGCAAGGTCGCTGTTGTGAGACAAATACCTAAGACAGCTGCCACCCTATCTTTCCAATAGAAGATAGCAGGTGCTCATGCATCTTTGCCCTCATTCCTGTGGATGTTTATGGAGCTCCGGTTAAAGGTGCAATATGCATAAATCGCTCCACCATTTAATCTCAAACGCAGTAAAAAATAATAATTCAATAACCAAAAATAATGTATTTTCAACTGTTTGAAGCTGGTGTTCAAAACCAATAGTAAAAGACGCAAAATGTAACTCAACAATAGGAAACATAGAAATAGAACACACAGAACCGATTATACAGCTTCATAGACGTGCTTTTATTGAGTGACAGATCTATAACTCACATTTCTATGTGAATTTGGTATGGTTGCCCAAAACGTTAAATATTGTAGCTTTAACATTTAGCAAGGCCTAGCACGGGGGTAGGCAACTAGATTCAGCCACAGGCTGATTTTTTTTGTGTGGGGGGGCGGAACATAATTATATTAATTTGACACTGCAAATTGACCACAACTAAGCCCAAAAAGAGATTGTATTTGAAAATAACAATTTCATACCTTATTTAAATTGAGACACGATCACATATTTATTTGTGGGAATAATTTGGAACAGGTATTTTTTATTTGTGGGAATTGGGATTTCTGCAATTGATATCTTTTTTGGCTGAATTCCTGGTATTGCTGAATAAAAAATAAAAAAAATGTTTTTGTCCAAATAGTAAAATAACAAAAACTAGACCTGACATCTGGATTCAGATATAGGCCTAGATATTAACCTGTCCTTACTCCTACTCTTCAGTCTTAGTTGAGGTGGAGGGCCGCTAGTGGTTATCGATGCCACACCCCTGAAAGGCCAATTAAGCAAGTGTGGTCTGTTTACAGTCGACAGTCATTAGTTGAGGGTAGGAGGACTGTCACTGCGTGTTTGTAAGAGTGTGAGGTGGTGCCTCGTTAGAGAAGGCTGCTTGAAAGGCCCGCTTCACGGTGAGGGCTACTTTAGATCTAAATGTTGGCAAAACATATAGCCTATAGACACAAACATCACAGACCTTGTGATAGCAATCATTTATGTAGTATACAGTAAACCCTATGAGGGCTATGCAGAGACCTCCTCACTCACACACACACACACACACACAGCAATCACTAGCACACACACACACACACACACACACACACACACACACACACACAACTACATCACGTACACACACACACACAACAATTATTAGTACACACACACACACGCGTGCTCTCACACAATCACACTGTTGCTATTCCTGTTCTTCTGGCCTACACCACTGTGTGCTAATACCTCAGTGACACATTAGTGTGAATGTGGTCTCTAACCATGCACTGACTAGTTTCACACACATTCTTTGTGAACCCCTGTGTGTGTGAGATTTCCGACTGTTTTTATCTCCTTCTGCACGTATTGGAAGTCTGAAACCAACGTCTGATAAATGACTCAATATAACTCATTAATTAGAGTGTTTTCAGAAAAGAGTCATGTTTATAAAGCCAGTATAGGAGTAGGGCTGGGTGACGGGAAGGTTTCAGAGCTTATTCTGATCCTGGGGTGTTCTGCTCATTAGGCTTCTGTCATAATAACAGGCCTATGCAACACTAGCTAGGCTACGTCTGCAACACTAGCTAGGCTACGTCTGCAACACTAGCTAGGCTACGTCTGTCCCTGCTCTTCCTTATGGAGCTATTAGCATTAAGAGGGAGGGAGGCAGCAGTGTGATGCAGAGAACCGTAATCACAGAGTCTCTCTCCAGGCTGACACAGCCCAGACTGTACAGCATGGCTCGGTACATACCTGCTATTTCATTAAAGGTTCACTGCAGAGAGCGTGTGTAAGTGGTAGACCCATAAGGCATTGAAATGGATTCGAGACTATCTTGAATTGGCATCTTTGACACTAGCCTGGTACACAGCCCACACTGATTCACCAGACATGAAACTGGAGAGGGAGAGGTTGACCAATAAGAGGCACAACAAAAATAGAAAGAAGTAGGTCTACAGGTTAATTTGCATTATTTTTGTTAGTCATCAAACATTTTATTTATCACACGCGCACAGCATACAGAGCCTAGTTTGAGGAGCGGAATAGCCTACAACCTGTCAGTCAGCAAGAGAGTAGCTCCTCAAAAAGACTGCAGGCTACTGGAGTGAAACCTGCTTTTGTAAGCCCAGTCATTGTGCAACAAATAACAAACGCTAAATGCAATCGCGTGTTAACTTTGGTGCCAAGATTAAAAAGGATCTATTTTTATTTCTTAATCTCAACTGGTAAACCGTGCCTCCCATTCGCCATTCGGATGGATGCCTGTCGATCGTTGACTATCAGACGTGACCCACCACTTTGCAATGTCAGCTTGAGGCAGTGTAATTGTTTACTTTACTTCAAATAATGTGGCATATCTTACCTTGCTTCAAATTAGCTTTGCGAAAATCCATCCACAGAAACGTGGTGGCAATTATTTTCTAAAGACTTCCTCTTGCCATTAATCAGCATTTCTCTCCTCTTGTATTGGTTTTCATATCAACTTTCTTTCGTTGTCCAGAAGCACAATCTTAGTCATATTAGCAACCCATCGTAGTAGTTGCTATTAGATGTTCATCTCTGTCACATATGGAACTGCTCGCATTAGGTGTGCTGTTTACAACTGTCTTCCCCATAATGCATTTTGGTAAATGTTTGAAAATGACATTTTATTAGCTGCTTCATTATAGGAGTAGCATGTTGAATACTAAGCTACAGTCTTTTGACTGGATGAAGATAGGCTTGATATTGTTGCATGTTCTATTAAGTTCTTAATGAAAAATGTCTGGTCCTTGTATGCATGCATAGTTTTAGAGAAATAAATAAGTCCAATGGGTTTGTATGGGGTTATTTTGGGCCTAAGCTTGTCGTCTGCCTTCTTGCCTTGGGACGATTACCATTGTTAGGGCGGAAACATTAGCATCTCGTCATTATATACAGATCTCTGATAGTATTTTCTGTCGGTCACGTCATTTTACTGTTTGGATTATTATTTATTTTTACTGGTTAATGAGGGTCAGTTAGTGAGCAGTTAAATTGACCAACATGTGCATCCCTAGAAAGAAGAGAGGCAGGGTAGGAGGCGGGTTTGCTTATGAAGTTGAAGATGCATGCGTCTGTGAGGCAGTCCCGTGGTGGAAGCTTTCAAAACCTCTTCTGAACTCTGGTAGAACACTGTGTGTGTGTGTGTGTGTGTGTGTGTGTGTGTGGAAAGAAGGGGAGGTAAACGGGGTGGGGGCTGACTTGATAAAATAAGGGGTGGGCTCTGGGCAGTAGAACTTGTTGTTGGCGCACATGGGAGATTTCAGGAATCCTGTCGGTCTTCCTAGAAAACTAACTGCCCCTCTATTCCATCATCTGGCTTTTCTTTACAGCCTGTTAAATGGCTGAGAACGTTCTCCATACTGTAGCAGTTAGCAACTCCCTCCCAGCACACTCAAATCTCCCACACACACACATACTGCTTTTACTTAAGATTAATGGTAAAACAAAGTGTGTAAAACAAAGTGGGCAATGTTTAAGACCACCTTACAAGCGAGACCCTTTTTACCACAGTCTTGCCTTTATACCTCCCGTGCGCATGCCAGGGATGATTGGTAGTAATGGTGTGGAGATCTTGGTGGGCATCTATTTTCAGAAATCCAATGAGAATATACACCATCAAAAGGAAAGCCTTTATTATTTTGTTTAGGCAGGTCCTAAGAAACATTATAAGACTAATAAAATCTATTTTCTAAGAAATAGAATAGCTATTTTGAGTTTAATTAGGCCAATGTTAGTGGTCTGTGCAGCCATGGCTGAGAATGAAATCAGTAGTTTGTTATTTTGTTCAGTTAAACTGAAAAGACACACTTACCCGATCACAGTCAGACATATATTTTATATTAAGAAACATATAATGGAATATAAATAAAGAAAATATTCTTCCCACACAGCTTAGATCATGGGAACATGTGGAACCGCTGTCATATTAAAAACATTTTTTTTTTTTTTTAAACGGAGCTCAAGCCCATGCTATTTTTATCCACATTTCATCTCTTTCCTACCCTCACTACACTTTGTTAGAGAGCAGGTATAGGGTCTTATCTTCATCATACCGCTAACAAAATATCAATCCTATTTTCAAAAGCATGCAAGTCTGTTGTTCATATTTCAGAACCTATGCAGGCTTTTGGAGTTGGCTATACGCGATTGAGCGAAATAATAGGCCTACTCTTGATTTAGGCAGTATCATTGCATGCTAAATGTTTCTGATCAGTGATAGATGCACAAACAAATAGATGAGCTAACCACCTCCCCTTATTTTCCCATCCACAAACCAATTAACCAAATAGTATAGTAATGAAGATTCAGTGACACTAAATCACATTGATTGATTATCAGACAAGCCAGTGAAGTCGCAGATTTTTGGTTGGGAGTAGGCCTAGGATACTAAGCGACTAACAAGTGGATTAGTTTTCTCTTCACTCGCAAACTAGATACGATGGCAAAATGTTGTAATAAATGAGCCAACTAGACAAGATGATGATGAGCCACCTCAACTTAGATGACATTTCCCTAGCCTAATTGTAGCCATGATGATGATTCACCTCAACTTAGATGACATTTCCCTAGCCTAATTGTAGCCTAACCAATATCCAAACGAAGGTTCAGTCTGACATAGATGTCTGACATAGATGAATCTTTCAAGATGAGCCCCCACACTTTTCTCAAATCAGAGCGATGGCGCTGTCCCAATCAAAATGGTGCTGAAATTATCATCTAGTTGACCACACGCAGGTAGGCTATTGCTTAAAATATATTTCAAGGATGACTTTGGGAGTTTCAGTAAGCAACCATTTGATACATGCCTTCAGATGCATTAGCCTACTTCATTCCAGTATTTTCATCATTCAGTCATATTTATTCCCACTGTCATTATTTCTGGATCCATCCCATTGTGGTTAAGAAAACAGTGTGTGCTTAGTGGTGGGCTATGCCAAGAGATGGGCTAGATGCCTTGCAAAGTTTAGAGGAGGATGGTAACAGTGCGCTGCCTAGCAAGAGTTTAAGAGCGTAGTGTGTGCCAATGCCGCCTCAGCATTATGGCTACGTTTTATACTAAGCCTTAGGCAGAACTTTACCAAAATGTTTTTTTATTTCTTTTCTTTAACCCATATTTTACCAGGTAAGTTGACTGAGAACACATTCTCATTTACAGCAACTAGGTCGTTTGGCTTTGATACCGGTAATACCTTTCAGATCTAAAGAAAAGGTGGGAAAAGTTGACGGGATGGTAAACTATAGTACTGTAGTTGGTGCTTTGTTCTCCCTAAGTGAGGAGAAATAACACACAAAACATGTCTGTTTGGTTCCGTATGCACCAAGCAAGGAGGAAGTGTTGTGCTAGAGGCATCTAATTTCATTAGTCAATATTTTACTGACATTCTTTATTGTACAGTACTGTCTTTTCTATACTCCTCTGCCTTGTTTTGGCCTAAGGAGAGGGAAGAGGAGCAGGATACCTCTTGTTAGTTGGCCTAATTTCTGGATACTCGTGACCTAAAACTGTGATTTCATAGAAAGACATTGCCAGGTTGTATCCGATGTGATGCCTTTGCAGGACATTAGGTTCAGTCTGTGCCCTTCCACTGTGACTAGATCACCTGTGTGTGTGTGTCTATTGTGCACATGTGTGATGAAAACACCAACGGGTCCCGTGCCACCACTAACAAAGCATTATGTCCCCTGCTGCCCTAAAGGTTCACCCAGTTTCAAGTTATAATCATCATAGCATGCGTCATATCACCACAGTGTCTGTCATAGGGTGTGACACAGTTATGTATCTAGCGTGCAGTGATATTAGACTAGGCTAGATACTTGGTTCTCAGAATGCCCTTTGCGTAACAGATGCGTGCCGGGTGGATTTCCAGTCCACATATGGAACCCTATTCTCTACCGTCTTCAGCAATTTTAAACTGAGCCAAGCTGGCCCCCTCCCATCTCTCCCCCCCCCCCCTTAATTCTTATGTAGCCCAGCACTCATGGAGTCAATCGTGTGATGCAACAAGCTCCTGCAAGATTGACTCCACCGACACACTGAGAATACGTTGTTGTTTTGGCTCGGCTCTAGAGTGGCTGGCGTTCTAAAAATGTCTGAGGTGGAGGGCTGAAGCGGTGGAAAATGCTTGGGGGATGTTTTGAGTTTCCCTCAAGACAGCAACATTTCTTCGAGCTGATGTAGTACACTTCCTTCCAGTGTTTCCTAGAAGAGCATCGACCAAAGCTTGTTTGTGGCATAACTCTGGCTGGATCGCCTGGTGACTCAGTGGTTTTCCATCTAGCAAGTGGATGGGAATAGAAGGATTGTGAAATGCTTTTATAAGTGGAATATGACTGCCTGTGCGTGTGGGGCTGCTGATGTTAGATAGCAGGAAGCAGAATTGTTTGTGCTGCTGTTTTTGTTTTGGCGTATTCCTTTTGAGGAAGGAGGGTTATGTAGAATAACCCTGTTGGCAGGTTTTGTATGTGTCCAAAGTCCAACTCTTTAACAGAGTGTTTTGAGTAACATTACATTCTGACTCATTGGGTGTCTCCTCTCTTGTGGTAAAAATGTTGATAATAGCATACAGAGTGTCACTTAGTCTAGATTTGCACCATGGAAGAGGTTTTGGACTCTATTGTAGGATAGATTTTATGGTGGCATAGACGGTTCATTTTCAACCTCCTGAGGGCTGGAGATTAAAGGGGGTGAGGCTGTCCTGTATTTGTACCTCTCACATATGTTACCCTCCTCCTCCAGGACAGTGTACAGCCTGGCCAACTCCCTTCTTTCCTTTCCTCCTATTCTTCCTCTCCCAGTCCCCATCCCCCCCATCAACCAGTATAGTGCAGGGGCTGAAAACGGCTAGTCCCCAGGCCAATACCAGCCACCACACACACACACACCCCGACCGATCAGAGCAGATAATGGTGGTGGGGTCTCCCCTCCCCCATTGCTACAACCCAACAGCAACATCCTTGAAATCCATTTTCCTCGTATCCACAGCCATGAGCCAATGGGATTGGTCAGGGAGGAAGGGGCCCAGCCAATAAGCCTGGTGCAGGCTGACAGGTCAGCTGACAGGAAAAAGCTGAAGTGGAATTAATGGATGGCTGGTTTTCGGAGCGAATGCAGTGGTTTTTGCTCTCCAACTGGAGACCTTGGCTGAGAGATGATTAGAACCAGAGTAATGCAGTCCAATAACTGACTAGTATGGCTGTTGGTAGTCAAGGAATTGATTTTCTGAGACCCTTTGATTTGTTAGTATGGCACACAGAAAATAATGACGTTAAATTGTTTTGAACTCATACACTGGTTAGAGATTAAAGAAGCCTTTCATGTGACAGGCTATTTCCTTCACCGAGAATCAATCATGGAAAGGGGTTTGCATGGTCTTGTCACAAGAAACACTTCTGGATCTAATCATAGATAGCCTACTTAGAATGGCGCTGAAGGGATTGGAAAATGTGTGACGACAGTTGTTTTTTTTATGGTTGTTGTTAACTTCATGCACATGGCAAGCTGCTCGATCTGCCACATGATGCAGTACCCTCAACCTGACACCACACACACACACGCACACTCCTCCAAATACATGTGAGCTTGCTTAACCTGGAGGCCTGATATTGTGTTACTTGGCTCCTGTCCAGCGTCTTCTTAGCTCCTCCATCACCATGTTGGCAAGGTGTCCCCTATATCTGTAACATCGCCCAGTTCCCTTGAACCCAATAGTCTCGAACACGCACACACGCACACACCAACAATCTCAGCTTGACCCTGCTGTGTAATGAACTCCATTCCTTTCCCTTCAAGAATGTAGACGGTAGCACGACACAGCTTTTGAGGTGAGGGGTTCACTAAGGACGGCACCTTTTCTATGAGGTGTGCCAATTTGATCTTAAACCCATGTCAGTCGCACAGTGTGAGATGAAGGATGAGGGTGTCAATGTGTCTGTAGATTGGAGCCAGCTACTCTACTGTACGGATATAATCCAGATCAGTTATGTGCTATGGGCTTCAGTTCATGCTTGGTGGCAAGGGAATCCTATTCTCTGTACTGTACACATGGTCCATCTGTACAGTATGTAGACTATCTGTCTGTATCTGTACATACATGTTTGACGAAGCTGGTCCTCTACAGTAGTGGATGTGACAGGTGTTGTGAGAGAGATCACTCTAACCCATGTTGTTTCTCTCCTCTCATTCAGGAAACTCCCAACTCTGTGTTCCTGGTCATGGAGGTAGGTGGTGTCACACTGTCAGAATGCAACCTCTTCCGCTGAGCTGCCTATAAGCTGCCAGGGTCTCTATCTTTGTGTTGATACCTCTCCCCTCTCTCTAACTGCTCACTCTCTCTCCATGTGCCCATGGTCATTTCATCAGTCCTATGAGAGGCTGCAAACCCAGTGTGCTTCTGTCCTTGCTCTGCCTCTCCTCTCTCCTTCCCCTTCTTTCTCTCTCTCCCCCTCCCTCTCATTGCTCAAGGCCACAAAATTCCACAAACCGCCTGAAGGAAAAAAACAAACTGTCTGCCACCTTAAGTAGCCCTCAAAAAACGTACCTGTACACTCACACCCCGCTTTCGAGGAATACTGTTATCCAAGAACAAACTGTGTTTGTTTGCCTTATATTTAGCCCTGAAATACTTATTCTGCCCTTCTCATATTCAAGCTGTTACGGTAACTGGCTGTGCAAGGTGTCTTGGGACCCTGGTACCTGTTACCCTGGCCTGCCTGGGGTGTTCTAGATGGTTGTGGTACACAGGGCTGTTATTCTGAGAGCCACGCTGACATTAAGGAGGCAGGGTCTCCTGGCACAAGAGAAGAAACAGACATAAATCTGGCTTTGTAGCCTCTGAGCACCATTCAACCTTGGTCGTATAGATAAAAGGCTGCTTAATCAATGCTATAGCACTCCAAGAGAGATGTGCATAGATAGTATCAATACTAGGCTAGCATGTATACTAATCTGGCTGGTGTTTGCCAGACTGCCTGTTTTGCTTAGTAAGAAAGGCTTGTCTTACGCAATGGTTAGAGGAGGGAGCAGATTACTTATTAAGCAGTCACTTATTAAGCAATCAGCGCGCAGGGCTCACACTCCAGTCTTTTGGCAGCGGTTGGAACACATTAAAAATAATACTGTTTTAAGGGAAACAATGCCCTTTTAGCTGCAACATTGACTTTCAGTATGAAGCAAAGCAGTATTTTTATTTGAACAAACATTATTTGTGTGCAGTGTACCTCATAAATGATTGTCCTCACACAGAACTTAATCGGATAGATTCACTAGAATAGAATTATGGGCCCTTAACCATTCATGGCATCCCAAACTTTACAGCAATCAATGTGGACACCCCCATAATAGTGAAATATATTGTTACCCTACAATTCTGTGGTTATGGCGGACCCCTAAGAATGTGTTATTGAAACCCTGCTCAATGCCTCTGCTGCTTGCAGTAAAAGGATGGACATACATACAGAGCATCCATCTTCCCGTGTCTCATGTCAATAAGGATCTGACCTGTAATTGATTTTCCTGTTCAAAGGGTAAACAACATGGTGTGGTAATAAACTGAACTGGAGTCAGATCCTACCAGTCACTGTGATAAGGCAGAAGCTCTTTAAGGCCAGATCAAACCAATGCTTTGGTCAGAGGAAGCTTCAGTAACCAACAGGATTTAATTGGTGTTCTCACTGTGGTAGACTACATCCAATTTGCTGAGTAGAGTGTTGGATAGTCCATTTTACGAGGGTATGTTAGCAACATGGGTAAAGGATGCTTTGTTACGAAATTGGAAGCTGATTCTAGATGTAATTTTGGATTGGAGATGCTTAATGTGAGTCTGGAAGAAGAGTTTACAGTCTATCCAAAACCTAGGTATATGTAGATGTCCAAATTAGAGGTTGACCGATTAATCGGAATGGCCGATTTAATTAGGGCCTATTTCAGGTTTTCATAACAATCGGAAATGGGTATTTTTGAACACCGATTTGGCCGATTATAAAAAATTATAAAAAATAAAAAAAATATGTATTATTCATTCAAACAGCACTTTTCATTCAAACAGCGTTTTGCCAGCAGCTCTTTGCTGTGCTTCAAGTATTGCGCTGTTTATGACTTCAGGCCCATCAACTCCCGAGATTAGGCTGGTGTAACCGATGTGAAACGACTAGCTAGTTAGCGGGGTGCGCGCTAATAGCTTTTCAAACATCACTCGCTCTGAGACTTGGAGTAGTTTTTAATGCTGCTTCGAGGGTGGCTGTTGTCGATGTGTTCCTGGTTCGAGCCCAGGTAGGGGCGAGGAGAGGGACGGAAGCTATACTGTTACACTGGCAATACTAAAGCGCCTTTAAGAACATCCAATAGTCAAAGGTATTTGAAATACAAATGGTATAAAGAAAAATAGTCCTATAATTCCTATAATAACTACAACCTAAAACTTCTTACCTGGGAATATTGAAGACTCATGTTAAAAGGAGCCACCAGCTTTCATATGTTCTCATGTTCTGAGCAAGGAACTTAAACGTTAGCTTTCTTACATGGCACATATTGCACTTTTACTTTCTTTTCCAATACTTTGTTTTTGCATTATTTAAACCAAATTGAACATGTTTCATTATTTATTTGAGGCTAAATTGATTGTATTGATGTAATATATTAAGTTAAATAAGTGTTCATTCAGTATTGTTGTAATTGTCATTATTACAAATACATTTTAAAAATCGTCTGATTCATCGGTATCTGCTTTTTTTGGTCCTCCAATAATCCGTATCGGTATCGGCGTTGAAAAATCATAATCGGTCGTCCTCTAGTACACATATTCTAAGTCAGAACCGTCCAGAGTACTGATGCTAGACGAGGGTGCGGGCAGCGATCGGTTGAAGAGCATGCATTTAGTTTTACTTGCATTTAAGAGCAGTTGGAGGCCACGGAAGGAGAGTTGCAGGGCATTGAAGCTCGTCTTGAGGTTTGTTAACACAGTGTCCAAAGAAGGGCCAGAAGTGTACAGAATGGTGTCGTCTGCGTAGAGGTGGATCAGAGAATCACCAGTAGCAAGAGCGACATCATTGATGTATTCAGAGAAAAGAGTCTGCCTGAGAATTGAACCGTGTGGCACCTCCATAGACTTCCAGAGGTACGGACAACAGGCCCTCCGATTTGACACACTGAACTCTATCTGAGAAGTAGTTGGTGAACCAGGCGAGGCAGTCATTTGAGAAACCCATGCTGTTGAGTCTGCCAATAAGAATGTGGTGATTGACAGAGTCAAAAGCCTTGGTCAGGTCGATGAATACGGCTGCACAGTATTGTCTTTTTATCGATGGCGGTTATGATATCGTTTAGAACCTTGGGCGTGGCTGAGGTGCACCCATGATCAGCTCGGAAACCAGAATGCATAGCGGAGACGGTACGGTGGGATTCGAAATGGTCGGTGATCTGTTTGTTAACTTGGCTTTCAAAGACTTTAGAAAGTAAGGGCAGGATGGATATAGGTCTGTAACAGTTTGGGTCTAGAGTGTCTCCCCCTTTTGAAGAGGGGGATGACCGCGGCAACTTTCCAGTCTTTAGGGATCTCGGACGATACGAAAGAGAGGTTGTAACAGGCTAGTAATAAGGGTTGCAACAATTGCTGTGGATAATTTTAAAAAGAGAGGGTCCAGATTGTCTAGCCCGGCTGATTTGTAGGGGCCCAGATTTTGAAGCTCTTTCAGAAGAACATCAGCTATCTGGATTTGGGTAAAGGAGAAATGGGGGAGGCTTGGGCACGTTGCAGTGGGGGGTGCAGAGCTGTTGACAGGGGTAGGGGTAGCCAGGTGGGAAGCATGGCCAGCCGTAGAAAAATACTTATTGAAATTATCAATTATCGTAGATTTATTGGTGGTGACTGTTTCCTAGCCTCCGTGCAGTGGGCAGCTGGGAGGAGGTGCTCTTATTCTCCATGGACTTTACAGTGTCCCAGAACATTTTGTAGTTTGTGCTATTTCTGTTTGTGTATATTGGTTCCTAACTTCCCTAAAAAGTTGCAAATCGCGGGGGCTGTTCGATGCTAATGCAGTACGCCACAGGATGTTTTTGTGCTGTTCAAGGGCAGTCAGTTCTGGAGTGAACCAAGGGCTATAGTTGTTCTTAGTTCTACATTCTTTGAATAGGGCATGCTTGTTTAAGATGGTGAGGAAAGCACTTTTAAAGAATGACCAGTCATCCTCTACTGACGGAGTGAGGTTAATAGCCTTCCAGGATACTCTGCTGGCTATCTCTGCAGTAGATTGCAACTCCACCCCCTTTAGCAGTTCTATCTTGGTGGAAAATGTTGTAGTTGGGGATGGAAATGTCTGAATTTTTGGTTGCCTTCCTAAGCCAGGATTTAGACATGGCTAGGACATCAGGGTTGGCGGAGTGTGCTAAAGCAGTGAATAAAACAAAGTTAGGGAGGAGGCTTCTAATGTTAACATGCATGAAACCAAAGCTTTTACTGTTAAACTAACTAAACTGGAAAATGGCGGACAGACGGGGTAGATGCTAGCATAAATTAGCCTACCCTTAGCTCCCCTCTGTTTCTCTACTTTTCTCTTCCCTGCTCCCTTGCACATTTTCTCTAACTCTCTCATTCTTTTTCTTGGACTACTCTCCCTCACACTCTGTCCTTCCTGCTCTCTGTGTTGACTAATGCCAGGATTAACAGAGATTGTCAGTACTGATAACAGCACAGCCATTCATCAGATTTTAATTGATGAGACCTTTCATTATCTGGGCTTTGTGGTCGCACACAAACACACATACACACACACACACACACACAGCTTGGTACTGCTAATCTGTGTTGTTCTTACACAGCCTGCTAATAGAATGGTTTTGTTTGTCTTGTTCCTCCCCACAGTACTGCAACGGTGGCGATCTGGCTGACTATCTGCAAGGTAAGCATCACACTAATCTCAACAGACACTGAGTATTATTCATCAAAACAGAATAACTAGCGGTGGAGAGGAGTGTGGGTACTTTTGTGTACGTCTCTATCTGCCGTCTGTCTGTGTGTGTGTGTGTTGTGTGTTCCCAATGCGAGGGAATGTTGTGTGTAGGAGCCAACACAGTGATATGACACAATGGGTTCCTTCTTTAGCACCAAGGTCAGCATAGCTGAGTCTCAAAGGTCACTCCTCTCTCATAATGCTTCCCAAGAAAGCACCAAGCACTGAACGTCTTAATAGGATGCTGCTTGTGGAGGTCTGCATGGTATATCGTTGATTTTATTGGCTCTCACATCACCTCAAGGCACGGTACAGTGTCTGTACCTCTCTCTTCTAGCGCGCAGTCACACTCTCCCCCTTTCTGTTGCGCTCTCTCTCTCTCTCTCTCTCTCTCTCTCTCTCTCTCTCTCTCTCTCTCTCTCTCTCTCTCTCTCTCTCTCTCATTGTATAATATTGTCACACAACCTTGTTATTTGATTAATTACACAACTTTGCTGCGTTTAGAAGAAGTTGTCACAGTTGTACTTTAGAGAGTGTTGTTAAATCCCTGATTTAATGTGTGTAAGCATGGTTAGATTGACACAAGATCCATTGTGATCATAATGGTTTGGTTTACTCTTTAGAGACCCAGGAATCCTCTAAGCTAGCAGCTCACTGGATTAGCTAATGTTATTGTTTCACTGCAACCAGTACATGCAGGACCAGACACACTCCACTGCCCGACCTCTTATGCTAACTACAGTAATCTTCATCACTGTTAATACTTTGAACATTAGCAGCCTAAGTAATAAAACAATTACTACTCTAATCGGTTGTGCTTGCATAGAAGATGTAGACTACTTGCAGAATAAGCCATCCCTTGGATTCTGTGTGCAGTTGTGGTGACGGAGCTCTCCCAATGCATCCTGATGTAGAAGTTTTAATGCATTTCTCTCATTGATACAGGTGCATCTAAATCACTTAAATGTAAGCTGAGGCAATCCGTAATTAATGCAATACATTAGGGAGATGGAGATATTGAGTGTGTATAACTGCTGGCAAATGTTTGGTATGGGTCCCATGTGGCTCAGTTGGTTGAGCATGGTGCTTGCAATGCCAGAGTTGTGGGTTTCGTTTCCCACAGGGGGAACGTATGAAAATGGATGTACTCACTACTGTAAGTTGCTCTGGATAAGAATGTCTGCTAAATGACTAACATTTCAATCTGAAAATGTAATGATTGGTGTGAGTGAAACATTAGTCTGTGAAATAGTTGTAAAAAGTTGTCTCTATGGCCTCAAGACTAGTGCATCGTGGGTGGATAATGTCCTTTATAGAGTTTTCGTGCATTATGGGTGTTGTAGTTTTGTATGAATAAAATATGCTGATAGCCAGTGTGGGTGTAGTAGTCTTTTACCACTACATCCCTGGTCATCATACATTATGTGCCAATACATTTCTATGGTGTAATGAAGGATTGTGGGTAAGTGGTTTTTCCCTCCTCTCTGCTCTCCCTAGCCAAGGGGACACTGAGAGAAGACACTCTGAGGGTGTTCCTCCAGCAGATATCTGCAGCAATGAGGATCCTCAACAGTAAAGGCATCATCCACCGAGACCTGAAACCACAGAACATCCTGCTGTCATACACCAGCCGCAAGAGATCCAGCATCAACGGCATCCGCATCAAAATAGGTGACTGACCAACCCAGCCCCTCAAACACAACACACACTCAGTTAAAACTAAGCTAAAACTTCAAAAAGACAACTATCCCTTTAATTCTTCATAATGTTTCTATGATATAAATACTGTATATATATGTTGTTAGCCATCATATGATTTGTCTTATTGTCTCACAAGTGTCATCAAATGTCATATATCACGATGCACCACAATGACCGCTAGCTAAGGTCATGATTAGTTGTTTTGAACCCTACAGCTATATTTAGTTTGCACAGTGCTATTCGCTCAAGGTGTGGTGACTCTCATGTTGTGTGTTGCGTTCCCAATTTCCTAGTGTCTGAGAGGCCTGGTAATGGGAGTCGTGACACTCCGACAATAGTAGCTATTAATAACACAGACTGACGGCCTTCTCTCTTTCAGCTGACTTTGGCTTCGCACGATACCTCCAGAGCAACATGATGGCCGCCACGCTGTGTGGCTCCCCCATGTACATGGTGGGTGCAGGTGTGCGTGTGTGTTTAGTGTTGGTGTGTAAGGGTGTCATGTCTGCAGTCTCTTGTTCTCCGGCAACCTGCAGCTGGAACGGTCCTTTCAGAGCGTGACCTCTAACCTCTGTCCTCTAACCAGGCCCCAGAAGTGATCATGTCTCAGAACTATGACTCCAAGGCAGACCTGTGGAGCATTGGAACTGTCGTCTACCAGTGTCTCGTAGGGAAGCCCCCTTTCCAGGTAGGATGGAGAGCGAGAGGGCAGCATTAAACTGTGTGAAATATCAAATAAAATTGTATTTGTCACATGTGCGGAATACAACAGGTATTTCTTTACAGATAAATCCTTACTTGCAAGCCCTTAACCAACAATGCAGTTTTAAGAAAATACCCCCCCCCCCCAAATAAAAGTAAGAGATAAGAATAACAAATAATTAAAGAGCAGCAGTAAATAACAATAGCGGTGCTATATACCACTACAGAGTCAATGTGCGGGGGCACCGGTGTCGAGGTAATTGAGGTAACATGTACATCTAGGTAGAGTTATTAAAGTGACTATGCATAGATAATAAGAGTAGCAGCAGTGTAGAAGGGATGGGGGCAATGCAAATAGTCTGGGTAGCCATTTGATTAGCTGTTCAGGAGTCTTATGGCTTGGGGGTAGAAGCTGTTTAGAATCTTCTTGGACCTAGACTTGGCGCTCCGGTACCGCTTGCCGTGTAGTAGCAGAGAGAACAGTCTATGACTAGGGTTGCTGGAGTCTTTGACAATTTTTAGGGCCTTCCTCTGACACCGCCTGGTATAGAGATCGTGGATAGCAGGAAGCTTGGCCCTGGTGATGTACTGGGCCGTACGCACTACCCTCTGTAGTGCCTTGAGGCCGAGCAGTTGCCATACCAGGCAATGATGCAACCCTTCAGGATGCTCTCGATGGTGCAGCTGTAAAACCTTTTGAGGATCTTATGACCCATGCCAAATCTTTTCAGTCTGCTGAGGGGGAATGGGTTTTGTTGTGCTCTCTTCACGACTGTCTTGGTGTGCTTGGACCATGTTCATTTGTTGGTGATGTGGACTTGAAACTCTCGACCCGCTCCGCTTACAGCCCCGTTGAAGTTAATGGGGGCGTGCTCGGTCCTCCTTTTCCTGTAGTCCACAATCATCTCCTTTGTCTTGGTCACTTTGAGGGAGAGGTTGTTGTCCTTGCACCACACGGTCAGGTCTCTGATCTTCTCCCCATAGGCTGTCTCATCGTTGTTGGTGATCACGTCTACCACTGGTGTTAGAGTCGTGCCTGGCCGTGTAGTCGTGAGTGAACAGGGTGTACAGGAGGAGACTGAGCACGCACCCCTGAGGGGCCCCCATGTTGAGGATCAGAGTGGTGGCTGTGTTGTTACTTACCCTTACCACCTGGGGGTAGCCCATCAGGAAGTCCAGAATCCAGTTGCCAAGGGATGCGTTTAGTCCCAGGTTCTTTAGCTTAGTGATAGCACCACACCTCAGTACTCAGCGCTTAACAATCTAGACTTTGTAGCTTTGAGGGCATTCTCACATAGGTGTTCCTTTTGTCCAGGTGTGAAAGGGCAGTGTGGAGTGCAATAGAGATTGCATCATCTGTGGATCTGTGTCCACAGATTAAATATGAAATATGTCACCCATGATGTGTGTTTATAGAAGTAGTATGCAAACCCCATGTCACTCTGTTCTCTCTCTGTCTGTCTGTCTTTAGGCCAACAGTCCTCAGGACCTGAGGATGTTCTATGAGAAGAACAAGTCGCTGCTACCCATGTAGGTCAACAGATGATAGGATTTAGGAATGATTTAACTATCTGATCGAGGCCTTTTGGGCTGAAAATCATGTTTTTACCTAGAATGTGTGTCTGTTCCTCTATTACTTAGCATCCCGAGGGAGACGTCTCCTTCCCTTTGCAACCTGTTGCTAGGCCTTCTGCAGAGGAACCAGAAGGACAGGATGGACTTCGGTCAGTTCTGACATCACGTCCCTTCTAGAAAATAAATGATTTTGTTGTTGTTTGTTATCTATAAATTGTACATTACTTCTCTAACATTCACACTCCTGTCTTGTTGTTTCAGATGCGTTTTTCAGTCATCCTTTCTTAGATCCAGCATCTGCCATCAAAAAATGTGAGTAGATGGATGAGAACTTCCTTCATCAATAACGGGGAAATACCTGTTGTGGTGTCAGAGCTGTATTGTGAGGTGGCATTGATGTTGAGAGCACTTAGGTCTTGTGTGAAAACGTGTATTTGTATGTTATTTTCTCCAGCATGTCCTGTTCCAGTACCCAACTGCCCTAGCGCTGTGACCGACATCACATGTGGCAGCTCACCCTCTGTTCGCTACAACTCCCCTGCCGTAAGTTCATCCTGATTGCCTATACACCTCATAGTTGCATTCCACACCCAGTGGGTTTATCCGTACCTCAAGGCATAGCACCACACCTCAGTACTCAGCGCTTAACAATCTAGACTTTGTACAGTAGCTCAGTGGGAAAATGGACAAACTGAGTTTCCCAGGGATGTACTCTTTCTCTCTGTCCACTGTGATTGCATTATTCTGGCAGTCTACATAGCCCAGTCTGGCACTAATTGAATTGTACAGCCCAAGCCCTCTCTCTCAATTTCTTTCTCTTACCCTATCCTCCTAACACACACACACACCACCTACCCCCACCAACATAAACACACCTTTTGCTCACTACAACACACACATACCCCTTCCCTTCTTCAGTCTCTCCCAGACATGCAGACCTTACCTGAGGACTGTCTGTCGTCGCCCCCCCTGGGCCCTCCAAACTACCTGCAGCTGTCTAAGGAGTCTGGGGGAAGCACCAGCAGCAAGAACTCCTCAAGCGACACGGACGACTTTGTCCTGGTGCCACACCTCTCCACAGAGTCTTGTGAGTCTGCAGGAACACACACATGCAGACATGCACGCACACACACACTGGACACTTGCTACTCCTTATTACACTAATTAGGCCTACTGACAACACTACATGTACATTGTGCACCTACGTACACTCTTAGACTAAGCACCTGCTATAGAACGCACACTGAGCACCTACTCACACTTGACACACACAGTTGACCAAATAGAAACACATTTTGAGTGGCAGTATGGGTAGTAGGTTCATTCACTTATGTGCCATGGTTTATACTCTTGTCTGGTTGGCTCACTTCCCTCTTCCTCAGATGACCAGCCAATGGGAGCAGTGGGGCATCGGCCGTCTGGAGAGTGGTGTGGAGGGTGAGTGTAACGTCATCGACTTCAGCTCTTAGCATAGATTCAGCCAGTGTGTGTGTGCGTATTTATGTACAGTACCAGTCAAAAGTTTTGACACACCTTTTCATTCAAGGTCTTTTCTTTATTTTTACTATTTTCTACATTGTCGAATTATAGTGAAGACATCAAAACTATGATGTAACACATATGGAATCATGTAGTAACCAAAAGTATTAAACTAATCAAAATATATTTTATATTTGAGATTCTTCAATGTAGCCACCCTTTGCCTTGATGACAGCTTTGCACACTCTTGGCACTCTCTTAACCAGCTTCGCCTGGATTGCTTTTCCAACAGTCTTGAAGGAGTTCCCACATATGCTGAGCACTTGTTGGCTGCTTTTCCTTCACTCGGCGGTCCAACTCATCCCAAACCATCTCAATTGGGTTGAGGTCGGATGATTGTGGAGTCCAGGTCATCTGATGCAGCACTCCATCACTCTCCTTCTTGGTCAAATAGCCCTTAAACAGTCTGGAGGTGTGTTGGGTCATTGTCCTGTTGAAAAACAAATGATAGTCCCGTTAAGCGGAAACCGGATGGGATGGCGTATCGCTGCAGAATGCTGTGGTAGCCATGCTGGTTAAGTGTGCCTTGAATTGTAAATAAATCACTGACAGTGTCACCAGCAAAGCACCATCACACCTCCTCCATGCTTCACAGTGGGAACCACACATGCGGGAATCATCCGTTCACCTACAGTACTCTGCATCTCACAAAGACACAGCGGTTGGAACCAAAAATCTCAAATTTGGACTCATCAGACCAAAGGACAGATTTACACCAGTTTAATGTCCTTTGCTCGTGTTTGTTGGGCCAAGCAAGTCTCTTCTTCTTATTGGTGTCCTTTAGTAGTGGTTTCTTTGCAGCAATTCGACCTTGAAGTCCTGTTTCTGAACAGATGTTGAGATGTGTCTGTTAGTGAACTCTGTGAAGCATTTATTTGAGCTGCAGTGTCTGAGGCCGGTAACTCTGCAGTATCCGCTGCAGAAGAGGTAACTCTGGGTCTTCCTTTCCTGTGGCAGTCCTCATAAGAGCCAGTTTCATCAGAGCGCTTGATGTTTTTTGTGTCTGCACTTGAAGAAATGTTCAAAGTTCTTAATGTTCTGAATTGACTGACCTTCATGTCTTAAAGTAATGTTGAGCTGTCGTTTCTCTTTGCTTATTTAAGCTGTTCTTGCCATAATATGGACTCGGTCTTTTACCAAATAGGGCCATCTTCTGTATACCCACCCCTACCTTGTCACAACACAATTGATTGGCCCTAATGCATTATGAAGGAAAGAAATTCCACAAATGTCTTTTAACAGGACATCTCTGTTAATTGAAATGCATTCCAGGTGACTACCTCATTAAGCTGGATGAGAGAATGCCAAGTGTTTGCAAAGGTGTAATCAAGGCAAAATGTGTCTACTTTGAAAAATATCAAATATATTTTGATTCGTTGAGCACTTGTTTGGTTACTACATGATGCCGTATGTGTTATTTCATAGTTTTGATGTCTTCACTATTATTCTACAATGTAGAAAATAGTAAAAATAAAGATCAACCCTTGAATGAGTAGGTGTGTCCAAACTTTTGACTGGTTCTTTGTTTTTGATGTGTGTGTGTGTGTGTGTGTGTAATGTATGTGGAAGAATTGTTCTAAAGCTGTCCAACTCTTTGTTGTCTGATTTGGGCCGGCCACCATTTCAGAAAGGAGCATACAGCATGTCCCTGCACCTCCTCTGGTTATCCTTGGAGCACAATATCTAGATGACCTGACCTAGTTTCTCTGTTGACTCCCCTGGGCTTGACTGTGTTGCACCATGCTCATTGGAAATCTATCATGTTTTCACTGTTGACTTGTTGCGTCATGGAAATGTAACTTAAGCTCAGAAAGGATTAATAAACAGTCTGTTTGACCTGTGTCCCTAAACTGGGATATTTCAGGAAATGGGCAAGTTTTTTTTTTGTATGTATTTGAGCAATTAGATTTATAGCATGTTAGACAGATCTAACAATGATTGTCACAAAACATAATAAATATGTGTGGTGGATGTTGACAGGGACCAAGATTAGAAATAGACTGAGGAGCTGATGGAGATATGAGCCAGTCTGCATGCTGGTATTTCAGCCCCAGATATCAGGTTTGTGTGTGTGCAGTGACATGTGTCCGTCAGCTGTGAACGGGCTCTGCATGAGTAAGTGCATTCTGTCTACTCCACATGGACATTTCAATGTTTAACTCTACTGGTGTCATCTCTGTCAGTCTGCAGAGCAGCTGTGTTTCGGTAATTTTCTACCCCTTAGTCATAAACTACATGATATTGGTGTCTGAAAGCAATATATTCATGTCAAAATCGATTTGATTTGTGCTTATATTGTGTAGATGTCTCAGATAAATGGCTACTGTGTATCCTAAACAACCCAGACTAGGCAGGTCTGTGGTATAAGTATAGGTCTCTTACACACAGGAAATCGCTGCGGGCAAACGTCACGACACCTCAAATGACTGTCTCATACACACAGAGCAGAGACACAAACACCACTTCTCCCCAAAGTCACTTCCTCCTCTCCTGTGACCCCACACTATCTCTCTCTGTTTGTAAATAACCTGCAGCATGAGAAGGCTCTCCACCCTCATCTATCACTCTTTTTTTTTTCGCTCCCCCTGTTCCTCTCCTTGTTTCTCTCTTTGTAAATAGCCTCCAGTAATACTGTTTTCTAATGCTCTGTTTCTCTCTCCCTGTCTTGTATCCACACTCATTTGGTCTATTCCTTGCTTGTATATAGCTGCTTTCCTCCTTTCTCACCATCTATCTATATTCATCTTTGGGGTGATAGTTTCTCTCTTTTCCCTATCACCCTGGCGCTTAAAGTGATCCTCCAAAGTTAAGAATATACATTTTTACAATATGTTACGAATTTGTAAGTACTTAAGATCCTGGACTGCGTCTTTAATTCTCGCTCTTCCTGTCCCTTTCCCCCATCCCTCCCCTCTCTTCATTCTCTTTCCCTTGTTCCCTGGTTGTGCTGCCAGGTGGTTAACACTCAGCCTGTCCTTCTGTGACCTGTCTTTCTGCTGTGAGGTGAGGAGCTAGTCTGTATGAGTGCCAATAGAGTCATTCTCTATTCCTGGAGGATCCCACCCCTCAGTCGGCTCACATCACCTCAGCTCCCCTTACCTCACACAGTCACTTGTTTTTCCCCTGTGCTCTGTCTGTCCTTAATCGATCCCTGGGCCAGGGAATGCAAGGGGGGGAGGGAAAGTGCAGAGAGACAGAGCCACTACTTAGGATGAATATGGAGAAAAGAAGGGAGCAGCTGCCCAAAATGAATGAGGAGAGGGCAATGAGCAGAGACAAAGAAAATATAAAAAGAGTATTTAGAGAGAGACAGAGGGAGTGCACACAGAGGAGAGGGAAAAGACAGTGCTGTGTTTCCATTCCCCTCTGGGTAGATGCAGTAAAGACAAACATATTCCCTCTCTCCTCTAAAAGAAGATGGTCATGACTGACCTACAAACTGCCTATTGTTAGGGAGAGCATTGTGTGTAGCTCCAGTGTCCCCATTAGCTTAGTTTGTTAGAACACATCAGCTTTTAACAACCTGTTCTGGGGAGAAATGAATGTGTTAAACTGAATGACTGCATGGGGTAATACAGTGCACTGAGGTTATAGAATAAACCACGGATATGCCACTTTCTTAAATGTCACATTGATGAACCTTTATGGCCCTTTTTACTTTTGGTTGGAACTAGAAATGTCTTACCAAAAGCTTTGTCAATGTGTGTTGTGTTAAAATGTGTTTCTTTGCTTCCCGGAGTGGAAAGCAGACAAAGAAAACCCTCTGTCTTTGTCTGTGTGTTGCTGCTGTACAGGACAGATGGATGGTCGTGTGCCTCACGTGTATCCCTCTGTCTATTCCCTTTCTCTGGTCTACACCCTCCCCCGCTAACCATCTTATTACATAATGCTGCTACTGTTAAATCTGCCCTGTTCTATAACATTTATATTCCTCCTCCCCTTCCTCTGTTTTTCCCTTTTTCATTCTAAACCCAACTCAACCCCCTATGGTTGACCCGTGTATGACTTTAGCTCAGGGAACATTTTGGACCAATGGAATAACAAAGGCATGTAAATGAGGCCAGCTTTCTTTCCTCCTGTCCCTCTGTCTGATAGAAAGGAGGTGGGCTTAGCACGTGCTATTGGCTGAACTCTCAAACCACAGTCTCTTCCATAACTCCTCCTCTTAGCACTGACTGCTCCCCACTGATTGGGCAGACACGTGTGTGCGTGCGCGCATGTGTGCAATGGCCCTGCCCCTTCTGGGTTGGGCCAGCCCCCTTCTTGCAGGACTGAAGTTTAGTTCCTCCCCCAGCCTCAGTTGAAAATGCCAAATGTGTAAAAAATAAAATAAAAAGAACTCCGAGACACAGCCTAGCTAGAAACTTCTAGTCAGTCTTCATGTTCTATTTATACAAATGCTGTCTCAGAAGGACTGAAGTATTTTTTTAAACATTAATTTCTATGGGTGCCATCATTCCTGAACAGATGGTGCAGAACTAGCAGACAGACTGGCTAATGTTCCTGCTCTTCCCCCTTTCACCACTCCAGGCAGCCGCAGACCACCGGACAGACCCCCATGGTGTCCCCCCGGGCAGAGACTACCCCCATCCCTGTGCCCACCCAGGTGCGGAACTACCAGCGCATCAAACAGAACCTCTCCAACAGCCCCACCACCACGCTCTATGGCTCACACAGGTAAGAGACTGGGGAGGTGCCACTTTCCTGGGGGGTTCCCTGAAGTACACCTGAGACTAGTCTATCTTGTTGTTTGATCTCTGATGACTAACCTTTGGGTTTGGAAAATTCCTCTTCAACTCTGTCAGTTATTGCATCAGGCAATTAAGTTTCATCAGTTCAGTCAGTGGATATTGCTTGTGTGTTGTATTGTGTATAATATATGATATATACATAAAAAAATAAAATAAAAAAAGCACTTCCCTCCACTACAATACAACACAACACACAAGCAACTGA
The DNA here is from genome assembly GCF_013265735.2 of Oncorhynchus mykiss. Lineage (NCBI taxonomy): Eukaryota > Metazoa > Chordata > Actinopteri > Salmoniformes > Salmonidae > Oncorhynchus > Oncorhynchus mykiss. The sequence continues at coordinate 26,400,837 of NC_048591.1, read as the reverse complement.
CTGAACTGATGAAACTTAATTGCCTGATGCAATAACTGACAGAGTTGAAGAGGAATTTTCCAAACCCAAAGGTTTTTAACCTTTTATTTAACTAGGCAAGTTAGTTAAGGACAAATTCTTATTTTCAATGACGGCCTAGGAACAGTGGGTTAACTGCCTGTTCAGGGGCAGGATGACAGATTTGTACCTTGTCAGCTCGATATTTGAACTTGCAACCTTTCGGTTACTAGTCCAACGCTCTTAACCACTAGGCTACCCTGCTGCCCCTAGGCATATATAGAAAGGGAGGGAATACGAAAAGGTTTCGAATCTCCTTTCGAGGCAAATTAGTTTTATTGTTGTGCTTCTATTGACTGTTGTGAGAGGAGATAAGAACATTGCCACAGGGATTAGTATAAAGTTCCTGTGGTGTTTTTCCAATGAGACTTACCCCCACACCAGTGGGCAGCCAGGGTTTTATGTTAATGTGAGCTCTAGTGTTATTGTGTTTCCATCAGGAGTGTGACACTAGAGGTGGTGAGAAGAATCAAGACTGTTGCTTTGCAAGAATGTGTTAATGTTCAGTGTTATGTAAATGCATGCTGAAAAGTACCCAGGGTCTTACCTTGGCTCCAAGTTAGAGCAGGCCCGCCGGGAGCCATGTCCCAGTGAGACATGGGTACCGGCCCACATAGATGGAAACAGAAAAGTCTGAGCCTTTTGGGTAAGCTACTGGGGTAAATCCTCAATGGACATGCGGCACTGGAGTAGCCTAGCTCCACAGTGAACCCTCAATTCTACACCCCCTACTTACCCTCACCACAGGGCCCCGAAGCCTGGGCAGCGGGTACTGAGTAGCCAGCCTCTCCAACTGCTGACCCTTGGCCCTGGGTCTGACTCTGAGTCCACCAAGGAGGATTAAGCTCTCTGTCACAGACCGACTACCCTGTCCCTTGACCGTGTCTGGGCTAGTTAACAAGTTAGCGCTAACAAGACGAGATGAATGCAGAGAGCTAGCAGAAAGACAGTGTGCAGACATCTCAGGGGAAGACTGGCTTCTATATGTGCCCGGCTGCTGCCTACGCTTTCTCTGTTCGCCATCTTTTTAAAAAAACTCCATACATCTCAAGAGAGGAAGTGCAGGAGAAAGAGTGGAAGAGTACTCGCTATCAGTACAACAGTTTTAGCGAGGATAGGCTAACAGCTGTGTTTTGAAGTCCTGTGCTTGCAGCGTGACAGGGTTGTCTTGGCAGCAAACTGACGGTCGCTGAATAACTCAAGAAGTTTAAATTAGAACCAAGTGAAAAAGGCAACCGTTAGACACTGAGCTGAGGGAATGGAATCTAGCTAAGCTCATTGACAAAAGGTTTATTAAATGTTAAGGTTTTCAGGTGTTTCAGAAAGGTTATTTCATGATAAACATGACGGATAGTGGTTGGAACCTAGAGCTTCGCTGTAAGCTGAAAATAAGGGTGTTCAGGGTGTTCAAGAACTGTTAGACAAGTAATGAAGCTTGGTGGTGTTGGTTCTGGTGGACTAACAATGAATGTGTAACATTTTTGGTATGTATGTTCTGTATATTTGTGATATCTAAACCTCCATTGTGTGTGCTTGTGGTCTATGCAGGTCTGGTACAGTGAGGCGGTCCAACACCAGTCCCATGGGTTTCCCTAAGGTTGGCTCTGGGTCCCCCAGCTCTGCAGACTGCAGTCCTCAGATGACAGGCAGACGTCTCTCTATAGGCAGCTCCCGCCCATACTCCCCCTCACCTCTGGGTAAGAACATGCCCCAACATGTTCCCATCTCTTATCATTCAACACTCCTGGCATCATAATTCATTTCACATTTAAACTTTCTCATTGAAACGGCATTAATATGTCTGTTTCTCTTTAAGTGGGCACCATCCCAGAGCAGCTGGGTCACTGTTGCTGTGGACACCCTCAGGGCCATGAGTCCCGCAGCCGCAGCTCCTCAGGAGGTGAGTTCAGTAGACCGACAGACAGACAGAACAAAGCTGGGTTTACCAAAAGCATCATGGCACTAAAATCATCTTAATTCCACTGAAACTAAATATGATCTTAGTGATATTATGCTCTGGGGAAACACAGCCCAGGATGACTTTTTAAGGAGACAAAGCCAGCTACAGAAGTGTTTACATGTTCTTCCCTCTCTCCCCTCCTCCCCGAGGCGGATGTTTATGCCATGAGTCAGGTTATTTTTTTGAGTAACAGGTGTTCCATTAACGCTCTGGGAGGGAAGTTGTGTGTATGGGAGTTCCACCCATCCACACAGTTTTCACAAGTGTGTCACTATCTGGGTCAAGAGGCCAGTATCCATGGCAACCCCAGTGACATAGGTGGGACTTGAGCAAACCAGTGCAGATACAGTTAGTACTTAGTCTCCTTTAGAAAACTTGATGACCTACTAAAGAAAAAAACAGAAGTTTCAGGGGTCTTTTTCAACTTCTCAGCAGCAATCCTGTGAATGAACAAGACGCTCATAAAACAGGAACCTAGTGGCCCTTTACTGCTGCTATTTTTGACTTGGTTTACAGTGGAAAAATACACATTTCAAGACTGTAGAGCCATCTAGTGGTGAATTTTAAATCTTCTCTAGATCAGTATGTGCTAACGCCACTGACACTATACTAACACTAATGTAACTAATACTAACACTAATGTAACTAATGATCGCCACTAAAACAATTATTAATGTGAAACTTAAACTTTTACAATAAGTGATAAAAAAAATACTTGTATGAATGACTCTGTCTCTTTTAGGTTCTCCAGTGCCGTCGTCCCAGTTACTGGGTGGTCGCCTGCAGAGTGCCCCCACCCTGACTGAGGTCTACCACACCAGACAGAAACTCCACAAGCAGCTGTCAGACCCCATCCAGCCCTCCACCTGCAACTACCCCCCCAGCCACTCCCCCCACCTGGGTCGCCCTGGCAACCTGGGCACCTCCCCCCGCTCCTCGGATTGGCTGACGAAGTCACCTCTTCCCACAATCATTGGCTCCCCCACCAAGGTCGGTTGAGTTGATAACCATTTTGGCATATTTTAATCATTAACCTAATTATGTTTCGCTACGGTGTGTCCTACTTACCACAACCAGTAACTGTTAACCTCTATGTCCCTGTTCAGCCCATCTCAGCCCCATTTAAGATACCTAAGACGCAGGCGTCCTGTAACCTGATGGCCCTGGCAGACAGTCCCACACCCACTAAGACCCTGGCGGACGCACGAGACATCTGTGCCCACCACTGTACCCCCTACCCCAGTGGACGCCAGTCTGTCCCTGAGGCCAGCAGGACCACATTTGGCAGGTAAACGGTGCACTGTTGTCTTTTTCTCTGTCTCCTCATTCTCTCTGTGTGGGTAATATATCTCTTATCAATGTGTTTCTCTCCCCAGGTCTGTCAGTACTGGCCGTCTGTCTGAACAGCCAGTCAGAATCACTCTAGGGGGACAGCCCTACCAGGGAAGCACAGACAGCCTCAACACAGAGCGGCCCATGGATACAGGTAAATATACACACACACACACTGTCTTAGTTTCATCCTCCCAGGTATAAATAATGGAACAGATGTTTTTACCATTAATTAGAAAAGAGCTGGAGACTGAAAATTAGTTGTGAAATAACCTAGCTGGTAAACTGACCTGGACATCAATGGTTTAGTAGATAATACTTACCCGTTGTCCCAAAGAACAACACAAATACAAACATGCACCAGTCTCTGCTTTATGGATTCTCGCCCTGCATGAACTGCTTGGATTGGCTGCTCTGACAGGACCTTCCTGTGTAACAGAGAGCTTGATTGGCTTAGTGTGAATGACCGGCCCTCCCTCCCTCCCTAGCACCAGCAGGACCGTTTGGGCTGGCTCAGCCTCGGGGCGGGGCGGCGAGTCCCCGGGCCGTTCTCTTCACCGTGGGCTCGCCCCCCAACAGCAGCACCCCCCCTACCTGCAGCCACTTGGGCGCCCGGCCGCGCACCACCTCAGGTGAGACCGCTCACTGCATCAGCGGCTAACTGCTAGGCTAACCGCTTGCTAAACCCCACTTCCCAAAGCTACACCCTCCAAGCTAACCTGCTAACGCTAATTACTACGACTCCACTCAATGTTTCCTACCTGGAGTGAAGTGACTCCGTGGTGGTGGTTCCAATGCCCTGAGATACATTACTGCTATTTAGTGGGCAGTCTCTCTCCCTCTCCTTGTGCTGTTCATCTTAGTGGGTACTATCAATAATACTCTGTGTCTCAGTGGGCTGAACTTTGTTCTGGAAAATGTTGTAATTTTGTTAATCTGAAATTCTCTATTCAAATTCAGCCAATGAAAGGAGCAATCAAATTATGCCAAAGTGATAGGCCTACATCAACAACAAAGTTATCCTTGCGCTCTCTCTCCCTCTCTCTCAGTGGGCTCCAACAGTTCGGCAGGCTCCCTGTGCTCCACCAGTGGGCGGGTGTACGTGGGCTCTCCTCCGGGCATGGCCATCGGGGCCTCTCCCCCAGGGGGTGCAGAGGCAGGTCCCAGCAGCCTACGCTATATCCCCTACGGTACCTCTCCCCCCAGCCTGGACGGATTCATCACCTTTGAGGCCCCAGAGCTGCCTGAGGAGACACTCATGGAGGTGGGAGAGGGGGCCCTTTGTGTGTCTGTGTGTGTGTGGCATTTCTATTTGCACACGTCTTTATGTAATATCTGATCATGTGTTTGTGACTACAGCGAGAGCACACAGACACTCTGATGCACCTACGGATGATGCTATCCTTCACCGACTGTGTGCTGGAGATCGCAGCGGTGCGAGCAGGAGGGGCAGACCTGGGCGTATCGGCTGCCTCTCTCTACCCCCCTCAGGAGAGTGTGGTAGTGGACCAGATCAGCCAGCTCAGCAAGGAGTGGGGGTAAGGGAGAGACCAAAAATGGGGGGATGGGGTTCACAGTTTAACTGAAAGTATTATGGTTTTAGTTTGGACCCAGACCTGTAGCATTTCATCATAGTGAGGCACAAAAACATCAGTTTCATCACAATTTAAATTATTGTTGTAAAAGACAATTATGACGTTTTTAAGAAAGAAAAGCCATGGAAGCCGTATAGGTTAGTAATGTGTGCTGTGCTACCCTCTACAGGCAGGTGGAGCAGCTGGTGCTGTACATGAAGGCTGCCCAGCTCCTAGCCTCCTCCCTCCACCTGGCCAAGGCCCAGATCAAATCAGCCAAGCTCAACCCTTCCAGCGCCGTCAAGCAGGGTAAGACAAATGTCCCCAGACCGGTACAGTGGCATTACACTATAGTATTTATAAACTGCATACGAACTTAAAACACTTAAAATATACATGTATAATTACTTAGATATAATTTATTTTTATTTGAGCATAACTAACTTTCTCTCCCCCTCCCTCACCCCCTTCTTCAGTGGTGAAGAGTCTGAACGAGCGTTACAAGAGCTGCATCTCCCTGTGTCGGCGGCTCACAGACAAGCTGAACCACTTCTTCTCAGACAAGCAGCGCTTCGTAGACGAGATCAACAGCGTGACCGCAGAGAAACTCATCTATAACCACGCTGTGGAAACGGTGCAGTCTGCAGCTCTGGATGAGATGTTTCAGCAGACGGAGGACATAGCCTACCGCTACAACAAGGCTGCCATGCTGCTAGATGGCCTGTCCAAGATCCTCCAGGACCCTGCAGACATCCAAAATGTGGCCAAGTGTAAGTATCCACTTGCCATCCTTAACTGTAGACTGAAGACCAGTCTGTTTCTGCTATGCCATTGTTATGTCATGTATGGCCAAAGCACAAATCTATCTGACAACCAGGCTCCCCCAACAGGCTCTGTCAGAGACCAGACAAGCTCATCACATTGTAGCAGAGACTCTGGTGTAGTGGATATGAATATGGACAGTCAAGTTTAACTAGAGTCTCTTATGACAAATCCCTTTGACCTCTTATCTTTAATCAGCACTCACAGGCTTACTTGAAACACTTGGTCCAGCTCTGAGCTTATTTCAGATGAGGCTTCAATCAGATGAGGTTTAGAGTGCACTGTGCTTCTCTGTGTGTGGGATGGTAGCCAGGTCATTGTGACATAGAACAGCAGCTACAGTCACTGTGATCTGACTGTGTGTTTGTGTCTCCTCAACAGACAAGGCCAGTGTGGACCGGAGAATCTCTGCCCTCTGCTACTGCACCGTCACACTGTACGAGTAGCAGACCACACACACATATCAGGGGCAGTTGTGACCTCTCTGTCCCCCTTCTCTGCCCAGAGGGACCACTCTCTACCCTGACAATATAACATTGAGGACAAGCACGGAACCCACATGTTCCCTCACGTAGCAGTCCAAGCACCTTTCCGTTTGGATCTTTTTCTGAGTTTAAGGAAACGACACGGCAGATAGTGTAACACCTTCTTTGGCATCGCAGACTGAACGATGAAGTGCGTGAGAGATGATGCACACATTCACTACCAAAGATGATCAAAGGAACCTGGAACTGAGACATTCACAGGACATGAACAAGACGCAGGCATCTTCTTGTGTGCTGTCTGTCAACCGAATAGAGTGGGACGGGGACACACAAACTCTACCCAGCTTTTTGTATCCGACTTGCAGGATTTTTACATTTTGTACTAGAATAAAGAGATGGATATAAGGACAATCTATCATGGGCCCAGAGACTTATACACCCATGAAAAATACATATTTTTGATGCAAATCACAGAGGTTATTATAATGTAAAGGTTTTTACTCTGTATTAGTATTGCTGTTGGGATTATTTATTGTTTTGGAATAGGAGGAGGCTGTTGTGATGCCTGTCTGACATTGTCTTTAGTATTGAAGTGGAAGGAAGGAGTATATGAGATTAGTCCATTTAAAGGAGTATATGAGATTAGTCAATTTAAAGGAGTATATGAGATTAGTCCATTTAAAGGAGTATATGAGATTCGTCCATTTAAAGGAGTATATGAAATTAGTCCGTTTAAAGGGCAGTCCTTCTAGCCAATCCTGTAACAAATACACACACTCAAACGCCAAAACACACACTTTACAATACATGTACAAACAAGAACACACAGTTTTATACACAGGGAAGGAAGCCTGAAGAGCAAACAACCATGTAGATTTGTAATTAGATTTTTTTGTTTGTTCATTTGTTAGCTGAAGCACTTTATTGTGAAAAGTGGGGGGGACACTTTGTCCTGACAGGTTAGGAAAGAGAAATGTGAAGGCTGTTAGTTGTAGCTCAGGTTGGTTAAAGGGATGGGGGTGGGGGGGTTCTCTCTCACCCTCTTCAGCCCACAACACCACTTGCCCTGCCACAGCTCTCCCTCTCATTGCTGCGCAACCTGCTCGCACACTCTGACTGTTAAATGTTGCCGTGGAAATGGGGTGAGGGGTCGTAAGAAACGTCCAGTCTCTACACATCCCACACCACTGGTGGGCTTTTAGAATAGTATGGCAAGAAGAAGCCTGTGGGTGACTGATAATCGGACTAAAATGTATGTTTTCTTTGCCCATGGAACTTTTAGTGTTGACCAGCACATGCCCCTAGGCATTTGGGGAGGAGGGGTTCCTGATCAGTTAACCAAGGGGGAACGCCCCTCTCCTGGGTGAATCAAGAGAAAACAGTCAAATTACTTGAGTAGTTTTTGCTAAATAATACAGAAACAAGCTTTTTTATGTTCATACATGAATAACTGTAACTAATTTCCAAGTAAATTGATGTTTGCAAAAGTGTAAATATTTGTATGTTGTGCATGTGATTTTGTTTTCCTGAGTGAATGTGTGTGAGAGAGCACAGTGAGAGAGTTAGGGGGTCAGTGAGCAAGACGACGCCATTGGATGCCCTGCCTCTCGATCAAAGAGCACAAACATTGTACTTTTAACCACGCCTGCCACGGGTTCAAGTCAATCTATCCCCACTAGAGTTCCCTGGCACAGAGGAATGTGCCAATCACAAGGCAGCTGCTCCAAACATCTCCACACAACCTCTTCTTTCTACTAGGACTGTTCATATACTATACCGGATGGGGATTCTGTGTGGAGAGATCAAATCTACTGTGTTGGAAGTAAAGAAAGGGACTGCCTAGCATCCATTCAAGTCTGCTCCGCTCTGTCCCCACGCAGCCGCTGTGCTTGCAATGCAGTAATGTTAGTGAGTCTGCACACGTCAGGTATACAAAAGGTCAGTGATCAGAAAGTCCATTACAGAAGAAGAGCTGCCTCATAAGCCTAATTGAAAAGTGGGCAGACTCCTTTGATTTCCTATTGTACAAGTGTGAATAGTGTGTAAATGCGTAAACTTGCAACTGTTGGCCACTAGCTCTTTCTATGATGTACTGTTCCTTTTTTTTAGACATATCCAAGTTTCTGTGGTTTATTTAGTTTTTGCTCTTGTGCCTTCTCCCTTTGCTCGTGAGCACTCCGCACCACAAAAAGCCTTTTCTGCACACTGAGTGGAGGGAGAAGTACATTAAAACAATAGTCAGAAACTGTCTGAACTTACCAAATCAATGCATCTATTTATAGCGCTGTAGATTTAGGCCACACTCCCTCACTAGCAGTAGTTTATGAAGAATGGAGAACTAACGATGGACTGTTTCAGAGACGAACCATTGGTACTGAGCACATGTTATATCCCGTAGAGTGAATGTATTCACCCTCCCAGTCATTTGCACCTCAGACTCTAGCTGAATGCATACAAAGTTACCAACCCTTGTGATGGTTAAGCCCCCCCTCCCCTGAACCGACCATGACAATGAAACTGAATTTCCACACACCTATTTTTCAATGACAAATGTTGATGTGTTACTTGATGTGAGTTAAAGGGCATCTTTCTTTATGGAACTCTACAAATGCAGCCTCTGTTAATTAAAAAGAAAAGTTGGAACTACATGCATGGTCTGTATTTCATGGAAAATACTAATAACATTTGTGGGTCCCTTATTAACACTGGAAAAGCAGAGCTTCGTCGGACCCCCATTTGAGCCAATGAGCAGTCATTTTCACTCTAACATTCACTAGATGGAGCCAAATTCTTGCTTCAAAATACTATGTTTCAAACCATATCAATCTCATGGACCATCAGTCCATAGTTAGGGTGGTTATATACAGTTTAAGTGTGGTTACATTTCTCCAGCCCCATACCTTAGCTGGAGAAACTTTTTTATCATCTGTCTAACAATCAAGCAATCCCCATCCCTACAGATTCTGATAGCAAAACTTTCACCACAGATAGCATAATTAGCTACACAAGGGACTCATTCACTGAACATCGCCTAATAAATGAACAGGATTCCAAAATCACACGGTTCTCTATGGAACTATTCTAACTCTTCCAGCCACTTCACTATTCACTGCCAAATAGAAAGTGACAGATAGGGAGGGATATTGTTTTGGGACTGTTACTGCCAATGTTTTCTGAGGACACAGTCAGCAAACTGTTTGTGGCAACCTTCTAATCTCACCTTCAGCTGTTTATTTTTACAGACCTGAACAAGTACAGTTAGAGGATAGATGTGGCCAGGTTCCCAAATTCTGCTGACAAGACCACTTCTGCGAAAAAAAAGGTAAGCCCACAGTTGAATAAACATATTATTTTCTCTCTCAACTTCAATGTTTTTCATACCTGCCTCTTCATCTGTCTGTAGGTATGTGTGTGTGTGTGTTGGGGCCCACTCTCTGTTATCATACTGTGAAAACAATAAATGTAGCCCAGAACCCCCAGGTGGACAGCGGGGAGCCCAGTATTATGCTGCAGCAGATGTTGATCATCATTTCTCCCACTTGGCCTTCCCATCCCTCTCGCTTCCTCTTAAAGCTTTGTTACTACCCAGAGCAGAGCCCCTGTTGTTTATGTCTACATCAACCATTTGTCAGTTGCTATGGATGGCCTTCATCACCACATTGAGGCTGCAGTAAATATAAAAAACGAAAAGCATGGAATCCATTAGTCTGCATTATTGGGGACATTTGCCATTGCCCAAACTAAACATTTAGCCTTTTATTACTTAGATTTCGTAAAAGCTATCTTATGATTTAGGCTAAAGGCTACATAACATTGTGAAATTCTGTTGAGCATTCCCTTAATAATAGAGAGTTTCTAGAATCTAGATAGCTTACAGTATCTATTATCTATTTGGGGTTTCCTATTTTCCATTTTCATCACCAGCCACATTTTCCCTAAGGTGCGCAAGTACCAAAAAATATTCTCAATTTATTTTAGCCAAAAGGGCTATATTTCCTAAAGTAGAACCCCATCATTGTCCGAGTAAAAACAGGCATCCTATAGAGTACCACAGTATGAGTCATAATACCCATAAAACCTAGCGGTCAATGGGGAAATGGTTCCAATCGTTTTCCCACAATTCTTTACTAGGGGATTTAAAGCACTTCAAATAAGGGCTGTGTTTCGCGTTGGCTTACCCTGCATGATGTTTTGATAACCGTGTAAATCTCTCTAGGACAAGGTGACATTAATCAATATACACACACACACACTAATTAGCTGCTAATGTGGCTATTATAATGAACTACATTTGACAAGATGATCTGGACGAGACTGTCGATTCGAGGCATAGATGATCATCTCTAGATTGACTCTCTGTTAGCTAAATGGAGTAATCAATAAATTGGCTACATTTCTTTAAATGGACAATTCTGTGAACTGTCTTGTGAAAGTTTTTAATTTAAGTAATACCTGTTAGAAAATGTGTCAGCTAGAGATGATGTGCAAGAGCTTGCAGGGATTTGTAGTTTTGCATGTCATCTACTTTTCGAATCAGAGTAAATGGAGCCAAAAATATTGAGAAAAATCACCTTGCCTGAGAGAGATTTGCATGGTTATCAAAACGTCACACCGGGGTAAGAATACACGAAACACAGCCGTTATTTTAAGCGTTTCTAAAATCCCTTTTTGGAAGAATTAATGGTGGAAAAACATTTGGAACAATTTCCCTTTTTGACCCCTAGGTATTATGGGTATTATGACACCTCCACTGTGGGGCTCTATTGCATAACATTCTTCATAGAGTATCTGTAAGTAACAATAGAATCATTTCGTGTCGGTCGCCGAAGCAACAGTCTCGCCGCTAGAGTGCGCCTCTTTCGTGTCCGACTTCAAAGTAATGCTGGCGGAAACCTATCTGGACTTCAGTGCTCTACGAAGAAGTCTGGGGAGTCTCGTCTCGACCTCAACTCAGGATAGATAGTTGCAGCACTGACAGTTAATATAAAACCGCAAGAAATCTCTAATTTGCCTGAACCGCACAATGATATGGGATTTACAAAAATGGGAGCGGAGGTTGAGTCTCTTGCAAGATTCCTTGGCGTGGTGAAGTAAACTGGATTGTCCAGGAGAGCTAACGGTCTAAATTCCTATTTGATGGTAAAGGTATGTCAGAAATGTGTGAGCAAGTTAGAATAGTCCTTGTTATCAACGGTATTTTAAACTTTTCTTTTGATTTCAAGGTTTTTAAGCCTTGGAACGACTGAGGTCAGATCATATTTCTGATTTCTCAGAAAAACTGCGTTCCTCTGATAGGTACAATTTGCACATAATAGCCTATTAGTTAATTACACTTGTAATCATGTACTTAAAACCTTGAAGAATACTTATTCACAGGCCAAACTTGGTTGAGTGATGTGCTTCATGGAAATGTGACAAGTCGAGTGATAATTAACAGAAGAAGGTGGCGGGACTTGGGAGTAGTCTGGTACATATGAAATATGATTCATTTCTCAGGTACCACACGGATGAGTTTGACGGTCTCAGAAAAGTCGGCAGGCTGCAAGGTAAGGCGAGGTTTGCCACGGCTACAGAAAATTTGATCTCCAGCGGCAAACGAAGTCAATTTGCTAGCCTTGTTTTACTCACCGAGGCCAGTTCATATTGCGCTTATACCGTTTATTTTTATTTTTTTGAATGGGCGTTTAGGCAGCCTATGTGGAAATGCATGCATAGGGCATTGAGTCAGACGTTATGAAAAGAATGCAAGCAAGACATTGCCATGGCGATTATTAGTTTTTGAAGAATTCACTCTAAATCTAAGTTTTCATGACTCAAAATAGGTTTAATGTTGAGATAATCGTATGCCATATATATATAATATGTTTTAAACTAAATCATAGTCCAATGACGCCAGGACGCGATATTCCGGCGCCCCATTGTTGCATAGCTAGAGGGCTCAGAGACCACCATCCACGGGGGACTCACCCAATGCCACCCATGCACCCTACTGTGTATTCCTCAATACCAAATGAATGGGGAAAAATAGGCCCATCGAAAATTATGAAATGAGTGTCTGAGATGATCAAATTTGTGCCCATCGTTTCCATTTATTTGGGATTGAGTAATTTAGCTGGATCTTCACAGCAGATGGTATGGAACTCATCTTGAGATAATATCACTTTAAGTCTTGAAATGCTTTGTAAACTTTAACCCTACACTGAAATATAGCCAGTGCAATAGTTCAATCCTATTAATTATGGAAACTGAGGACTTACTTGTTGTCCTGATGAGACTAGCCTATACTGTTTTCTGCACTACTTCAAGCTCACATTAAACCTGGCTCTTCTTAATGTCATGCATTCATTTGGCTTAAATGGATTAGCGTGCCCACACAATCTCTCCTAATTAAATTGCTTGTAGGCTTTGACTTTGGGATTTAGCTGGTAAAATGCACTCTTAGGGAAATAAAGGTGCTATCTGAACCAAAAAGGGTTCTCTTATGAAGACATCCAAATAACCCTTTTGGAACCCTTTTTTTCTGGGAGTGTACTCTCCATCACATGGAGAATGCTTCTGAACTGTGATAGACCTGCTGTCTGAGCTGCAGAGATCAGGTATGAGCAACATTGCAAAGGCCTACTTGGACCTATTCTAATGAGGCCCAAACCATCCTCAGATGCCAGGACATCAAATGACACTGGAAAATGGCCGAAAATGCAATAAAACATAATTCCCAGTTCCCACATAGCTTAGCATTACCTCACATGTTGAGCGTTAAAGAATACGGGAAGTCAGATGAAATGTATATGGGGTCTTTTGAGGATATAAGCATGTTGAAAGACAAGATCCTAAAAGTGAGATGTTTGTGGCCTACAATTTCCCCTGAGGAGAGTTGAGGTGCTTACAGCCGTAGTTGTCAAGTAATTATAGTGTGCTGATTGTAAGTCTGGGCTAACAGCCATTTACTGTTTGCTGTAATTTATTGGTGAAAGGATGAGAGGAACACCTGGTGTGGAGAAGTTCAATGTCCCCAGTAAAAGAGCAGCAGATGTATTCATGGACAACATACTTGGACAATGAAGAGAGAGGGAAAATACACTAGCTAGCACCAATGTAGTAGACTAGACTTCTGAACTAAATGAGCACTTCGTTTTAGCCACAGATTCCCACTGCATGGCTTTAGACTGCCCCTCTGTGTTCTAATTAAGTCACTCAAATAACATTTTATTGGTCACATACACATTTTAGCAGATGTTATTGCGGGTGTAGCGAAATGCTTGTGCTTCTAGCTCCGACAGTGCAGCAGTATCTAACATTTTCACAACATATACCCAATACACACACTTCTAAGTAAGGAATGACATTAAGAATATATACATCTATGGACAAGCCATGTCATAGCGGCAGGGTGTAGTCCATGTCTGGGGAGAATGCAGGCTTGTAAACGTGGGATGGGAGGATGATTCCCTGTCGAAGTAATTGTTTTTATTAAAATGGAAACAAATGAGTAGTAAAAGTTCATCTAGTATTGTGAAAACAAAACCTTATTAAAGATATCTTGGATTTGTGGCAAGCAGAAGCACAATACATTTATTGCTCTTGTTTAATGGGGAAATACTCACTCACCGTCATTTGATATCTTCTACTTATTTTGTCTATCTGCCCAATCTTGTATGGTAGGGGGGACTCCGGCTTTGAGTCAACAAATCCAAATAAAACACATTCTCTCTTTCACACACTGAGGACAGAGTGGCTCAACTCATGACGGGGAAGCTGAGCTATTTATACTGAACATAAATGTAAACGCAACATGTAAAGTCTTGGTCTCATGTTTCATGAGCTGAAACAAAATATCCGAGAAATGTTCCTTACGCACAAAAAGCTTATTTCTCTCAAATGTTGTGCACACATCCCTGTTAGTGAGGATTTCCCCTTTGCCAAAATAATCCATCATGTGTGGCATATCAAGAAGCTGCTTAGAGTGTTGGGCCAGTAACCGAAAGGTTGCTGGATCGAATCCCCAAACTTACAAGGTAAAAGTACGTCGTTCTGCCCCTGAACAAGGCAGTTAACCCACTGTTCCCCGGTAGACCGTCATTGTAAAGAATAATTTGTTCTTAACTGACTTGCCTAGTTAAATAAAGACTCAATTAAACAGCAAGATCATTACACAGATGCACATTGTGCTGGGGACAACAAAAGGCAACTCTAAAATGTGCTGTTTTGCCACACAACACAATGCCACAGATGTCTCAAGTTTTGAGGGATTGTGCAATTGGCATGCTGACTGCAGGAATTTCCACCAGAGCTGTTGACAGAGATTTTAATGTTAATTTCCTTACCATAAGCCTAAAACATCATTTTAGAGAATTTGGCAGTACGTCCAACCGGCCTCACAACCGCAGACCATGTGTAACCACGCCAGCCCAGGACTTCCACATCCGGCTTCTTCATCTGCGGGATGGTCTGAGACCATCCACCCAGACAGCTGATGAAACAGGAGTATTTCTGTCTGTAATAAAGCCCTTTTGTGGGGAAGAACTAATTCTGATTGGCTGCTCCCCTGCCCAGTCATGTGAAATCCATAGATTAGGGCCTAATTAATTTATTTCAATTGACTGATTTCCTTATAAGAACTAACTTAGTAAAATTGTTTAAATTATTGGATGTTGTGTTAATATTTTGGTTTAGTATATATGGAAATCCAAGATGGATCTTTGCGGGATGATATTTTGCTACATTACTGAAATGCTGTACAAATTTGCATGATCTTTTTTATTTTTAGATTAATAGAATAAACTGACTCAACCGCCACACAACATGAACAGCTCCAGTTGAGTATATCAGAGTTTCTGGGCAGCTTACCACATCAGTCTTCATGTTGATTCTAAACTATTCCAGATCTCCTTTTTGATTATCCAACATCCTCTGTTACATAATAACCTTCTGTAGCCTTTGCAGGCCATCTAGGATTAACATACCAGATAACTCTTAAAACATTTTTACTGCTGTGGGCTAAATCAGGGTCACACAGTGTTTCTTGGTAGTCTTAAACATCTAATTTGAAACAAAAGTATACACCTCTCACACATGGTTATAGCCTTTAAAAAAAAGAAGACACCTGTACCATGTCAAATATAGTATGTACTGTATTCAATTTTGAGTTTGCATCCCAATATTACACTATATATACTGAACAAAAATATAAACACAACATGCAACATTTTCAAAGATTTGACTGAGTTACAGTTCATATAAGAAAATCAGTTAATTGAAATATGTTCATTAGGCCCTAATCTATGGATTTGCATCTGCATTGTTGGTCACGGATACCTTATTAAAAAAGGTAGGAGCATGGATCAGAAAACCAGTCAGTATCTGGTGTGACCACCATTTGCCTCATGCAGCACGACACATCTCCTTCACATAGTTGATCATGCTGTTGATTGTGGCCTGTGGAATGTTGTCCCACTCCTCTTCAATGGCTGTATTGGAAATTGGCATGAACTGGAACACGATGTCGTACACGACACTCCAGAGCATCCCAAACATGCAGGCCATGGAATAACTGGGAAACGTTGTGAGGCTGGTTGGACGAATTGCCAAATTATCTAAAACCACATTGGAGTATGTGTAACAGTATAATTTTAAACCGTCCCCTCGCCCATACCCGGGCGCGAACCAGGGACCTTCTGCACACATCAAGGTCTCAGAGCAAGTGACGTCACCGATTGAAATGCTATTTAGCGCACACTGCTAACTAAGCTAGCTGTTTCACATCCGTTACACTCACCCCCCTTTTGACCTTCCTCCTTTTTCCACAGCAACCATTGATCCGGGTCAACAGCATCAATGTAACAGTATAATTTTAGACTGTCCCCTCGCCCATACCCGGGCGCGAACCAGGGACCTTCTGCACACATCATCAGTCACCCTCGAAGCATCGTTACCCATCGCTCCACAAAAGCCGCGGCCCTTGCAGAGCAAGGGGAACTACTACTTCAAGGTCTCAGAGCAAGTGACGTCACCGATTGAAACGCTATTTAGCGCACACTGCTAACTAAGCTAGCCGTTTCACATCCATTACATATGCTTATGGTAGAGAAATTAACATTCAATTATCTGTCAACAGTTCTGGTGGAAATTCCTGCGGTCAGCATGCCAATTGCACACTCCCTCAACTTGAGACATCTGTGGCATTGTTGTATGACAAAACTGCACATTTTAGTGGCCTTTTGTCCCCAGCACAAGGTGCACCTATGTAATGATCATGCTGTTTAATCAGATTCTTGATATGCCACACCTGTCAGGTGGATGCATTATCTTGGCTAAGTAATAACCTTCCACCCATGAGGCCACTAGAGGGTAATTTGTCTGCACGAAAGCTTGATGTGATAATCTTCCACAGACTATACAGTACCTAACTTTGGCCCACTGCACAAATTAATGATCAATCCTTCTATGGCTTTTCTGCTGGGTCATGCTTGGGTATACACCTCCTGACCAATGACCGGTTGTTATACAACTACAATTGTTAAAGCAGCAATGAGCCGTTTAAACAATATCAAAGTGTCCTCCCCACCACTGTTTCGGTAAAAAGCGGTTGGGACGGGGCTAGACATTTTTTTCCACTCTCAAATTCAAAGACTAAGCTATAGATGTTAGGACAGACCATCCATGATATCAAAATGATAGTTTTACCCATGTTTTTAGGCAATGCAGTGTTTGTTTACATTTACTTTGTTTACAAACATTGGATTAAAACAAGCTTATATTTTGGGTTCTGATGGGGTACAACAGTTGAACTTAGCTCATGAGGCATTTCCAAGTTATGTTCTTTTAAATACTCAATGGGTACATATCATTAATTTCTAAGTAAAACTGCTGATTGCCCCTTTAACCTTTGCCCAATTTCCATTTGTTGCGTGTGGGTACTCTGCTTTGCTCATTATGCCAGTGTTGCTGCCAAGTGCACTAATAGGTTTAAGAGCAGATCATTTACCTCCACAAAGGACGTGGGTTAGGGAACAAAAGTCCTGTGAAACCACCAGCCTTCTTCTCAGTCAGATATCTAGCGCTGTGGAGTGAACAGGAAACTAGCGACAACAGAAAATAGAGGTATGAAGTGCATGTTCTGTTTTAGTTATTGCTTGGTTATTAAACTTATTTAAATGTTTTCAAGGTTAACTGTTTTGTCCGACATTCCATTGTTATTTTCGATACTGCGTGCCATTTGACACACAGTACTTAAATGTGAACTTTCTAATGAGTAGCTACTGGTGTCTCAGACATCTTAATACAGAACTGTCTGCTTGGAGGAGACTGATGACATTTCCTTCTTCCCAGTGTAAGCACCTTTAGAGATGAGACACAGATATTATAAGGACCTTGAGCGATGATGTCTCCTTTTGCATCCTCACAACCATGAATAGTTTGTGTTGTAAACTAAGAAAAAGAAGTGGGAATGAGCTCTTTGATCAAGAAAATGAGGTCAAATCCATTGGGAGCCCAAAGAAAAGAGAAATTAGGGCTGTTGGTGTGTGTTGCAAGGAAAGCTTGAAGTGTTTCCGGTAACAGGTGGCATTTTGAAAGGGAAAATCTCTAAATTTGAGTTTTCTAACACTACATTTACTGTCTGTTCCGAGAGTAATCTTTGTTACGTTGTTCAGAGAAGCGGCTTGAGGGAAGGAATACTGCTAACGTGTGTCTACTAAATAAACAATAAATGAGTCACTTATGGCCATTACCACATTTGTCATATTTATTTTGTATTTAATGCGTATGTAGAGATTATATTTATGCATGATGTGTTTAACGCTAGCTGTATGTATTTATATCCTTAATGTATCCCTGTAATGGAGTGCATATCATTGTGACTCACAGAGATTTTTTACTCCCTGTAGTGTCTATGGAGTCCCAATCTCCTCTAGTTTATCAGGATGTTGCTCTGTTCACTGGATGATGCAGAGTGCTGTTAATGACCCATATACTGTATTTGTTTATTTTGAGGCAATGAGAATAATATCCAATTAGTTGTTTCTTTTCATTTGAAAGAATGGAAGACATTAGACTACTAGTCACGTAATCCATGTATCTCTCCATTGACCTTTTCTCAGATATCTGCTAGTCACTACAATATATAATTTGTTTTTAGCCCAAACATACATTAGATGTAACATCTTTGTTTTGTATTTGTGTCCCCTACAGAGCACGATGTCGTTCCCCCTATGTGTTAGTCTGTGGATGCTCCTGGCTGTTCACTGCCAAGCTGGAGCTGTGAAGAACTGCCACCCAAGCTGCCACTGTGAGGTGGAGAGCTTTGGCTTGTTCGACAGCTTCAGCCTGACCAGGGTGGATTGCAGGGGAGTGGGCACCAGTCCCATCCCCATCCCCCTGGACACTGCCCACCTGGACTTGTCCTCCAACTCCATGTCCCTGCTGACCGACACTATGCTCTCTGGACCTGGCTATACCACCTTGGTCAGCCTGGACCTCAGCAACAATCGCATATCCATGGTCAGCCCCAAGGCCCTGTCCAGGCTGCGCTACCTGGAGTCTCTGGACCTCAGCCACAACTCCCTGGAGGGCCTGGATGAGGGCTGCTTCTCTGGCCTCCCTCTGGCTGAGGTTGATCTCAGCCACAACCACTTCCGGGAGTTTGACCTCGACATGTTCATCACTAAAGGTCATGGAGAGCCAATCAACGTGGATCTGTCCCACAACCAGCTGACGGTGGTCTCCAGGAGTTCCTCTAGGAGCCCCTTGCTACATGTCCAGAGCCTGACTCTAGCAGCCAATCAGCTGAGGGCCGTGCCTAAGCTCAAAGGCATCCCGTTGAGGGACCTAAGCTTGGATGGGAACAGTATCTCACACGTTGAGGAGGGGGCCTTTGAGGACCTCAAGGACCTGGTTCACCTATCCCTCAGTGGGCTTCCTGAGCTCTTTGACATCCAGCCTAACAGTTTCAGAGGCCTTCAGAACCTTCAGGTCTTGGACCTGTCCAACAACGCCAAGCTAAAAGCACTCAGCCCAGCTGTGTTCAGTGGACTTGTGTCTCTACAGGAGCTCAATCTGTCCAACTCTGGAGTAACGTCATTGCCAAATAACATGCTAAGTCACTTGCCAAGCATCAAGAGTATTACCCTGGGCCAGAATATCCATTGTTGGAGGGCTCAAAAGCAGGGCCAGTTTCACAGGCAGCTTGGACAGGAACAGAAACATGACGAGGTGCTAACCTGTGACGTTAAAGGCATTGTGTCGTGATTGTGTTGGGATTATTGCCTTCAGTATGGACATCTAACTAGCACATTAGTGCTAAAACTGTGCCTTATATCACTATATGCAAAGAACACTTTTTGTTATTGCCGCCAAACATGATAATTACTATTTGAACAGTTTTGTTTAAATTTAAATTAAATTTGTTTTGCTTTTATTCCAAAGGCCTGAGATATTTATTTCAATCCACTGTTGATACACTATCATGTCATGCTTGCTATGCATAAATCATGTATTTCAATTACAGTAATATCCATCCATGCTATTACTAGCTTGTTATCTTCAAACCATTTAGCTTTTCCTCTTCCAATTTTTAAGGAGATTTTAGGATCTGGAACTAAAAAAAGATGCACGTTACTGTGCAAGGACCACTCTTATGTCAGACCAAAAGGTAAACATCTTATGTAGAGTATGTAGTTATGTATGTCTAGCATAGGAGGCTGGTGGGAGGAGCTATAGGAGGACAGGCTCATTGTAATGTCTGACGTTGAAAATATGGAATGTTATCAAACACATCAAACATATGGAAAGCACATGTTTGACCACGTTCCATTGATTCCAATCCAGCCATTACAATGAGCCTGTCCTCCTATAGCTCCTCCCACCAGCCTCCTCGGATGTCTAGTTATCATTTCAATCAGATATTATTGTGGACAAATTCTCCTGTTATCTTCCTCAGTCATGTTTACATGGCCTAAGACCTGGAAGCCAACATCGCCTGTTCTGTTTCAAAGAGCTGTTACACAACGGGTTGAAATGTGATCTGAACAAATCAATGCAGAAACAAATTCTTGAACGTCACCTAGGGGATTTTCGCTGCTCTGTTATTGAATCAGTTTCCCATGACCGTGACCATTTATTTCGAAACATAAAATTGGCTTCCGGCAGTTTATTAGACACAGACATGTTTCATCCTGTATTTTCTTATCTCTTCTGACAGAAGTGTGTTTTAACTGAAACACTATATGTGATGTATTTGATGCATTGTATTATTCACCCTACTTTGAAATGTTATAAATGTCACAGCTATTCTACAGCATCAACTTTGGATCTACATTGGCCAAAATCCTTCAGATATTCTGTGCAACAACAACTGCATGTTTGAACACCTGCCTTGGTTGCTATTCCTGTGGTATAATATGGACGGAAAGAGACATAACTGCATGTTTGAACACCTGCCTTGGTTGCTATTCCTGTGGTATAATATGGACGGAAAGAGACATAACTGCACTTGAACTGTTTTGAATGTTAAACATCTGCTTAAAGATGTTTTATATTTCTTTATTAATAGTGTATACACTTAGTGTACAAAACATTAAGAACACCTTCCTAATATTGAATTTCACCCCTGAGAACAGTCTCAATTCGTCAGGTCATGGACACTACAAGGTGTCCAAAGCGTTCCCCAGGGATGCTGGCCCATGTTGACTCCAATGCTTCCCACACATGTCAAGTTGGCTCAATGTCCTTTGGGTGGTGGACCATTCTGATACACATGGGAAACTGTTGAGCGTGAAAAACTCAGAAGCAGTGCAGCTCTTGACACTGAAATGTTTTGTTCTGCCCATTCACCCTCTAAATGGCACATGTACACAATCCATGTCTCAAGGCTTAACAATCCTTCTTTAACCTGTCTCCTCCCCTTCATCTACACTGATTAGAAGTGGATTTAACTGGTGACATCAATAAGGGATCATAGCTTTCACCTGGATTCACCTGGTCAGTCTGTCATGGAAAGAGCAAGTGTTCTTAATGTTTTGTACATTCGGTGTATAACTTTGTATAGATGTGTAGAATAATCCATCTATTTTACATCTGTGTACTTTACATAAATGTATTAACTTTTAATTATTTTTTTAACTTTGTTTGCTACCCTGTCCCCAACAGCCTGTGGCATTCCACAATTGCTTGGTGTGTCTGTATTTGAAAATATATAAATTGTCTGGGTTTCAACGCACACCACACTGTTGTCACTCCAAGAGGGTTTCACAATTTCACAGAATTCCCTGTATTCATGTGATTTCATTTTGTCTGCTGTACTGACTCACAGGGTGTGTCCTGTAACAATAGCACTTATGTCTTCCTCAGTGCCTAGCGCAGCACTATATTTACTTTCACAAGCTGCCTAACATCCTTCCTTTATTTACTTGAAACTCCCCCTGTAAAGGCACCCACACTAGTGAGTGGTCTCGAGAGGTCCTTAAACAGAAGCAGTCAGAGACACTAGTTCCAGGCAGGGAACCATGATACTGTGGACTGATGTATGAAGTCTGTGAGAGGAAAAGAGAAAGGGAGAGGGAACGGAGGAGAACGGCCTGACTTTGTGTAATGGCGGCTGGCTGTAACTCCACAGATCTCTGTGCTCTGAGAGTGTTCCATTGTGTGCTCCTCCTTAAAGACACAGAGAGCATTCAGATATCCCCTCAGCTCCTTGCAGTGGTTGCCAAAGCACAGTCCTTTGAAATTCTAAGAGACCCGTGTGCCAATGACAGAGCCAAAAGAAGTTTGACTCCACAAAAGAAGGTTTACTCCAGATTACATCTCCTGTATTACAACATCCTGCTCTGGAAAAGTACAGCTTTGTAGGAAAAGCTTGCTATGATTTTGCTTCAGTTTATACTCTTTTAGATATATTTTGCCAACCAAGGAGGGAGAGAGAGAGAAGAAGAGCAAATGTGATTTTCTGAGAGTTTGGCCCTCTGCGGATGGCCCCATTTAGTAAACCTCTTCCAGATGTCTGGGCCGTTTGTCCATCTCCTGGAGAGCAGGAATTTGGAGGCGGGGTGGCTGGAGGGCTGTCAATCACAGCTACCTCCCCCAGGTCAGCCTGCCAGGATCAACCTGAATGGTGTTAAATTACAAAAAACATTTGCAATCCAAATACAACTAATCAGTTTAGCATAAGAGAGTCACAAAGGAGTCTTGAACCTTTCTTTACCATTTGTGTCCATGTTTGTAATCCAGTGACTCAATTTGCTGAGTACCTTGGTTGTTACTTTATCTTTGGTTTTGAAATATAAAGATACCGACATGTCTCTCCAGGGCAATATAAAAGGTTCAGGTATATGAGGGGTCATGACACTCAGAGCTACTGTATCAGGGTAGCCCAATAGAGCACAGATCAGTGAGCCAAAGGCTCAACTCTGCTGGGGAGTTTTAATGCAGCAGTGATTTGCTTACTGAACCCTCTGGAGACATGTTCAACATCCCCAGGCCACTTCATAATGGATTATAAAATATAAGATACACACAGCTGGCCATTTGCTTCATGCATTATGGATTCACTGGCTGAGAAAAATCAATGCTTCCCAGTAAATGTGAAGATTTTCATTACACTTTCTATGACAATGTGTCTTCATCTGACAACTAGAGTAACATAATGTGGAATTCACAGAAAATGGTCATACTATAACCTGGATGTCTAAGAGTAGTTGCTACTGTAGCAGATAGCTACTTAGCAATCGGCATACATACAATATATCATATTAGCATTTGTATTGCACTGAACTAATGTTATGTTTTGGCAAAATATATTTTAAAGACCACAGCAGCACCCTTACCAATAGCCCAGTTATCTACAGAATCTCTTTGCCTTTGGATTTGGCCTGATTATAACAAATGTTTTTTATTTCATCTTTATTTAGCTAGGCAAGTCAGTTAAAAACAAGTTCTTATTTACAATGAGGGCCTAACCCGAACGACGCTGGGCCAATTGTCCGCCGCCCTTTGGGACTTCCAATCACAGCCGGATGTGATACAGCCTGGATGAGGATTTTGATTGGCCGGTCACCTGAGAGTAGGAAGTTATACCGTGGGGCAAAAAAGTATTTAGTCAGCCACCAATTGTGCAAGATCTCACACTTAAAAAGATGAGAGAGGCCTGTAATTTTCATCATAGGTACACTTCAACTATGACAGACAAAATGAGAAAAAAATCCAGAAAATCACATTGTAGGATTTTTAATGAATTTATTTGCAAATTATGGTGGAAAATAAGTATTTGGTCAATAACAAAAGTTTATCTCAATACTTTGTTATATACCCTTTGTTGGCAATGACAGGTTGAACGTTTTCTGTAAGTCTTCAAACCTGCTTCTACACCTGCTTTGCTTGCTGTTTGGGGTTTTAGGCTGGGTTTCTGTACAGCACTTTGAGATATCAGCTGATGTACGAAGGGCTATATAAATAAATTTGATTTGATTTGATTTTGATTTTGATTCACAAGGTTTTCACACACTGTTGCTGGATTTTGGCCCATTCCTCCATGCAGATCTCCTCTAGAGCAGTGGTGTTTTGGGGCTGTTGCTGGGCAACACAGACTTTCAACTCCCTCCAAAGATGTTCTATGGGGTTGAGATCTGGAGACTGGCTAGGCCACTCCAGGACCTTGAAATGCTTCTTACGAAGCCACCCCTTCGTTGCCCGGGCGGTGTGTTTGGGATCATTGTCATGCTGAAAGACCCAGCCACGTTTCATCTTCAATGCCCTTGCTGATGGAAGGAGGTTTTCACTCAAAATCTCACGATACATGGCCCCATTCATTCTTTCCTTTACATGGATCAGTCGTACTGGTCCCTTTGCAGAAAAACAGCCCCAAAGCATGATGTTTCCACCCCCATGCTTCACAGTAGGTATGGTGTTCTTTGGATGCAACTCAGTATTCTTTGTCCTCCAAACACAACGAGTTGAGTTTTTACCAAAAAGTTATATTTTACTTTCATCTGACCATACGACATTCTCCCACTCTTCTTCTGGATCATCCAAATGCTCTCTAGCAAACTTCAGACGGGCCTGGACATGTACTGGCTTAAGCAGGGGGACACGTCTGGCACTGCAGGATTTGAGTCCCAGGCCGCGTAGTGTGTTACTGATGGTAGGCTTTGTTACTTTGGTCCCAGCTCTCTGCAGGTCATTCACTAGGTCCCCCCGTGTGGTTCTGGGATTTTTGCTCACCGTTCTTGTGATCATTTTGACCCCACGGGGTGAGATCTTGCGTGGAGCCCCAGGTTGAGGGAGATTATCAGTGGTCTCGTATGTCTTCCATTTCCTAATAATTGCTCACACAGTTGATTTCGTCATACCAAGCTGCTTACCTATTGCAGATTCAGTCTTCCCAGCCTGGTGCAGATCTACAATTTTGTTTCTGGTGTCCTTTGACAGCTCTTTGGTCTTGGCCATAGTGGAGTTTGGAGTGTGACTGTTTGAGGTTGTGGACAGGTGTCTTTTATACTGATAACAAGTTCAAACAGGTGCCATTAATACAGGTAACGAGTGGAGGACAGAGGAGCCTCTTAAAGAAGAAGTTACAGGTCTGTGAGAGCCAGAAATCTTGATTGTTTGAAGGTGATCAAATACTTATTTTCCACCATAATTTGCAAATAAATTCATTAAAAATCCTACAATGTGGTTTTCTGGATTTATTTTTCTCATTTTGTCTGTCATATGATGAAAATTACAGGCCTCTCTCATCTTTAAGTGGGAGAACTTGCACAATTGGTGGCTGACTAAATACTTTTTTGCCATACTGTACATCTATTGCCAACAAGAGAGGGGACTCCTCAAAAACATGCCACTTCGATACAGCTACAACTGGAAGTGACTTTTCCTCGCAGATTAGTAGAGCATTTTCGCCAACCCTTTCATAACCGTAACCTAATTCTCCTAACCTGCTGTGAAAAAGAGACTTCTGGTGGTAGCTGTATCGAAGTGGCAGGTTTTTAGGGAATCTCAGCAAGAGAGACAGAGAAGCATTCCACAAAGATGGTGGATAACTCAGGCCGTTTACGATTGAAAGAAAATTGTCACAATTCCCGTCTGCTTAAGGGATGGCTCTCCCATAGGCACCAATGCATTAGCAGCTGGGTCTGGTCTGCTTAGTTCATTGACTGTATACGAACCAGAAAAAAGGAGTGATTGAGATCTCGCTTCCTCTTCCGTCTCTAATGTCATGTGAATAGGAAATGTGATGATGTTAAACCCACGGGTAGATCAGATCCAAGGAGCTGGCCTATTAATAATCACACATGAAGTGCCTTCTTTGTTTCGCTTTAGCCCATGTGTTGATGGATGACCCCCTTTTTGAATCTCTTAGCCCTACTACAATGACACATACAGTACAGTAGAAGAAGAAACTACAAGAATAAATTTGCCCGTTTATGATTACCTCTGCTGGAGTTGAAAATTGGGGCATGTAAGCCATGAAGGTTTGTTTTCTGTTTCCAGTGAGAGAGCTAAAGCGATACGATCAGAAACACAATCAGCCCGCTCAAGGCTTCAGACATGACTCTAAACAGTCAGTAAATGACCCACTGTAGCAGGTCCTGTGGGGAAATTGGTTACACTGCCCTATTTCATGTAGGATTGTTTATCACCTTTTGTACAATAATACAGCTATAACAAGGGAGGGGAGGTAAAATAGAGGGGAGGAGGATTGGCAAACAAGCTGCAAAAACCTTATTCTCACGGACTGTGGGAATGATACAGCACTCGAGCAGGTGTGTACACATCTCCATCTACCTCTGACCTGCTCATAAGACTTTTATAAGGTAAGGGTTCTTATTATCCTTATTGGTTATTTGGGTTGATTGAAATAGGCCAGAGAGGTAATAATTGTGTCCTCCACGGGCTCCTGTGCCACAGTGGTTTGGCTCTGAGATGTAATTACTACAAAGGGAAGGAGCTTTTGGGGTGTGTAATTAGTTCAGGCATGCAAGACCAGGGTGTCTTTATTAACTTCTCCACGCTCGCTTGAACCGCTATCAGACAGATGCAATCTGACCTTAAAACGGACAGATCCTCTAGAGCAGAGAGTTATTGAAGCAGCTAATTCATTTAGCTCACATAGCTTATTGCTTCATGGTTCACTGTAAACTGCAGGATTTGTCTGGCCTTAGAGGATTGCCGCAGTTCAAGGGAAAAGGATATTTCTTTCCTCATAAAGCTGGGGTTTGTTTAGACAGCACAGGCCAACCTGATATTGTTTGCTGCCTGGCGGGAAACAGTGGGTGAATGAACACAATGTTTAGGGCTTCTATGCAGGGCAACAAAGGGAGCTGACACACTATGTTACGGGTTGTGAGGACGGGCCATTGTCGTGTCAGACAACTACAACAGACTTACTGGGCTTGTGTGTTTTGCTTTCTGGTGTTCATTTCTGTGACATTAGATATAATGTAGGCTATGGTATCCAGTCATCAGTTTACAGACACACTTATCCAGAGCGACTTACAGGAACAATCATTATTAAGTGCCTTGCTCAAGGGCACATCAACAGATGTTTCACCTAGTTGGCTTGGGGATTTGAACCAGCGACCTTTCGGTTACTGGCCCATCGCTCCTAACCGCTGTGCTACCTGCCACTACATGTACATTATTTTGATCATATTTTATTCCAAAATCAAATTGGCTGGAGACCAGTGTTGCATGTTGGAATGCAGCTCACATTGTTAGATACCTCCAATCCAATCTTTGTTATTTGTTTTGTATGGCCTTTATACATAGTTTTGCATAAGAGTACGCAGATGAGAATTAGCCTTCCAAATTCTTAGCCAAAGAGAAATTCACAGGGATTTCAACCACAAATCCCCATGCCAGACACTTACTTTGTATATTTAAAACTTGATTTGCCATTATAGTAAAAGTACTACAATAACTATTGTACGCTAGCCTATGAAGATCCCTCTGATTTGAGTAACTGAGCCAGTGAGACTCACCACTTTGTTAACATTCTGTCCAGGATCATCTCTGATTGATGTGTCTGTGGCGAACATGCAAAGAACGTCAAAGAATGTGTCTTTGAGAGTTTTTAACCAGCGAATCTCCCTTCACTGAAGGTTTTCTTTATCAACCTGAAAGCAGAGTCACTATCAGCAGCCTAAACCAAGCTCTAGCCTTCAAACGGGTACGAACAAACTGGCTGGTATGTAGACTGTTTGGGTATGGTAACCAACCTGTTCTGACCTACTGTTCACAAAAAACTTTAAAAAAGTGAATTTCTGAAGAAACAAATTCATGCAGGATGTTACCATTTGCAAGATGATGGCAGTAGTGTTACGACTTTGAACATGGGCAAATTGGCAAATTAGAATGTTCCTCATGACCCTTTGAGTTTGTTACACAGGTGACTCATTACTGCCTGTGATCAAATAATAATGTATTGATGCATGATAAAGCAGAACTGATAACGTAGATGTATTAAAATAATCCACTTTTCCTCTGAATGAGATGTCTGTAATACTCTCTTAAGTTCAAGTCAAAAGTCAAAGCCCTATTTTGGGGAAAGAAATGTCATGTACAACTCACAATGTCTCTTTTCTGGCTCTTCTCTATGGGTCTTATTCAGGGACAGCGTTTAACATTGCTGTTAGAATTTCCTTCCAACTGCCTCCAGAGAGCATGACCTGTCCAGCTGGCTGGGCTGGGCCTGATGGGAAAGAGAGCTATTGGCTCTGTCAGCATCATATTAGAATTAACTGTTCATTGACTACAGCTCAGCGATCAACACCATAGTGCCCACAAAGCTCATCACTAAGCTAAGGACCCTGGAACTAAACACCTCCCTCTGCAACTGGATCCTGGACTTCTGACGGGCCGCCCCCAGGTGGTAAGGGTAGGGAACAACACATATGCCACGCTGATCCTTAACACTGGGGCCCCTCAGGGATGCGTGGTTAGTCCTCTCCTGTACTCCCTTTTCACCCACGACTGTGTGGCCAAGCACGACTCCAACACCATCATTAAGTTTGCTGACAACACAACAGTGATCTGATCACTGACAACGATGAGACAGCCTATAGGGAGGAGGTCTAAAGACCTGGCAGTGTGGTGCCAGGACAACAACCTCTCTCTCAATGTAATCAAGACAAAGGAGCCGACAGTGGACTACAGGAAAAGGATGTCCGAACAGGCGCCCCATTGACATCAATGGGACTGAAGTGGAGCGGATCGAGAGTTTCAAGTTCCTTGGTGTCCACATCACCAACAAACTATCATGGTCCAAACACATCAAGACAGTTGTGAAGAGGGCACGGCAGCACCTTTTCTCCCTCAGGAGACTGGAGAGATTTGACATGGGTCCTCAAAAAGTTCTGCAGCTGCACCATTGAGAGCAACACTGGTTTAATCACAGCTTGGTAAGGCAACTTCTCAGCATCTGACTGTAAGGCGCTACAGAGGGTAGTGCATATGGCCCAGTACATCACTGGGGCCAAGCTTCCTTGCCATCCAGGACCTATATACTAGGTCAGAGGAAGGCCCAAAAAATTGTCAAAGACTCTAGTCCCCAAGTCATAGACTGTTCTCTCAGCTAGCGCATGGCAAGCGGTACCGGAGAGCCAAGTCTAGGACCAAAAGGATCCTTAACAGCTTCTACCCCCAAGCCATAAGACTTCTGAACAACTAATCCAATGGCCAACCGACTATCAACATTGACATTACTTTACAAATTATCTCGACTATCCTATACCCCCGCACACTGACTCAGTACCATTTAAAAAAATTTAAAAAAACATTTGTCACAATTGATGCAGGGAAGGGCTGCTGTCTTATCGGCTCTCACCCAACCATGCTATTTTGTTAGTTTTTTTGCATTGTTCGTCTCTTATGACTGAAAAGAGCTTCTAGACATCAGAACTGTGATTGCTCACCTCAAACTGGATGAAGAGTTCTTCTTCAATGAGTCAAACGGGGGGGATATACTACTACAGACACCCGACCAGGCCCAGATCGCCGTGATTCGCTGGAGAAGGAAACTGAGATTTTGTGGAAAAAGATCAGGGTGCCTTGTGAAGACGAGCGACGAGTGGCTAATCTGCCCTTGCCTTCCATCTTGCTAGCTAATATTAATTCGCTGGAAAAAAATGGGACGAGCTGAAAGCACACATTTCCCGCATTAAACACTGTAATATTGTATGTTTCACCGAGTCGTGGCAGAACGACGACATTAAGAACATACAGCTGGTGGGTTATACACTCCATCGGCAGGACAGAACAGCAGCCTCTGGTAAGACACAGGGCGGGGGCCTATGCATATACAGTGGGTCTACAATTGTGTTTCTGGTGTCCTTTGACAGCTCTTTGGTCTTGGCCATAGTGGAGTTTGGAGTGTGACTGTTTGAGGTTGTGGACAGGTGACTTTTATACTGATAACAAGTTCAAACAGGTGCCATTAATACAGGTAACGAGTGGAGGACAGAGGAGCCTCTTAAAGAACAAGTTACAGGTCTGTGAGACCCAGAAATCTTGCTTGTTTGTAGGTGACCAAATACTTATTTTCCACCATAATTTGTAAATAACTTCATTAAAAATCCTACAATGTGATTTTCTGGATTTTTTTTTCTCATTTTGTCTGTCATAGTTGAAGTGTACCTATGATGAAAATTACAGGCCTCTCTCATCTTTTTAAGTGGGAGAACTTGCACAATTGGTGGCTGACTAAACACTTTTTTGCCCCACTGTATGTGAACAACAGCTGGTGCACGATATCTAAGGAAGTCTCTGGGTTTTGCTCGCCTGAGGTAGAGTATCTCACGATAAGCTGTAGACCACACTATATACCTAGACTTTTCATCTTTATTTTCCATAGCTGTCTACATACCATCACAGACCGATGCTGGCACTAAAACCATACTCAATGAGCTGTATACCACCATAAGCAAACAGGGAAATGCTCTTCCAGAGGCGGCACTCCTAGTGGCTGGGGACTTTAACGCAGGGAAACCTAAATCAGTTTAACCTCATTTCTATCAGCATGTTAAATGTCCAACTAGAGGAAAAAAAAATCTAGACCACCTTTACTCCACACACAGAGACACGTACAAACCTCTAGACCACCTTTACTCCACACACAGAGACACGTACAAACCTCTAGACCACCTTTACTCCACACACAGAGACACGTACAAACCTCTAGACCACCTTTACTCCACACACAGAGACACGTACAAACCTCTAGACCACCTTTACTCCACACACAGAGACACGTACAAACCTCTAGACCACCTTTACTCCACACACAGAGACACGTACAAACCTCTAGACCACCTTT
Organism: Oncorhynchus mykiss; assembly: GCF_013265735.2. NCBI lineage: Eukaryota > Metazoa > Chordata > Actinopteri > Salmoniformes > Salmonidae > Oncorhynchus > Oncorhynchus mykiss. Next base: position 26,370,306 of record NC_048591.1, on the reverse strand, counting down.
ACTCCACACACAGAGACACGTACAAACCTCTAGACCACCTTTACTCCACACACAGAGACACGTACAAACCTCTAGACCACCTTTACTCCACACACAGAGACACGTACAAACCTCTAGACCACCTTTACTCCACACACAGAGACACGTACAAACCTCTAGACCACCTTTACTCCACACACAGAGACACGTACAAACCTCTAGACCACCTTTACTCCACACACAGAGACACGTACAAACCTCTAGACCACCTTTACTCCACACACAGAGACACGTACAAACCTCTAGACCACCTTTACTCCACACACAGAGACACGTACAAAGCTTTCCCTTGCCCTCCATTTGGCAAAACGGATCATAATTCTATCCTCCTGATTCCTGCTTACAAGCAAAAATTAAAGCAGGAAGCACCAGTGACTCGGTCTATAAAAAAAGTAATCCTTGGTGTACACATCACAGACAGGTCCACCTGCACAGACAGTGATGTGAAGGTGCAACACCGCCTCTACAACCTCAGGAGGCTGATCCAGAGCGACTTAAAGTAGTGAGTGCATAAATGTTTGTACTTGTAATCCGGCAGGCTTTATTCAAATAAATGTTTTAAATATTTTTATTTATTTAACTAGGCAAGTCAGTTAAGAACAAATTCTTATTTACAATGATGGCCTAGGAACAGTGGATTAACTGCCTTGTTCAGGGGCAGAACGACAGATTTTTACCTTGTCAGCTCAGGGATTCAATCTAGGAACGTTTCGGTTACTGGTCCAACACTCTAATCACTAGGCTACCTACCACCCCAGGTACAGTGCCTTGCGAAAGTATTCGGCCCCCTTGAACTTTGCGACCTTTTGCCACATTTCAGGCTTCAAACATAAAGATATAAAACTGCATTTTTTTGTGAAGTGGGACATAATCATGAAGTGGAACAACATTTATTGGATATTTCAAACTTTTTTAACAAATCAAAAACTGAAAAATTGGGCGTGCAAAATTATTCAGCCCATTTACTTTCAGTGCAGCAAACTCTCTCCAGAAGTTCAGTGAGGATCTCTGAATGATCCAATGTTGACCTAAATGACTAATGATGATAAATACAATCCACCTGTGTGTAATCAAGTCTCCGTATAAATGCACCTGCACTGTGATAGTCTCAGAGGTCTGTTAAAAGCGCAGAGAGCATCATGAAGAACAAGGAACACACCAGGCAGGTCCGAGATACTGTTGTGAAGAAGTTTAAAGCCGAATTTGGATACAAAAAGATTTCCCAAGCTTTAAACATCCCAAGGAGCACTGTGCAAGCGATAATATTGAAATGGAAGGACTATCAGACCACTGCAAATCTACCAAGATCTGGCCGTCCCTCTAAACTTTCAGCTCATACAAGGAGAAGACTGATCAGAGATGCAGCCAAGAGGCCCATGATCACTCTGGATGAACTGCAGAGATCTACAGCTGAGGTGGGAGACTCTGTCCATAGGACAACAATCAGTCATATATTGCACAAATCTGGCCTTTATGGAAGAGTGGCAAGAAGAAAGCCATTTCTTAAAGATATCCATAAAAAGTGTTGTTTAAAGTTTGCCACAAGCCACCTGGGAGACACACCAAACATGTGGAAGAAGGTGCTCTGGTCAGATGAAACCAAAATTGAACTTTTTGGCAACAATGCAAAACGTTATGTTTGGCGTAAAAGCAACACAGCTGAACACACCATCCCCACTGTCAAACATGGTGGTGGCAGCATCATGGTTTGGGCCTGCTTTTCTTCAGCAGGGACAGGGAAGATGGTTAAAATTGATGGGAAGATGGATGGAGCCAAATACAGGACCATTCTGGAAGAACCTGATGTAGTCTGCAAAAGACCTGAGACTAGGACGGAGATTTGTCTTCCAACAAGACAATGATCTAAAACATAAAGCAAAATCTACAATGGAATGGTTCAAAAATAAACATGTCCAGGTGATAGAATGGCCAAGTCAAAGTCCAGACCTGAATCCAATCGAGAATCTGTGGAAAGAACTGAAAACTGCTGTTCACAAATGCTCTCCATCTAACCTCACTGAGCTCGAGCTGTTTTGCAAGGAGGAATGGGAAAAAATTTCAGTCTCTCGATGTGCAAAACTGATAGAGACATACCCCAAGCGACTTACAGCTGTAATCGCAGCAAAAGGTGACGCTACAAAGTATTAACTTAAGGGGGCTGAATAATTTTGCACGCCCAATTTTTCAGTTTTTGATTTGTTAAAAAAGTTTGAAATATCCAATAAATGTCGTTCCACTTCATGATTGTGTCCCACTTGTTGTTGATTCTTCACAAAAAAATACAGTTTTATATCTTTATGTTTGAATCCTGAAATGTGGCAAAAGGTCGCAAAGTTCAAGGGGGCCGAATACTTTCGCAAGACACTATATTTAATTCCTGATATGGAACTTGATGTGTGGTGAAAGATTGTTACATAGAAAACACTAAACTACATAGACGACAGAAACATGAACTAAACATGTACTGTATTTTAAGAGGGGGTGATTTAAGAGTTCAGACAAATTGATGACACAAGCGAGTTATGTTATTATGTGGTTGTTATGTTGGTTTGTTGTCTAGGAATTCCTCACACTCAGCCATACCCTCTTTCCAAACCCTATCTAATCTAGCAGGCCTGATGCGTACTCACTGTCAAAATAATCAGTTCCACCAACTGTGTTGTTTGCGGGGAGGGGGGTGCGGGGAGTTTAAAGAGCTTGCATCACACTCAGTAGTGGTGGTTTGAGATGGGATTTTTCCTAAGGAAAAGGGACACATCCTGAGATTGTATGGCCTCTCTCTCTCTCTTTTCCTCCCATCTGGTTTCCATCAGAGGTGCCAAGATTGGAGTTACTTCCAGCAGGACACAATAGAGCACCTCCATGCAGTTAACTATTTGTGGGTCTTTACTCTGCCTGAGGTGTTTTCTTAACACAACTCAATCCTTCATTTGAAGTTATTTTCTTTAGGTGTTTCATTGTGTTATCACGCTACATGTTACATTTCCACACTACATTGGGTTTGCTGACAGACAGTAAATGGCCAATATCAGTCAGGATGGTAACAATATGAAACATGACCGGTTTTGTATCATTTTGAGACCTTATGGATATTTTCCTATATCTTCTTACCTATGGTCGGGGGAGAGGGACATACCACCGGCCAACAACAGAGCTTGTTTCAGAGAAATCAGTGACGCAGCTAACGAGGAAACCAGAAGACTAGGTGCCTGCTCTGTAATTGCATCCACATGGTCCGGCCCAAAGATTAAGTTTCTTAAACTCACGAGCTTCATCGCTATTTTTGTTGGTAGTCTTGGATCGCAACTGCTCCACCTTGGAGAGTCTTGGAGCCTGTCTGGACCTCAGAAGCCTCATGCTGACTCACTGATGCATCATAGATACCATTCTGATCAGTTCAGCTCAAGAACATGTACTAAGAACATAACTACTAGATTTAATCTCTATTTGCTCACTCTAACATACATGATTTTATCAATGGACTTGATTTATACTTTTTGTAAGGCTTGACAGAACGAACTAAAACATTTGAGCAACATAAGCTGCTACAGTTTGGCACTGATAGGGTTGTCAATTTTCCCATAGTTGAGCTAAGATGCATAGTATGCGGGTCTGTGGCTGCATCTTAACGCGTAGAGCTTTCCTTGGAAGAATCACAGCATTTAATGAGTGACTCATGTTACTCAGAGTATCCCATTTTTGTTTGGGTGGCTGAGCTCAAAGTAAACCACCATTCAGACTGAGCTCATGGTAAACAACCATTCATACCAGAGGAGGATGGTGGAAGGAGTTATAGGAGGACTAGCTCATTGTAATGGTTGGAATGGAATGCGGTTTCCATGTGTTTGATGTGTTGGATTAATTCCATTCCAGCCATTACAATGAGCCTGTGCTCCTATAACTCCTTCCACCAGCCTCCTCTGACTCAGACTGAGCTTGCAGGAAACCGTGTTGACGTAGCACCCTCTTGTGGTGTAAACCTAGAACTGCTGTTTGGCCAATGGCAATACAAGGATGTGTCCATGTAAAAACAAGCAGGGAGGGCCGGGAAAGTCAATACCTACAACAGAATGGCAGAGCTATGCCAACTCAGCTGCCAAGTCATCCCTGTTGCAGTATTGATGACAAAGAGGGAGTATTTTGGCAGTTGTGGCTGGTTACTCAATACCGTGGCATGGTGCTGTGTAGGTGGTTTGTGTGCACTTGTGATTCATAAGCAGTCTTTTATGCAGTCTGCTCTATCTATTTTGTATACTTCCTGACCACAATAACCTTAGATGATCCAAGATCAAACTATGTGGTAGTATGACAACGCCTGCAAAAAAGCACCCAGTGTAGAACGTGGTCCCATAAATTCCCATCTCTTCCCATCCCTATATCTATTTTCCTACATCTCTTACCAAACGTATCATCTCTTCCCATGTCTCTTACCATATTTTTTCCAAACAGATGCATTTTGTCTTGTTACAGAATAGGTGTATTTTGAGTATGATGTGGGCCTACACGTCGAACACTAAATGTTGCTATAGAGTATTTAAATCACAAACACTCAGACAATGCCATTTGCACATATTATTTTATTCATGAAAATGTGTCATTAAAATTAGTAGTATAAACATTCACAGTCCATAAAAAGCATTAGCTCGTACTCTAGATTTGGTGTCCTTGAATGCCATCTATTGGTGGATCTGCAACACATTACTGTAACTTCCCCAAGTAACATTTACATACAGAGAGAAATGCAATTACAGTATTCTAAAGTATATCAGAGTGGTTTCTATCCCACCCTTCAATACTATAACAAGTCATGTGAATATGATGCACATTTTCTGATACCCTAAAGCAAGACCCTGCATAGTGGTTTCCACATTTGTTCGATGCATAAGCCAACCGTTTTCCCATTCCCAATAAATATTACACCTACTTTAGTCTTCAGACATGCATTTTACATGCTGTTTTCCAGCGTACTTTGAGATGAGTTACAAATAACAAACAGGTGTCCTGCACAAATGACCTATTGGTACGTTTCCCATAAAATAACATTAGTTCTCCACCAGTGGATCAGCAGTTGAGAAAAGAGTTTGTCCTAACAATCTGAATGACCTTCCTTGCACTGTAGCTGTATTCAAACTGTGTATGTTCATGGAAGAAATGCAAATATCCTGCAAGGAGAAAGTAAGGATGAATTTGTTAGAGAGAGCTATTTATTATATATTCAAAGCAAATGCAACGGAAACTACATAAGAATATTATTGAAATTAGTGATTGTGATATACCATATTTATATAAGGCAGCATCCACCTCATCTCCCATTCCAGGGAAATCCATCTCAATGGATCTTGGGAAGCCACTGTCCATTGTGTTAGTCTTCTCATCATAACTGTCAATAAGACACAACCAAGACTATAACCTATAATGAACGGTTATGTTTGCAGATATCATCTCTCAACAAGACTAGACCAGACCAGTCCAGACCATACCGTCCTACCTCCAGAACTGCTCTTCAGAGAACAGAAGGGTCTTGCCGGTGTCTGGGATGTACACAGCAGCATCCACCCTCCGCACGGTCTTGGGGAGTCCCAGTTTATGGATGTATTTGGGGTAGCCCTCCACTAGGCTGTAGCCGTTCAGGGCCCACATTCTAATACCTGGAAAAATATTACAATTTGTCAACGAAATTAACCTATGACTCTTGCACCGACATCAATTTGATTAGATATCTACTGTATATGTGATGGAAATGAGCAAAGTAGAACTGTAATTGCATATTCAAAATGACAGAGGACTATGCCAACAGTGTTGCCAGCATGTAATTCACCACTGAATATGAAGACCATGTCTTTCTCAGGGTACTCATAGGCAGCATCCACTTTGTTTGGGAGGGAGGGCCAGGTGGATTTGATCAGGGTTTGCTCAGGCTCTGCAAACTGAGGATGGAGACGCCAGTAGAACCTGTCATCAAATAGAAAACATCAACACATACATTTTGTCAATTTTAACCTTATAGTTTGTGCAGAAAAGTTCTCATGAATGGACACACTCCCTACCTGTCTTTGAAGATGATTGTTTCTCCTCTGAGCTCAGTGACAGCATCAAAACTCAACATGGGGTCACATTTGTTTGGGGCATCTGGCTTGGGCTTCACTTTGCTGTCATTGGGGTTCGGGCCTAAAGGATTGAACCGCATAATGAGCGTTTCAAAATATGACTCCAGTGGGTGGAATTACAGTACCAGTCAAAAGATGGACACACCTACTCATTTATTTTCTACATTGTAGAATAATAGTGAAGACATCAAAACTATGAAACAACACATACGGAATCATGTAGTAACCAAACAAGTGTTAAACAAACCCAAATATATTTTAAACTTGAGATTCTTCAAAGTAACCACCCTTTGCCTTGATGACAACTTTGCAAACTCTTGGCATTCTCTCAACCAGCTTCACCTGGAATATTATTCTAACAGTCTTGAAGGAGTTCCCACATGCTGAGCACTTGTTGGCTGCTTTTCCTTTGCTCTGCGGTCCAACTCATCCCAAACCATCTCAATTGGGTTGAGGTCAGGTGATTGTGGAGGCCAGGTCATCTGATGCAACACTCCATCATTCTCCTTCTTGGTCAAATAGCCCTTGCACAGCCTGTAGGTGAAATGGGTCATTGTCCTGATGAAAAATAAAGTCCCACAAAGCACAAACCAGATGGGATGGCGTACCGCTGCAGAATGCTTTGGTAGCCATACTGGTTAAGTGTGTCTTGAATTGTAAATGAATCACTGACAGTGTCACCAGCAAAGCACCACCACACCATCACACCTCCTCCATGCTTCACAGTGGGAACCACACTTGCGGAAGTCATCCGTTCACCTACTCTGCGTCTCACAAAGACAAGGCGATTGGAACCAAAAATCTCAAATTTGCCAAGTGTGTGCAAAGCTGTCATCAAGGTAACGGGGTGGCTACTTCGAAGAATCTCATTGTTCGTGTTTCTGGGCCAAAGCAAGTCTCTTCTTCATATTGGTATTAGTAGTGGTTAATTTGCAACAATTTGCAACAATTTGACCATGAAGGCCTGATTCACGCAGTCTCCTCTGAACAGTTGATGTTGAGATGTGTCTGTTATTAAACTCTGTGAAGCATTTATTTGGGCTGCAATTTCTGAGACTGGTAACTCTAATGAACATATCCTCTACAGCAGAGGTAACTCTGGGTCTTCCTTTCCTGTGGCAGTCCTCAAGAGAGACAGTTTCATCATAGCACTTGAAATTTTCCTGATCGACTGGCCTTCATGTCTTAAAGTAATGATGGACCGTCATTTCTCTTTGCTTATTTGAGCTGTTCTTGCCATAATATGGACTCGGTCTTTTACCAAATAGGGCTATCTTCTGTATACCACCCCTACCTTGTCTCAACACAACTGATTGGCTCAAACGCATTATCTTCTTGGTGACAGGGAGGGCAGTATTGAGTAGCTTGGATGAATAAGGTGCCAAGAGTAAACTGCCTGCTACTCTGTCCCAGATGCTAATATATGCATATTATTAGTAGTATTGGATAGAAAACACTCTGAAGTTTCTAAAACTGTTTGAATGATGTCTGTGAGTATAACATAACTCATATGGCAGGTGAAAACCTGAGACAAATCCAACCAGGAAGTGGGAAATCTGAGGTTTGTAGTTTCATTTAAGTGATTGCCTATCCAATATGCTGTGTCTATGAGGCCAGATTGCACTTCCCAGGGCTTCCAGCAGATGTCAACAGTCTTTAGAAAGTTGTTTGAGGCTTCTATTGTGGAAGGGTGTCGAATAAGAGCTGTTTCAACAAGTGGACTAGGCTGAGGCCAATCAGTTGTTTACTGCGAGGTCACGCCGTTCCTTCTTTTTCCTCTGTAAGGAATACGTTATTGTCCGGTTGGAATATTATTGAAGATTTATTATAAAAAGACTAAGGTTGATTGTAAACATCGTTTTACATGTTTCTACAAACTGTAATGGAACTCTTTTGACTTTTCATCTGGAGTTTGTGCTCGCGCATTGTGCCTTTTGGAATAGTGAACTAAACACACAAACAAAACGGAGGTATTTGGACATAAATATAGACGTAATCAAACAAAACGAACATTTCTTGTGGAAATGGGAGTCCTGGGAGTGCATTCCGACAAAGATCAGCAAAGGTAAGTGAAGATTTATAATGCTATTTATTTATGACTTTTGTTGACACCACAATTTGGCGGGTAACTGTATGGCTTATTTGTGTGGCTGAATGCTGTTCTCTGATTATTGAATATTGTGCTTTTGCCGTAAAGCTTTTTTTAAAAATCTGACACAGCGGTTGCATTAAGAACAAGTTTATCTTTAATTCTATGTAAAACATGTATCTTTCATCAAAGTTTATGATGAGTATTTATGTTATTTGATGTGACTCTGCAATTTCTCTGAATGTTTTGGAGGCATTTCTGAACATGGCGCCAATGTAAACGGAGGTTTTTGGATATAAATAGGAACTTTATCGAACAAAACATACATGTATTGTGTAACGTTGTGTCCTGGGAGTGTCATCTGATGAAGATCGTCAAAGGTTAGTGATTCATTTTATCTATATTTCTGCTTTTTGTGACACCTCTCTTTGGTTGGAAAATGGCTGAATGCTTTCTGTGACTAGTTGCTGACCTAACATAATGATATGTTCTGCTTTCGCCGAAAAGCCTTTTTGAAATCGGACACTGTGGTTGGATTAACGAGAAGTGTATCTTTAAAATGGAGTAAAATACTTGTTTGGTTGAGGAATTTTAATTATGAGATTTCTGTTATTTTGAATTTGGCACCCTGCAATTTCACTGGCTGTTGGCGAGGTGGGACGCTAGCGTCCCGAACGATCCCGGAGAGGTTAAGAAGGAAAGAAATTCCACAAGGCACATCTGTTAATTGAAATGCATTCCCAGCTGACTACCTCATGAAGCTGGTTGAGAGAATGCCAAGAGTGTGCAAAGCTGTCATCAAGGTAAAGATAGGCTACTTTGAAGAATCTCGAATATAAATAGATTTTTATTTGTTTAACACTTTTTCGGTTACTACATGATCCCATATGTGTTATTTCATAGTTTTGATGTCTTCACTATTATTCTACAATGTAGAAAATAGTACAAATAAAGAAAAACCCTGGAATGAGTTGGTGTGTCCAAACTTTTGACTTTTCTTTTGACTTAATTATCTGTAACTATTTTCTGTTTGTGGTAATAAGTGGAACACTAACCATAAAGAGCTTGAATGCCGGTGATATCATCCTCAGACAGTGGATAACCCTGGCTGTAGGAGTAGACTGGGTACATCAGAGCTCCAGGATCAGAAGAATGGGACAAGCCAAGGGCATGGCCAAACTCATGAGTGGCGACCAGGAAAAGGTTGTAGGCTACAGGGGAGGAAATATGTCAGTAAGTAATCATTGATTAAATGTCATACATTTTCCTTGATCCCCCACGTAAATGTACCAAATATTTACCGTCTGAGTCTATTGACCAATGTTCATCTTCATCAAAGTGTGTGTCTCCTCCAATGTCTCTGCCAGGGGGATAGGCATGGGCTAAGAGACCGTCAGGGCCATCAAAGGGGTTGAAGTCTCCATGTTCTAAAGACAAAGAAAGGCCAGGGAAAAAATGATGTTTGAGGATGGTTTCAGTAAGTGTTGCAAGCATTCAATCAATTTATTCTATGACAGGGTCTTGCACAACTCTAAACAATGTTCACTGAATGTTGAACAAAACTACAGTAAGATTATCAAATTATTAATCAAGATATTCTCCATATATTCTGTATAGTCTATCAACTGTAGGCCAGAATAAAGAAATTGGTCTACCTTTTGTCCCAAATGCTATCATGATGTCAGCCTTCCCCTCGTGCAGTTTCTTGAAGGTCAGAGGAGTGACATTAGCCCAGATGTTGAAGGCTTTATGGATAGCTCTGTCCACATCAGCCTTCTTCAGATCAGGAGTATAATTCACTATTCTGAAGGGCATTTCAAGAGAGAGGAAACATGTCTTCATTTAAGAGAAACTTGACAAGTTTTATCCAAAGTAATGAAAGCTGATAATATCCATTGATTCCAAGGTCATGTGGTATATGTGGAGTAAATTAACATTATTACACCAATACCATAAAATAAATATGACCCAGAGTGTTTGAGAAGCCTCACCTGAAGGTCACATTGGTATTCTGCCATTTGAGGTGTCTGGGGAAGTGGTTATATTCCCCCACGTCAGGGACACCACACCTGGCCATGCTCATCAGTTCCAGGGTGTTAGCGTCCAGGCTCCCTGTCACTTGGAGGTTGAAGAAGGACTGCATCTCCCTGATCTTAGTCTGCATGGCGTCTGACGACCTGTGGAACGGGGTTCCCTGAAGTCCAGCTCGAAGGTTGTAGAACCTGCGGAGGTATTTCTGAAGAGGAAACAATAACATAAGTTAACACCTTCATGATATGTAGCTGTTTAAGCGTGGTCATATGGAATGGATGTAATTTAAATATGGTCATTTAAGGAGCAAAATCACAAGAGAAACACAGGGTTCAATTTGAGGGGTTATATTATTTCAACAACGTCTGGCATATTGTATGCAATTAACAATTTTGTTCAAATAAAATAATGCTAATTTTGTTTATACTATACATTATCGCATTTATCCTTATTTCGAGTATGAGGATAACTGTAAAATCAATATTCAAAACATAAATATTCAGTGCACCAAACAGAAATGTATAAACAAAAGGACATCAGAACCACAGATTTAATTGGCTTACCTCGGCTAATAGCCACTTGTCAGTCTCCTCCGGAGATGACAGAGGCATTGCAAATGACTGAGCAACCACCACAAGGAGCAGTAAACCTGTGATTTCCATCTTGTCTTGGTGGCATCCAGCACAGTGACTGACTGGGGTCCAGGAGCCAAGTCTGTTTTTATACTGAGTGTTTATTTTTCTAAACGTCTGTGATTCATGCCACTTCCTCCTCAGACTGCCTAAACTGCTGGTAGTTCAGAAAAAAGAGTGCTTGTGGTTTAGTAAACTGCTTTGAACACACCTGAATAAGCAGTGATGTCACATTTTTTGACCAAATGTTCATGACAATTTTTTTTAAAGATTCAATGAATACATATGGCAAGTGACCAGTTATCTGAACTTTTGTGACGCTATTTTATGTTCTTCCAAAGATAAATATATCTCTAAATTCCTCTATAACGAAAAAAATATATTGAGCTTTACTTAAGAAAGTTAATTAAATACGTTATCTTTAAATGGTAATGTGCATACATGTCGATGAGTACACATGCTATTTGTAAAACTTTCAGACACCCATGACTGTGATACACTTCCATGTTATTTTGAGCAAGACAGAGGATGACAGTTGGTGGCCATAGAGAAATCAGTTAAAGGGAAAATCCACTTGAAATACAACCTAACATGATTTACCGCATACCTTGGCAGAACAGGATGTGCGTACCTAGAACAGGATATGTATTTCACATGTGGTCACTGATATAAATGTATATATTAGATTATATTGGATAAGAGTAGCCTGTGTCCCAAGTTATAGCAGCAGAGTTTAAGTACTGGGGGCAGGGCAGGTCAAGTCATGCCCTGTCACTTGTATGTCTGCTGCTTCTGTGTGTCTGCTTGTGTCTGTGTTGTCACATGTTGTCTTCAGTCTGCTATAACAATGGAATTCCTGAACCCAGACTCCAAGCCAAGAGGGCTATTTTATGGCAATTCACAAATAACATGACAAGCAGCCTTACAACAGGCATGCAAATAACATTCTTAACTGCAATTAACTTGAAGTTTCTGACAGAGTTAATGGGGATTAAAAGCTCGCCAAACATACAAAGTGCACCTCATGCAGATGCTGTTAAGATCTAATATAGGTATTTATGAACGTTGGCTGACGCTATTATACCTACGGTATATCACTGTTTATCAGAGACTTATGACTATGTTGAGAGAGAGCATTAGCTAAACTATTTTAGACTGTGGAAACAGAGTCACTGAGCTGAGTCATATTTAGGGGAAGTTGGCTGGGGGATTTTTGCAACTGACTAAGATGGTCACCCACATTCACAACTAACTAGAACATAAATAATACATCCAATTAAAACTTTAACATAACCAATAATACGTTTATGTCACTGATGGTAGAATGATACAAAAGAGAGTCATTTTGCATTTAAAAAGGTTTCTTTATTGGTTAGAGGGGAACATTGGAGGCTTCAGCACCAGAACTGCTTCCATCAGTAAGCATCATTACCTCACAAGGGCCCGATTCCGACCCGAGTTAAGCAGATGTAAATTTAATGTAATTCCATTTTTATGCACTTTTCCCTCTACACATATTCTGACCTTGAACTTAAGCATGGGAATAGTGTGCTACTCACCTGCTATTCATTTTGGGTGGAGATCTAAGAGATGAAGGTGTGCCGGTGTAACCGATGTGAAAATGCTAGCTTGTTAGCGGTGGTGTGCGCTAATGGTGTTTCAATCAGTGACGTCACTTGCTCTGAGACCTTGAAGTAGTTGTTACCCTTGCAGAGGCTTTTGTGGCTCGATGGGTAACGATGCTTCAAGGGTGGCTGCTGTTGATGTGTGCAGAGGGTCCCTGGTTTGAGCCCAGGTAGCATCTACTTCATTTTTTTCCAATAGAAATAACGACATTCTCCGTGCACTGTAATTTACAGCGTATTAAGAGTTATTGACAAGAGCTAGGTAAATGAGTAATCGATTTGGATAAGGAAATTCTGAATATAAATGACACTTTATATATACATATATTTATATATATTTTACCTTATAATTGCTGGAGACAATGTGAAATCAGTCATTTTGCAGCAAACTGAAGCATTTCAACATATAAACTTTCTCACAGTAAAGATTATGAAATGCTGTGCCATTATGCAGAATTTAAATTGTACAGCCTTCTAACTTGCACGGATGGGCACTCTCAAATATCTTTACTTTATGTTACCCCCACTTTCACGGTTTCTTATTTCTATCATGTTAAATACTGTATTACCCTGTTATTTCCCTTCAGTTGGTATAGCCTACATTATCATTAAATTCCATTTTACCTTCATTTGCTTCTTCCTTACACACCATCATGACCATGGTGTTGTTGCTGAGGATTGTTAGTAACAGTTGGTAATATAAAAAAATAATTAAATCGTAATAGAGCAGAGCACAAACCAAGCCACAAACCCGACGCATGGTGCAATAATTTGCTGTGTCATCACACAGTTCCATGGTTAGTGCAGGCGATAGACGAGTGTATAGCCTACAATTGTACACCATTCTCCCTATTATAATTCTATGTACACTACTCTTTCAACATTACTATGGGTTAAAGAACTGATTTCTTTTCAAAATGAATCAAACCATTTTCTTTCTTTTGTGAGTAAATACTTTCCTAACCCTAAATAATCTGCAATATGAGAGTATTTTTAAATCTACCAATTGGTGCTGAAACATAGACTAATATGCCTATATTTAGATGACTTTCTTTAATTGATTCCTAATATTCCGTTCTCGAACTAAAAGGTACACCGTATTTAAAGGGATGGCGTAAGAAAAATGTACTGAAAACCCTATTGAATGGAGATTCCACAAGAACATCTCTTGGCCAGCAAGTGGGAGGTATTTTTCAGCAGTTAAATTACATTTATTCAGAAAACGCAAGGGAACCACGCATGCAAATCCAGGTACACACCTTCATAAGGTAAGTCTAAATATCAACTACTGAGAAGTGTGTAGGAAAGGCATTGGTAAGGAAGGCGTAATTTCCTAAGTCTGAATCAGGCCCACAGGGAAGAGCAGGAAGCTACTGTGTTGATTAGAGTGGTCAGTACCACTCTAATAGTAGGCTATGCTGATGTTGGTGAAAACTGTCTACGTACGTAGAGCAGTTGAGTACCAGCATGGGAAATTCCTATAAAACTGTTTTCTTCCATAAAAGAACAACTTGTCTTTCCTACTAGCACTGACTTTGCTGATACATAATGTAGGGAAAATGTACTTTACACGATCATGATGTGTTGTTTCAACTAGCTATCTTAAGATGAATGCACTAAGTCGCTCTGGATAAGAATATCTTTTAAATGACAAAAATGTAAAATACATTTTTTTTGGTTACGTCATGATTCAATATGTGTTATTTCATAGTTTGGACGTCTTTACTTTTATTATATAATGTAGAAAATAGTACAAATAAGGAAAAACCCTTGAATGAATAGTTGTGTCCAAACTTTTGACTGGTACTGTAGTTCAAGAGAAATGCAAGATTTACATTCCTAATACAACCCACCAACCCCTGACTATTGTTGTTACTTATTATCCCATTTGTGACAATTTTGACAAGTTTATGATGTTATAGAATTCCATTTCCAAAGTACACTTTGTCAATATGTACATTGTTACTTCATGTATGGCATTGAACGAGCTTCAACGCCATACAACACTCCTTCTGTGGCCTCCAACTGTTTTTAAATGCTATATAACTAAGTGCATGCTCTTCAAACGATTGCTGCCCGCACCCTCCCGCCCGACGAGCATCACTACTCTGGACGGTTCTGACCTAGAATATGTGGACAACTACAAATACCTAGGTGCCTGGTTAGACTGTAAACTCTCCTCCCAGACTCACATTAATAAGCATCTCCAATCCAAAATTAAATCTAGAATCGGCTTCCTATTTCGCAACAAATCCTCCTTCACTCATGTCGCCAAACATACTCTCGTAAAACTGACTATCTTACCAATCCTTGACTTCGGCGATGTCATTTACAAAAAAGCCTCCAACACTCTACTCAGCAAACTGGATGTAGTCTATCACAGTGACATCCAATTTATCACCAAATCCCCATATACCACCCACCACTGTGACCTGTATGCTCTTGTTGGCTGGCACTCACTACATATCAGTTGACAAACCCAGTGGCTCCAGGTCATCTATAAGTCTTTGCTAGGCAAAGCCGTAGCCTAGTGGTTAGAGCGGTGGACTAATAACCGAAAGTTCAAATCCCGAGCTGACAAGGTACAAATCTGTCGTTCTGCCCCTGAACAGGCAGTTAACCCACTGTTCCGAGGCTGACATTGAAAATAAGAATTTGTTCTTAACTGACTTGCCTAGTTAAATAAAGGTAAAACATTTTTTTTATCTCAGTTCACTGGTCACCATAGCAACACCCACCCGTAGTACGCGCTCCAGCAGGTATATTTCACTAATCATCCCCAAAGCCAACACTTACTTTGGCCGCCTTTCCTTCCAGTTCTCTGCTGCCAATGACTGGGACGAATTGCAAAAATCTCTGAAGCTGGAGTCTTATATCTCACTCCCTAACTTTAAGCATCAGCTATCAGAGCAGCTTACCGATCACTGTACCTGTACACAGACAATCTGTAAATAGCACACCCCACTACCTCGTCCCCATATTATTACTTACCCTCTTTCTATTTTGCACCCCAGTATCTCTACTTGCACATTCATCATCTGCACATCTATCACTCTAGTATTAATGCTAAATTGTAATTATTTTCGCCTCTAGGGCCTATTTAGTGTCTACCTCCCTACTCTTCTACATTTGCACACATTGTACATAGATTTTTCTATTTTTATTTTATTTTGTGTTATTCACTGTACATTTGTTTATGTGTAACTCTGTGTTGTTGTTTTTGTCGAACTGCTTTGCTTTATCTTGGTCAGGTCGCAGTTGTAAATGAGAACTTGTTCTCAACTGGCCTACCTGGTTAAATAAAGGTGAAATAATTGTTTTTAATGAAACTGTCAATTAATTGAAATTGAGAGAGCGGGAGCAGAAGACAAACAGAGGCAGAAGACAAGAAGTGGAGAGATAAAGAGAAATAAATAGAACAAAAGAGACAATTGGATTACAAGTCACTAGCTATGTCATATGACATCTTCTCTTTCCATCATAAAGAGACTCATCTATACAGAGATCAAATGACATGACCCACCACTGGTTTGTAGGAAGTGGCTCCATGGTTCTCCTAGCCTTCTGATAGGCTTATAAGATTTCATCATACTGTTTCCACCGAGCCCCACAATTCAGATCTGCAGACTATAGCAAACTAAGTCCTGCACCAGAGGAAGATTAAGATATTGAGATTAAGATGGGGCTTTGGGGTTGTTTCGGGGTCTAGGGGAAGGAGTAAAGGGCTGAGTGGAGGGGGTAGAGGTTGTTTTGAGGTTTAGGGAAAGGGGTAGGAGTAGAACGCTGGGTGGAGGGGGTCTTACCTCCCAGTTGTAGGGGTAGAGCGTGTCTAGCATCCGGTAACCGTTGACCAGACTGAGGTGGAGGGGCGCTCCACTTATCACGATGTCACACAATGAGGCATGGTCTGGTGGGCAGATGTCTGCCTCGCCAGCGAATTGCGACACAGTGAGGGTGTGGACAGAGGGGTAGGAGCGGGTAGGCTGGATACTGGACAAACCACCATCCACGTAAGACTGTGGTTACACACACACACACACACACACACACACACACACACACACCTTTATAGCAGTCGCTTTCAAACCTCTCCTCAGGGACCCCAGCAGTTCCATGAATTTGAACAATTCCAGAGCTAGCACACCTGATTCAACTTGTTAACAAATTAATTAAGCCCCCGACTACTTGAATCATGTGTGCTAGTTCAGGGCTGAAACAAAATCATAAAACGTTTGCTGATAGCCTGACTGGAGTGTGTCTTGGATACAGGTGTAAAGATGTTTGAGGGTGTGTATTAAGTGAAAGTGTATTACAATTATTATTATCCTACAGAGCAGCGCAGCAGACATTTTATCCACACAGACACGTTCCCCGCCAGATGCAGGAGCCCCAGGACACGCTCCCTGATCAGCCGCTCCAACCTCAGCATCTCATCACGCACCATGTCTGCATCACCCAGTCAGCATGGCACACACAGAGAAACACAGACACAGACAGAGTTAGCATGGCACACAGTCGGTATGGCACAGATGTAGGCTACACTTGCAATATGATTCAAACATGAATCACTGCATCTCTCATTACATGTACCTTCATCCAACATTAAAACATCATCACCAAATAAACCTTCTCACCCAGACTGGATCTACAGACCAGGGCAGCAGCTACTATGGAGCCGACGATGCCCCCATGACATTTGGGGCCCCTTGTAGCACCCACAGGGCCCAGTCCAACATGCTCTCGGCCACACCCAACTGGTATGTGACCTGGAACCCAGAGCCAGAAAAGGAGATGGACAGAAGAGCAGGCTCAAACTGACCAGCAATAGTCAGACTGGACAGAAAAGGAACAGGCATATACTGTTGCCCAGTGGAGAGAGACTGACCATCCACAGACTGAACAGCCACAGACTGCCCCCTGAGAAGAGGTTCCATAGACTGACTAGCAAAGAACTGCACATTGGAGAAGGACTGAACAGCAACAGACTGACCACTGGACTTTGCTGGAGACATGTTTAGGCTGCAGGAATGGGAAACAATTGGACTCGACCTTTACTGTCTTTGGTGTACATGGAGAGGAGAGGAAAGGACAGGATGTCTGGCTAGTCTTCTTCTCAAACTCTGAGGTTTCAAACTCATTCTCTCCAGGAGACTATCTGAACTTTTAGCAGGCTGAGTGGTAGAGTGGTTCCTTTGCAAACAAGTCCTACATTTCACATCAACATCTATCTTGTTTGAGGTTCTGTAAATCGTAGTGAGTAGAACCGAAGTACTCCAGTTGAGTTGTTCTTTAAAATAGTCCACTAGATAGTAAGTGTATCAGTTCATACTAGTACAGTCTGATGACAGTGCTTAGCAGCGCCTGGTTCTCTAAATGGAAGGTGTGTCGTCCTCAATGTTGAACAAATCAAATTAAATTAAAAGCAATCAGTTGGAGGCCTCTTCTCTCCCAGATCTATTATTTTCCAGGGTTTGTGTGTGTCTTGTCTCTCTCTCTGCTGTGTTGTGAATGAATAGTCTGCTCTGCTGTCTCTCTGTGCTGTATGAACAGGAAGCTGGTCTATGTAGCCATGGTAATCAGAGCCCAGGGCCCTATTCAAAGCGTCTCTGAGAATGACTGCTGATCTAGGATCAGCTCCCCTCTATTATTCATTATAATTTAAAAGCTAAAACTGGTCCTAGATTAGCACTCCTGATCTGAGATACTTTGTGAATACGGCTCCATGTGACATTCTAAAGTATCAATCTGCCGTTGCTTCAGCACAGAGAATGATCTGATTTCCCCACTGCATCACAACTTGAACCATGGTGCCCTGCTGCCGACACCACATGACAGGGGTGTATTCACTAGAAACTAAACAGAAGTAAACAGAAGCAAACGGAACAAAACAGGGCAGAATCTACCTTAACTTGTCCAAAATAAACTTTTTATTTCAAACGGTTTCCATTTCTAAAAGTTTTGCCACGGTGTCCAACTAATACATACACCACTGATCAGGGTGCCTAACCCCCACAGGGTCTCAAAGACTGGAGTCTGTGTATTGTTTGGTTTAAGGATAAAATCTGCATCAGCTCTGCATGTGTTGCTTGTTCAGTTCAATGATATAACAGAGTGTCATGAACTACAGTCATACACAACTACTGGTTCAGGAACATCACAAAGGTTCAGGAACATCACTCACCATCTAACATAGTGATGTTAGATGGTGAGGAGGCCAGTGTCAGAGGAGTGCAGCAGTGAACGAGTGGGAGTGTAGCACAGAAGGCTGCTGAGGGGAGAACGACTCATAATAATGTCTTGAATGGAGTAAATGGTATCAAACACATTGAAACCATGTCTTTGATGAGTTCGATCCCATTCCATTTCAGCCATTACTATGAGCCCATCCTCCTCAATTAAGGTGCCACTTGTGGAGTGTAGGGTTGTGTCATCTATCTATAACGTGGAGTGTAGGGGTGTGTAATCTATCTATAATGTGGAGTGTAGGGGTTTGTAATCTATCTGTAACGTGGAGTGTAGGGGTTTGTAATCTATCTACAATGTGGAGTGTAGGGGTTTGTAATCTATCTACAATGTGGAGTGTAGGGGTGTGTAGGAGGTCAGTGAGGTATGAGGGTGCCAGTCCACACCGTCTGGTCTGGGGTGTGGGAGGAGCTTTTACTGTATTAAAAGTCTGTCCAGTATTTTGGCATATTTTTAAGTGTTGACTGTTTCAGAACACTCAGGTATAGTAGAGGTTTATGTAGAACAGTTATCTTATTATGTCGTTCTATTCAGAATAGTCTACGAGTCTAGTCCACATGATAATCATTAATTTGATTCTTTCTACTAGCTGGCAGCAGTGCATAATGTAGCTGGGACAGTTGTTACTGGCTGGTATTTCCACAACACAGTGTAAAAACATGGAGTCTATTACCACAGATAGAAGAATCTTTGCTATTATACTGACATACATAATACATAACTATTAAATAACCACGTCCTCAAATTAAAAAATCATGATGCTATTTTTAATGTTATGTTATTTTAGTAAATCACAGTTTTTCCCAATTGTTAACACACGTTTGCTGAAACTACACCTCAGGTACTCAGAACTCTAAACACAAAACAGTTAGCCAATTTTCCCAAACCGCAGACATCTTGCAAAATGAAACACAGAAATCTAAATCATCAACTCACTGCTCAAAATGAAACTCTGCTTACAAATGAGACATACAAACACACATCAAATGAGTGACAACCGAGATCACACTAATGTGACATATTCAAAACACTACTATCAGAACCTATTTCAGTGTAAAGACTAAGATTTTGTTGTTATACTGTCAATTGTTTGTGTGTACTACTTCAAAATTACTCAATACATGTCAAACAACATACTGTAAGTATGCATACAGTAAAAATGAAAACATACAGTAAATATACTTTGCATTTGCAAAGGAAGAAAAATTTGCTTTTTTGTACTACTGTACGTTAGATCAATTGTACGGAATAGATAATCTGTCAAAATACAGTAAAATCAAAATCCTGAGTCAAGAATCAAATGCTCTATTGCAAAAACAAAATCTGTTGTTTTGGTCCGGCCACAGATTTTCATCAACATCAGAAGCATTATTCTCCTTGGCCAGACAGTCCCTGACAGGACTGGAATGTCACCACAGGCCTCCTCCATTGCCTGGAGAACGGCCATACGTTCATGGGGTTTGCAATCATACACCTTCCACCACCATGCAGAAAACACCTCCTCAATTTTATTTTGCATTTATTTAACTAGGCAAGTCAGCTAAGAACAAATTCTTATTTTCAATGACGGCCTAGGATTAACTGCCTGTTCAGGGGCAGAACGACAGATTTGTACCCTGTCAGCTCGGAGGTTTGAACTTGCACGCCTCCTCATCAGTAATCCATTCCATTCAAAAGGTTATTTAAAACAATCTTACAATTACAATGGAGTAGCTGAGCACACAACACAACGGTATTCTGACTTAGTATTGGAGGCAGGCACAGGGCGCAGACAGAGGCACCAGGGGAGGGCAGCAAAGCACTGCTGAACAATGACAAAACTGTCTGAGACATGTTCTTGTTCCAGGGTGGCCCAAACAGAATGTGTGAGGTGACAGGTGAGTCACATGTTTTTTTGTGTCACAAAATATCATATGAAACATCATTATTGATCAGATTTGATTTGGATTAGACATGAATCTCAGTGCACCAAAACCAAGTTACACAAGACATGTAACATGTGGTTTTCAGATGTCATATTAAAATCCCCAAATATAACAAAAGTAAATATTGTACATCTGCAATGGATATGGTTATGAAGCTACTGAGAATGGTTCGTTAGTTAATAATAGTATTTTTATAAATTGTTGACATTTTGTGCCTTTGGTGTAGTTTATTGTGTTGACATTCTTGTTTTGGTGATTAAGTGGTTTTCAGTGGTTAAAAGCAAGCTCCTGTGAGTCTGGGTTGTGCAATGCAAGCGGTGTGCTTAGGGCGCCTGCATACCCTCTATGGCTCATCTGCTTTAGGCCATGGATTGTGAAAGCCCTTAGTGGCAGAAAACATTCTGAGTGTGAAGACATCAGAGGCACAACTGTTGGCTTTGTTCTTAGTTCTTACACATAAACACTACACACACAGTACAGTTTAAGGTCAATGATATGCCTATAACACTGACTGTAGAAACATAGTCATCTTATATCGGCCATCTCTCTGACAGACCATGAGAGAACTTTTACCCCTAGGGATAGATTTCCAACCTGAGAGGACTCAACATCGCTAAGAACCAGAATTCAATACAGGAACAAAGCACCAAGAAGCCTGATGCTGATCGGAGGGGCACAACATAATGAGTAAAACTATTATGATATTGTCTTACATTCCCTCATTAAATATAAAAAGAGATACGATTTGGAATAGAATATTTCTCATAAGGGATTTTGAATCATTTCTGATGTTTTACTCAGAGCAAATCTGGCAATGGTTTTGTTCTGGCAAACATGACTATGGGAAAGTAAAGACACTGCTCCTGCTTGTTTAATTACCCTCCTCACTCTCTCAGCGCATTTCTTCTCTACCCCAATCTGGGGGCCCACAAATGACTTCAAGCCCTCAAATGTTCCCACACAAAATGACACTTAACAGCCTAATAAACTATAAACATCAGCTTTCATTACCGTAACTCTCAAAAATAAAGATATGTAGTACCAATAAAAAATTTGGAGACTCATTCAAGGGTTTTTCTTTATTTTTACTATTTTCTACATTGTAGAATAATAGTAAAGACATCAAAACTATGAAATAACACATTTGGAATCATGTAGTAACTAAAAAAGTGTTAAACAAATCAGAATATATTTGAGAATTGAGATTCTTGAAAGTAGCAAACCTTTGCCTTGATGACAGCTTTGCACACTCTTGGCATTCTCTCAACCAGCTTCACCTGGAATGCTTTTCTAACGGTCTTGAAGGAGTTCCCACATATGTTGAGCACTTGTTGGCTGCTTTTCCTTCACTCTGCAGTCCAGCTCATCCCAAACCATCTCAATTGGGTTGAGGTCTGGTGATTGTGGAGGCCAGGTCATCTGGTGCAGCACTCCAACACTCTCCTTCTTCGTCAAATAGCCCTTACACAGACTGAAGGTCTGTTGGGTCATTGTCCTGTTGAAAAACAAATGATAATCCCACTAAGTTCAAACTACATGGGACGAAGTATTGCTGCAGAATGCTGTGGTAGCCATGCTGGTTAAGTGGGCCGTGAATTCAAAATAAATCACAGACAGTGTCACCAGCAAAGCACCCCCACACCATCACACCTCCTCCTTAATGCATCACAGTGGGAACCACAGATGTGGAGATCATCCGTCTCACATTTGGACTCACAGATTTCCACCAGCCTAATGTCCATCGCTTTTGTTTCTTTGTCCAAGCAAGTCTCTTCTTATTATTGGTGTCCTTTAGTAGTGGTTTTTTCACGCAGTCTCCTCTGAACAGTTGATGTTGAGCTGTGTCTGTTAGTTGAACTCTGTGAGGTGCTATCTGCAGTTAATTACCAAATTCTGAGGCTGGTAACTCTAATGAACTTATTCTTTGAAGCAGAGGTAACTCTGGGTCTTCCTTTCTATTGCCGGTCCTCTGAGAGACAGTTTCATCATAGCGCTCGATGGTTTTTGCGACTGCACTTGAAGAAACTTTCAAAGTTCTTCAAATATTCAGTATTGACTGACCTTGATGGACTGTTGTTTCTCTTTGCTTATTTGAGCTGTTCTTGCCATACATAATATGGACTTGGTCTTTTACCAAATATGACTATATTCTGTATACCACCCCTACCTTGCCACAACACAACTGATTGGCTCAAACGCATTAAGAAGGAAAGAAATTACACACAAGAAAGATTGTGCAAAGCTGTCATAAAGGCAAAGGGTGGCTGTTTTCAAGAATCTCACATATAAAATATATTTTGATTTGATTAACACTTTTTTTGCTTACTACATGTGTTATTTCATAGTTTTGATGTCTTCACTATTATTCTACAATGTAGAAAATTGTAAAAATAAAGAAAAACCCTTGAATGAGTAGGTGTGTCCAAACTTTTGTCTAGCACTGTATAAATTTTAAAGTGTATGTTTAAGAACTATGAAATTCAATCATAACACAAATCATGCACTAACGCATTCTGCAGTCCTGCTGCGGAGGACAGAGAAAAATCCATGTAGAATGAGGATGCTGCCAAGCAGTGGAATGTTGCTGATGCTATAAATCTGAGCTCAGAAGCACCCAATCAAGCCTAATTGTAGCCTGAATTTGCCATGGAACCACCAGGCCTACTGCAGGCATCCTGGCTGGCAGCCATTGTCTTTATCAAAGGCCCAAAGCCAACCACAGTTGCTACAGTTACAATTACAGCCAGTTTGAGTTCCTTTTTAGATGCTCTTCATAGAAACGAGTTAAATGGATTTGCTAAATTAGGACAACAGTTAACTTTTAAATGTATTTCAGGAGACACTGGAATGCGTTGGTGGACAGCATAGCTATATTGGTTGTGTCAGTTCACATGCAATACAAAGTGAAGGTAGCTACCAGAAATGATGAAATGACAAATGTTTATCATTTGATTTGGGAACAAAATAATTATTTCCGTCTACTGACAAATATATTTTGCAGATCATAGGCTAATTGTGAAAACAAATCTGTTTTCTTCACTACTGCATCAGTTTCATCATTTCTCTGGGGTTATCTCTGGGTTAGCAACTTATTTCACTAACTGTCAACAGAAACGTGGGTCTTAGGGACTTATCCACGTCACAACATCAGCACAGAGTCATGGACACAGCTTGACAGAGAATATCATTAAGATATATCCTTTTAATATCAATTTCAATAGTCAAAGGAAAACATATCATACAGTACTATCATACTATATAACAACGTCAATTAAATATTACATTTGATATGATTTTTTATGCATTTCGTCTCTCCCTTTGCTCTAACTAAACCCCTCCCTATTTCCATACTGCTGTTTGAGGCTTCCATGGCTTTGGCGGAGTGAGTATGACTCATAATAACCAGTTAAAAGGCTTTCCCATTGACCAGCACTTGCTACTCTATGCAAACTAGCCCCACTTCAATCCTGTGTGGTTACTATTAGAAATGCATCTTCTGTTCTGTTGGACCTGTGTTCTGGTCTTGGTTCTGCCTGGTCCATGTTCTACAGCTCCTACATCTATTCCTGAAGAAGAGGTCACGGCACACCTCACAGGACAGACCCAAGAGGACCTAAAGCTGGCCACAGTAAGTGTATAATTTAATGAGTTAAATTACAAAATTACAGACATTTTACAAGGACTGCATGTTACATTGTTTACTGTACGTAAAAATGCACTTTTTAAATAACATGTTAACGTTTGACGGTGGATGACTGTGGATGTGGAAAAACTACATCATCCACATGTATTGATCACATTTTTACAAATGCTTTAGAACCTTTTTCTAAATATGTATCTGTACCCATTGGATGCAGTGATCACAATATAGTGGCTATATCCCAGAAAGTAAAGTCTCCAAAAGATAGTGTATAAAATTGTGTATACGATTTTACAACTATTGATAAACATGCACCTGTTTAAGAAACTGACAGTTAGAACTGTTAAGGCTCTATGAATTGATAAGGAATTGAAAAACCTTTGGTTGAAAGAGATGAGGCAAATGGAGTCTGGCTGCACATCTGACTGGCTGACTTAATACAAATTGAGAAATTATGTGACTAAACTCAAAAATAATAATAATCTGTATTATGAAGCCAAGATCAATGATATAAACAATGACAGAAAATCATTTTGTGCAGAAAGATAAATTCACCTCATTCTTTCATCAAATCAGATCATCGAATCAAATCACTTCAACTTAGATGGAAAGCTACTGAGGATGGTAACTGAATCTATAGCCAGTATTAGCCACTCCTATCTATCATATCTTTAATCTGAGCCTACAGAAAAGTAGCAGGCCTGGAGGGAAGCCAAAGTCATTCCTCTACCCAAGAATGGTAAAGCTGCCTTTACTGGTTCTAATAGCTGACATATCAGTTTGCTGCCAGCTCTTAGCAAATTGTGTTTGACCAAATACAATACTATTTCTATCTAAACAAATTAACAACAGCCTTTCAGCATGCTTATAGAGAAGGGCACTCAACATGTACTTACTACACTGACACAAAATACTTATAATTGGTTGAAAGAAATTGATAATAAGAAGATTGTGGTAGATGTACTGTTAGTTTTCAGTGCAACCTTTGATATTATTTACCATGACCTGTTGTTGAAAAAACGTGTTATGGCTTTTCAACTGCCATATTGTGGATTCAGATCTATCTATCTATCTATCTATCTATCTATCTATCTATCTATCTATCTATCTATCTATCTATCTGTCTATCAGAAGAGAGAGGGTGCTCTTTAATGGAAGCTTCTCTAATTTTGAACATGTAAAGTGTGGTGTTCCGCAGGGCAGCTCTCTTGGGCCTCTACTCTATTTTTACCAATGACCTGCCACTGGCATTAAGCAAAGCCTGTTTACTGATAATTCAACCCTATACTTGTAAGCAACGACAGCTAGTGAAACATTAAACAAAGAGTTGCAGTCAGTTTTAGAATGGGTGGCCATTAATTAATAAACTGGTCCTGAACATCTCTAAAACTAAGAGCAATGTATTTGGTACAAATCATTCCCTAAATTCTAGACCTCAGCTGAATCTGTCAATGAATGGTGTGGCTGTTGAGCTAGTTGAGGAGACTAAATTAATTGGTGTTAACTTAGATTGTAAACTGTCATGGTCAAAACATATTTATTCAATGGTTGTAAAGATTTCTGTCTAATGTGCTGGGGGTGTGTTGATATTATGTAACACTTAATATCCTATCTCACAGATTCATGAACCAGCAAATATTTCCTAAATGTTATCCTTACAGGCAACCTAATACATTGGACTACATTCAATATGTTATAATTAGTAAGTAAAAGTCCTGCAGGCTCTGACCATAGTAAGCTGTTTATTATCTGTGTTAGTTGGGGCGTGATAGTGACTTAGGTGGGTCATCTAGGTGAAATGTATTTCTATGGTGGCATGATATGGTTCCCAATCAGAGGCAGCTGTTTATCGTTGTCACTGATTGGGGATCATATTTACAGTGCCTTGCGAAAGTATTCGGCCCCCTTGAACTTTGCGACCTTTTGCCACATTTCAGGCTCCAAACATAAAGATATAAAACTGTATTTTTTTGTGAAGAATCAACAACAAGTGGGACACAATCATGAAGTGGAACGACATTTATTGGATATTTCAAACTTTTTTAACAAATCAAAAACTGAAAAATTGTGCGTGCAAAATTATTCAGCCCCTTTACTTTCAGTGCAGCAAACTCTCTCCAGAAGTTCAGTGAGGATCTCTGAATGATCCAATGTTGACCTAAATGACTAATGATGATAAATACAATCCACTTGTGTGTAATCAAGTCTCCGTATAAATGCACCTGCACTGTGATAGTCTCAGAGGTCCGTTAAAAGCGCAGAGAGCATCATGAAGAACAAGGAACACACCAGGCAGGTCCGAGATACTGTTGTGAAGAAGTTTAAAGCCGGATTTGGATACAAAAAGATTTCCCAAGCTTTAAACATCCCAAGGAGCACTGTGCAAGCGATAATATTGAAATGGAAGGAGTATCAGACCACTGCAAATCTACCAAGACCTGGCCGTCCCTCTAAACTTTCAGCTCATACAAGGAGAAGACTGATCAGAGATGCAGCCAAGAGGCCCATGATCACTCTGGATGAACTGCAGAGATCTACAGCTGAGGTGGGAGACTCTGTCCATAGGACAACAATCAGTCGTATATTGCACAAATCTGGCCTTTATGGAAGAGTGGCAAGAAGAAAGCCATTTCTTAAAGATATCCATAAAAGGTGTCGTTTAAAGTTTGCCACAAGCCACCTGGGAGACACACCAAACATGTGGAAGAAGGTGCTCTGGTCAGATGAAACCAAAATTGAACTTTTTGGCAACAATGCAAAACGTTATGTTTGGCGTAAAAGCAACACAGCTGAACACACCATCCCCACTGTCAAACATGGTGGTGGCAGCATCATGGTTTGGGCCTGCTTTTCTTCAGCAGGGACAGGGAAGATGGTTAAAATTGATGGGAAGATGGATGGAGCCAAATACAGGACCATTCTGGAAGAAAACCTGATGGAGTCTGCAAAAGACCTGAGACTGGGACGGAGATTTGTCTTCCAACAAGACAATGATCCAAAACATAAAGCAAAATCTACAATGGAATGGTTCAAAAATAAACATATCCAGGTGTTAGAATGGCCAAGTCAAAGTCCAGACCTGAATCCAATCGAGAATCTGTGGAAATAACTGAAAACTGCTGTTCACAAATGCTCTCCATCCAACCTCACTGAGCTCGAGCTGTTTTGCAAGGAGGAATGGGAAAAAATTTCAGTCTCTCGATTTGCAAAACTGATAGAGACATACCCCAAGCGACTTACAGCTGTAATCGCAGCAAAAGGTGGCGCTACAAAGTATTAACTTAAGGGGGCTGAATAATTTTGCACGCCCAATTTTTCAGTTTTTGATTTGTTAAAAAAGTTTGAAATATCCAATAAATGTCGTTCCACTTCATGATTGTGTCCCACTTGTTGTTGATTCTTCACAAAAAAAAATACAGTTTTATATCTTTATGTTTGAAGCCTGAAATGTGGCAAAAGGTCGCAAAGTTCAAGGGGGCCGAATACTTTCGCAAGGCACTGTAGGTAGCCATCTTCCTCATTGTGTTTGTGGGATCTTGTCTACATCTAGTTGCCTGAGTGCACACCAGTAGCGTCACGTTTCGTTTGTGCTTTATTGTTTTGTTTTGATGAGTTTCAGTTTATTAAAATATGTGGAACTCTACTCACGCTGCACCTTGATCTACTCATTACGACTAGCGTGACAGAAGATCCCACCAAAAACGGCCCAAGCAGCGTGGCCAGGAGGAATGGACATGGGAGGCAATCCTGGATGGAGAAGGACCCTGGACTCAGGCCGGAGAGTATCGCCATCCAAGGGAGCAGTCGGAGGCAGCAAGAGCGGCACGGCGACGATATGAGGAGTTAGAACAACGACGGAAGTACGAGAGGGAGCCCCCCCAAAATGTTTTTGATTGGCAGAATCAGGGTTTAGACCTGAGCCAACTCCCCGTGCTTACCGTGGGGAAGGTGTGACCGGTCAGGCACCGTGTTTTGCAGTGATGCGCACGGTGTCTCCAGTGTGCATTCACAGCCCGGTGCGCTCTGCTCCAGCTTCCAGCAGTTGCCGTGCTAGAGTGAGCATTCAGCCAGGACGGATTGTGCCGGCTCAGCGCTCCTGGTCTCCAGTACGTCTCCTCGTTCCAGGATATCCTGCGGCGGTTCTACGCACTGTGTCGCCAGTGCACCGTCACAGCCCAATGTGTCCTGTGACAGCTTCCGGACTTGCCGGGCTGTAGTGAGCATCCAGGGTTGTGCCAGCTCTGCGCTCTAGACCTCCAGTGCGCCTCCACAGTCCAGTGCGTCCTGTGCCTCCTCCCTGCACTCGCGCTGAGGTGCGTGTCATCAGCCCGGTGCCACCTGTACCGGTCCCATGTATCAGGCCTCCAGTGCGCCTCCACAGTCCAGTACGTCCTGTGCCTCCTCCCCGCACTCGCCCTTAGGTGCATGTCACCAGCCCGGTACCACCAGTGCCGGCACCATGCATCAGGCCTCCAGTGCGCCTCCCCAGTCCGGAGATTCCGGCAACAGTTCCCAGTCCGGAGCCTCCAGACATGGTCTGTGGTCCGGAGCCACCAGCGACAGTCGGCTGTCCGGAGCCTCCAGCGACGGTTGGCGGTCCAGAGCCTTCAGCAGGGGTTCTCAGTCCAGAGCCTCCTGTGACGATCTATAGTCCGGTTCCTCCGGCGACGATCCACGGTCTGGAGCCTCTGGCGACAATCCACGGACGGTGCCTCCAGCGACGATCCATGGTCCCGAGCTTCCAGCGATGCGCCCCACACCGGAGCCGCCCGATGCCCTGTGTCATCCATCATAGATGCCCACCCGGACCCTCAACCTATTGAGTCAGGTTTTGCGGTCGGAGTCCGCACCTTTGGGGGGGTACTGTCACACCATGACCATAGTAAGCTGTTTATTCTCTGTGTTGGTTGGGGCATGATAGTGACTTGGGTGGGTCATCTAGGTGAAATGTATTTCTATGGTATAGTTATAGTTCCCAATTAGAGGCAGCTGTTTATCGTTGTCTCTGATTGGGGATCATATTTAGGTAGCCATCTTCCTTATTGTGTTTGTGGGATCTTGTCTACATTTAGTTGCCTGAGGGCACACCAGTAGCTTCATGTTTCGTTTGTGCTTTATTGTTTTGGTGAGTTTGAGTTTATTAAAATATGTGGAACTCTACTCACGCTGCGCCTTGGTCTACTCATTACGACGAGCGTGACAGCTCTAGTTTTATCTTATCTTGATTATTGTCTAGTCATATGGTCAAGTGTTGCAAAGAAAGACCTAGTTAATCTACAGCTGGCCCAGAAGAGAGCGATACGTTTTGCTCTTCATTGTAGTCAGAGGGCTAATATCAATACTATGCATGCCAGTCTCTCTTGGCTAAGAATTGAGGAAAGATTTACCACATTGCTTCTTGTTTTTATAAGCAACAATGTGTTGGAAATACCAAATTGCTTGAATATTGAACTTACACAGATCTGTTCACAGTACCCAGATCCAAAACAAATTCAAGGAAACATACAGTATTATACAGAACCATGATTGCATGGAACTCCCTTCATCTCATATAGTGAAAGTGAACGGCAAACCTGGTTTCAAAAAACAAATAAAGCAACACCTCAGGCACAATGCCTCTCCCCCATGCAACCTACTTTTGTGTGTATGTACTGACGTGTAACTGATAGATGAACACACACACACACACGCATGTCAATGTTTTTAAATGTATGTAAATTGTAAAGTCTTTTGTCTGTAATGTATTTTTCGTTATGTGTCGAACCCCAATAAGACTAGCTGTCACCATTGCCGTTGGCTAATGGTGATCCTAATAAAATCCCCCCCAAAATACTGTAATGACACTGTGTGAGATATTGAGAATATTTTTTTAATCCTTTTTTTGTTGTTGTGGGTGGGAGGCGGAGCTAAACACAATTACCTCAGAATGTACATGCCCTCACAATCAAGCACAGTATATGTTCCAAGATTGGCAAGGCAAGGCTCCAAAAATAAATCTGTTTTTAATTTAGAATGTAAATGTGATATGCACTGCGGGACCATTAAACTGCAGGATAATTGTGATTATTTCAAGATTGCGTCTGAACAAATCCTATATTTATTTTATGGATTTGAGCAAACTATGCATTATTGCTGAACCACAGACGTAAAATAATGTTTGAGCATTAATGGTTCTGCTATGCCAAGTCTCACGCAACAGTTGTGCTAGAATATCAGAACTAGAAAGAATGGGGAAAATAATATGAACCCTTTGCCTCCAATTCCCTATAAAGTTTGTCCTTGCTACAGTATTTCCACATGTCTAGTGTTTCCAACAAGAAGTTGTAACAAAGTGATTGAGTCCTTACTCAGTCTGCATAATATTGATTTAAGATGTTACGATATATGATAGTGAGACACTACAGAAGCTTTCATCTGTTCTCAGGAGTACCTCCGGAATTATTACAACCTGAAGAAAGAGCAACCTTTGGCTCGGATCAAGAGGTACCTGCCCTCGTTCACCTCCAAGGTGAAGGACATGCAGAGCTTCTTTGGCCTCAACACCACAGGCAGTCTGGACTCTGAGACCCTGGAGGTGATGAGTACCCCTCGCTGTGGGGTCTCTGATGTAGAGGACTACAGTCACAACAACCGTGTCAACCGCTGGAACAAGAACGTCATCACCTACAGGTAACAGTTAGGGGTTGGGTTAAATGCGGAAGACACATTTCAGTTGAATCCATCCAGTTGTACTACTGACTAGGTATCCCCCTTTCCCTATTCTTCTGAAATTAGATCCATGGCACCTGGGAGGCATGATATTATCACTGGATTTGTGTATTAGCTCACCGGAGGCTGTAGCAGGTAGAGTGGTTAAGAGCATTGGGCCAGTAACCAAAAGGTTGCTGGTTCAAGTCCCGAGCCAACTAGGTAAAACATCTGCCAATGTGCCTTTGAGCAAGGCACTTAACTCTAATTGCTCCTGTAAGTCGCTCTGCATAACTTTTCTGGGATATGTGGGACGGTAGCGTCCCACCTCGCCAACAGCCAGTGAAATTGCAGGGCGCCAAATTCAAAACAACAGAAATCCCATAATTAAAATTCCTCAAACATACAAGTATTTTACACCATTTTAAAGATACACTTCTTGTAAATCCAGCCACAATGTATGATTTCAAATAGGCTTTACAGCGAAAGCACACCCATCGATTATGTTAGGTCAGCGCCTAGCCACAGAAAACCATACAGCCATTTTCCAGCCAAGGAGAGGGCTCACAAATCAGAAATAGGGCGAAAGCACAACTTGCGATTATGTTAGGTCAGCGCTAGTCACAGAAAAACATCCAACCATTTTCCAAAGAAGGAGAGGTGTCAGAAAAGTCAGAAATACCTTTATAAATATTAACTTACCTTTGATGATATTGATCGGAATGCACTCCCAGGAATCCCAGTTCCACAGTAAATGTTTGTTTTGTTCGATAAAGTCCATAATTTATGTCCAAATACCTTCTTTTTGTTTGCGCGTTTAGCCCAGTAATCCAAATGCATAATGCACGATCACTTGTTCAGACGAAATGTCAAAAAAGTTATATTACAGTTCGTAGAAACATGTCAAACGATGTATAGAATCAATCTTTAGGATGTTTTTAACATAAATCTTCAATAATGTTCCAACCGGAGAATTCCTTTGTCTTTAGAAATGCAATGGAATGCAGCTAACTCTCACAGGCACGCGTGATCAGTTTATGTTTTATCAGTTTATGGCACTCTGCCAGACCTCTGGCTCAAACAACTCTCATTCTCTCCTCCTTCACAGTAGAAGCCTCAAACAAGGTTCTAAAGACTGTTAACATCTAGTGAAAGCCCTAGGAAGTGCAATATGACCCCATAGACACTGTATATTCAATAGGCAATGACTTGAAAAACTACAAACCTCAGATTTCCCACTCCCTGGTTGGATTTTTTCTCAGGTTTTTGCCTGCCATATGAGTTCTGTTATACTCACAGACATCATTCAAACAGTTTTAGAAACTTCAGAGTGTTTTGTATCCAAATCTACTAATTATATGCATTTTCTAGCTTTTGGGCCTGAATAGCAGGCAGTTTACTCTGGGCACCTTTTTATCCAAGCTACTCAATATTGCCCCCAGTCCCAAAGAAGATAACAGTGTCTTTTAAATGTTTTAAATTTAATTGTTTGATCTTGCAGCATTGGCAGGTACACCAGTGATTTGCCTCACAGCACGGTGGACTCTCTGATCGAGTCGGCGCTCAGCGTCTGGGCCAGGGCCAGCACTCTGACCTTTGTCAGGTCACGCACACAGAGGGCCGACATCATGGTGGAGTTTGCTACCTTTGGTGGGTAACACCTATCGTGGTCTTTCTAGATAACACTTTACGTTAAGGTATACTTTATAAAGAGTCTATATACTTTATTGACTATTTATAGATTTACAGATACTTTATGAATCAATATTAAACATTTAACTTATTGTTTGATGCTCCTAATACTCAGCTCCAAAACAACGGAGTAGCAAAAACAATTGCTTTGACTCTGACATTTTGTTTTGTGTTTTCTCTAACCTCTGGGACATAAAGAGCACGGTGATGCCTACCCGTTTGATGGGTCTAAGGGCACTTTGGCACATGCCTTTGGCCCTGGAGAGGGAATTGGAGGCGATGCCCACTTTGACGACGATGAAACTTGGACGGCAGGGTCAAAGGGTATCCATTTTTATTTTACAGAATCATTTGAACTATTTTTTAGATGTACTGATCAGAAGTTTACTTTTTTTAAACAAGAGAGAATGACCAAATAAACTGATTGTGCATGTTCCTGTTTGTGTGATTTCAGGGTTCAACCTGTATCTAGTGGCAGCCCATGAGTTTGGTCATTCTTTAGGCTTAAGGCACTCCCAAAACCCAGAGTCACTGATGTATCCTACATACAAATCCAGTCGCAGTTCACACAACCTGCTCTCCAAAGAGGACATAGCAATAATCAACTCACTTTACGGTAAGGAGGAGACCATTGAACAAATTCAAATTCTGAATGTAGGATAAGATCATACAGTAACGGGCCTTTGGCCCTTGTTAAAAGTTGTGCACTGTAATGCATAGTTTATACATAGGAATAGCAATTTCGGACACAGACTAAATGTTTATTTTGGTGTGCCTTAGGTCCAAAAAACAGTCAGCCATATTACTACTCCAGACATGGCTGGAATCAACTTTACAACCCCTGGTTCCTGGGTTCCCACTTCCCTCTGATGTTGCAGAACAAATGTTCAGCTGACCTGTCCTTTGATGCTGTCTCCACCTTGGGGGATGCCACCTTCTTTTTCAAAGACAAGTATGTCCATCCACCCTGTTGAAATGCCAATAGTATTGATGAATGAAAAGCAAACAAATCTGGGGTTCCAAATGTCATGTTTTTCCCCCCCTTCTGGAGGTATCTATGGATCAAGCACAACCAGCAATATGATATAAAAGAAGGTCCTATCAACAACTTCATGCCAAAGATTGAATCCAAAATTGATGCTGCCTTCTGGGTCCCTCGGCGATCCACTGCTTACCTGATTCATGGTACAGACATCTCCTACCATACTACCCCATCATGGTTAACCGTGTGTAACGAATGATAGGACTAATTTTCGGAGAAAAAAGTGAAGTGTATCAATCACACCTACCTTATTTGGCGGCCTATTTCAGCTGACCGATTCTGCTCAGACACCTTGCTGCCGCTTTCTGCTACTGCTGGTATGTGTTTCCTTCTTTTGCTCCCACCACCACCCCAGACCCCACCTGTTAGGTTCTGTTTCCTGCTGTGGGATTGGTATAGTCTACCGTGCTTCACTGCTTCTAAGTCATTTTATATATTGACGCTTTGCTTGGGCAGTGAGCTACCCTGAAGGAGCAGAGCCACCCTGAAGGAGCAGAGCCACCCTGGAGGAGCATAGCCACCCTGAAGGAGCAGAGCATATATCGCCAAGACTTGCATTATTCATTATTGAATAAAAGGTTAAACATATCTCTAGACAGTGTTTCCTTTATAACTATGAGCCATCCTCTGTTTGTTCCAGAATCCATGTACTGGACGGTGAAGGGTTCCATTGTGAAAGGCAAACCTAAACCCATCAGCAACTTTGGCTTCCCACCATGGGTTCAGGAAGTAGACGCAGCGGTACACATCGTCAAAACAGGACGCACGCTGTTCTTCATTCACGACATTTACTACAGGTGAGCCTGGCATTCTGAAACATCACCAGTGTACAGTCATTGGCCTACAGTACAAAATATCATTATAGCATATTGAATATATTGCAGAGAAACTGTATTGTGGACGTTTTTTCAGTTATAATGAAAACCGAAGAGTTATGGATGCTGGATACCCACAGTACATCAGTGATGATTTCCAAGGGCTCAATACTACTATCGATGCTGCTGTCTACAAAGATGGTTAGCTACTTTTACATCACGACAACAAAGACCATGCCAGCTCAATTTGAACATTTAATTTTGTAAAACTCTTTCTAATTGTTACATTTTTGTTCATCCTAGGTGTCATATACTTCTTCGTTGGACCACACGTGTACAAGTACGATTATACCCAGAAACAAGTTGTTGGAACTGAGAAAGCAAATACCTGGCTCGGATGCTAGTGAATTCATGGGAATTTCAATGTTTTTGTCCAAAATGCAATAAAGATTATGCAAAGCTGTACAAAACTGTATGCATAATGATAACATGTTGAATTTAGTCCAATGTATTAGGTTGCCGGTAAGGATAGCATTTAGTAAATATGTGCAGGTTCATGAATAAACTGTGAGACAAGAATGTGTTACATAATACCAACATACTCCCAGCACATTAGACAGAAATGAATGGGTAAGTTGATATGGCTCATTTCATAAACATTGCCTATATCATATATTTTAGATCACACATCAGCAAGTGTGGTTGAGATTGTAATGAGGATATGAAACCGACAGTTGAAGTCGGAACCTTAGCCAAATACAGTTAAACTACGTTTTTCACAATTCCTGAAATGTAATCCTAGTAAAAATTCCCTGTCTTAGGTCAGTTAGAATCACCGCTTAATTTTAAGAATGTGAAATGTCAGAATAATAGTAGAGAGAAGGATTTATTTCAGCTTTTATTTCTTTCATCACATTCCCAGTGGGTCAGAAGTTTACATACACTCAATTATTATTTGGTAGCATTGCCTTGAAATTGTTTAACTTGGGTCAAACGTTTCGGGTAGCCTTCCACAAGCTTCCCACAATAAGTCGGGTGAATTTTGGCCTATTCCTCCTGACAGAGCTGGTGTAACAGAGTCAGGTTTGTAGGCTTCCTTGCTCGCACATGCTTTTTCAGTTCTGCCCACAAATGTTCTATAGGATTGAGGTTAGGGCTTTGTGATGGCCACTCAAATACCTTGACTTTGTTGTCCTTAAGCCATTTTGCCACAACTTTGGAAGTATGCTTGGGGTCATGGTCTATTTGGAAGACCCATTTGCGACCAAGCTTTAACTTCCTGACTGATATCTTGAGATTTTGCTTCAATATATCCACATAATTTTCCGTCCTCATGATGCCATCTATTTTGCTTGCAAGCCTCCCCCTTTTTCCTCCAAACATAATGATGGTCATTATGGCCAAACAGTTCTATTTTTGTTTCATCAGACAAGAGGACATTTCTCCAAAAAGTACAATCTTTGTCCCCATGTGCAGTTGCAAACCGAAGTCTGGCCATTTTATGGCGCTTTGGAGCAGTGGCTTCTTCCTTGCTGAGCAACCTTTCAGGTTATGTCGATATAGGACTCGTTTTACTGTAGATATAGATACTTTTGTGCATGTTTTATCCAGCATCTTCACAAGGTCCTTTGCTGTTATTCTGGGATTGATTTGCACTAATCGCACCAAAGTCTCATTCCTCAGCAGCATGACGGCTGCGTGGTCCCATGGTGTTAATACTTAATTGCTCCCAAGGATGAACCAGATTTGTGGAGGTCTACAATTTTTTTTCTGAGGTCTTGGCATATTTATTTTTCCATGATGTCAAGCAAAGAGGCACTGTTTGAAGGTAGGCCTTGAAATACATCTACAGGGCCACCTCCAATGGACTCAAATTATGTCAATTAGACTATCAGAAGCCTCTAAAGCCATGACAGAATTTTCCAAGCTGTTTAAAGGCACAGTCAACTTAGTGTATGTAAACTTCTGACCCACTGAAATTGTGATACAGTGAAATAATATGTCTTTAAACAATTGTTGAAAAAATTATTATTATTATTTAAAAAAATGCACCTTTATTTAACCAGGTAGGCTAGTTGAGAACAAGTTCTCATTTACAACTTAGACCTGGCCTAGATAAAGCATAGCAGTGTGAACAGACAACAACACAGAGTTACACATGGAGTAAACAATAAACAAGTCAATAACACAGTAGAAAAAAAAGAAAGTCTATATACATTAGGCAGGCGATTAGGTAGGCGAATAATTACAATTTAGCAGATTAACACTGGAGTGATAAATGATCAGATGGTCATGTGCAGGTAGAGATACTGGTGTGCAAACGAGCAAAAAAGTAAATAAATAAAAACAGTATGGGGATGAGGTAGGTAAATTGGGTGGGCTATTTACCGATGGACTATGTACAGCTGCAGCGATTGGTTAGCTGCTCAGATAGCAGATGTTTAAAGTTGGTGAGGGAGATAAAAGTCTCCAACTTCAGCGATTTTTGCAATTCGTTCCAGTCACAGGCAGCAGAGAACTGGAAGGAAAGGCGGCCAAATGAGGTGTTGGCTTTAGGGATGATCAGTGAGATACACCTGCTGGAGCACGTGCTACGGGTGGGTGTTGCCATCGTGACCAGTGAACTGAGATAAGGCGGAGCTTTACCTAGCATGGACTTGAGATGACCTGGAGCCAGTGGGTCTGGAGACGAATATGTAGCGAGGGCCAGCCGACTAGAGCATACAGGTCGCAGTGGTGGGTGGTATAAGGTGCTTTAGTAACAAAACGGATGGCACTGTGATAAACTGCATCCAGTTTGCTGAGTAGAGTATTGGAAGTTATTTTGTAGATGACATCGCGGAAGTCAAGGATGGGTAGGATTGTCAGTTTTACTGGGGTAAGTTTGCCGATATTTGATATGAGTCTGGAATGAGAGTTTACAGTCTAGCAAGACACCTAGGTACTTATAGATGTCCACATATTCTTGGTCGGAACCATCCAGGGTGGTGATGCTAGTCGGGCGTGCGGGTGCAGGCAGCGAACAGTTGAAAAGCATGCATTTGGTTTTACTAGCGTTTAAGAGCAGTTGGAGGCCACGGAAGGAGTGTTGTATGGCATTGAAGCTCGTTTGGAGGTTAGATAGCACAGTGTCCAAGGAAGGGCCAGAATCTGGATCAGGGAATCGCCCGCAGCAAGAGCAAAATCATTGATATGTACAGAGAAAAGAGTCGGCTCGAGAATTGAACCCTGTGGCACCCCCATAGAGACTGCCAGAGGACCGGACAACATGCCCTCCGATTTGACACACTGAACTCTGTCTGCAAAGTAGTTGGTGAACCAGGCAAGGCAGTCATAAGAAAAACCGAGGCTACTGAGTCTGCCGATAAGAATTTGGTGATTGACAGAGTCGAAAGCCTTGGCCAGGTCGATGAAGACGACTGTACTGACAGTACTGTCTTTTATCAATGGCGGTTATGATATTGTTTAGGACCTTGAGCGTGGCTGAGGTGCACACGTGACCAGCTCGGAAACCGGATTGCATAGTGGAGAAGGTACGGTAGGATTCAAAATGGTCTGTGATCTGTTTGTTCACTTGGCTTTCGAAGACTTTAGAAAGGCAGGGAAGGATGGATATAGGTCTGTAACAGTTTGGGTCCGGGGTGTCTCCCCCTTTGAAGAGGGGGATGACCGCGGCAGCTTTCCAATCCTTGGGGATCTCAGACGATACGAAAGAGAGGTTGAACAGGCTGGTAATAGGGGTTGCGACAATGGCGGCGGATAGATTCAGAAATAGAGGGTCCAGATTGTCAAATCCAGCTGATTTGTATGGGTCCAGGTTTTGCAGCTCTATCAGAACCTGAAGGGGGGTGGGGGGGGGGAGCTGTTGGCCGTGGTTGGAGTAGCCAGGAGGAAGGCATGGCCAGCCGTTGAGAAATGCTTGTTGAAGTTTTCGATTATCATGGATTTATCGGTGGTGACAGTGTTACCTAGCCTCAGTGCAGTGGGTAGCTGGGAGGAGGTGCTCTTGTTCTCCATGGACTTTACAGTGTCCCAGAACTTTTTGGAGTTAGAGCTACAGGATGCAAATTTCTGCTTGAAAAAGCTGGCCTTTGCTTTCCTGACTGACTGCGTGTATTGGTTCCTGACTTCCCTGAACAGTTGCATATCGCGGGGACTATTCGATGCTATTGCAGTCCGCCACAGGATGTTTTTGTGCTGGTCGAGGGCAGTCAGGTCTGGAGTGAACCAAGGGCTATATCTGTTCTTAGTTCTGCATTTTTTGAAAGGAGCATGCTTATCTAAGATGGTGAGGAAGTTACTTTTAAAGAATGACCAGTCATCCTCAACTGACGGAATGAGGTCAATATATTTCCAGGATACCCAGGCCAGGTCGATTAGAAAGGCCTGCTCGCAGAAGTGTTTTAGCGAGTGTTTGACAGTGATGAGGGGTGGTCGTTTGACCGTGGACCCGTAGCGGATACAGGCAATGAGGCAGTGATCGCTGAGATCCTGATTGAAGACAGCGGAGGTGTATTTGCAGGGCCAGTTGGTCAGGATAATGTCTATGAGGGTGCCCATGTTTACAGATTTGGGGTTGTACCTGGTGGGTTCCTTGATGATTTGTGTGAGATTGAGGGCATCTAGCTTAGATTGTAGGACTGCCGGGGTGTTAAGCATATCCCAGTTTAGGTCACCTAACAGAACAAACTCTGAAGCTAGATGGAGGGGCGATCAATTCACAAATGGTGTCCAGGGCACAGCTGGGAGCTGAGGGGGGTCGGTAGCAGGCGGCAACAGTGAGAGAATTTTTAAAATTAGAAGTTTGAACTGTTTGGGTATGGACCTGGAAAGTATGACATTACTTTGCAGGCTAACTCCTCCCCCTTTGGCAGTTCTATCTTGACGGAAAATGTTATAGTTGGGTATGGAAATCTCAGAATTTTTGGTGGCCTTCCTAAGCCAGGATTCAGACACGGCAAGGACATCAGGGCTGGCAGAGTGTGCTATAGCAGTGAGTAAAACAAACTTAGGGAGGCGGCTTCTGATGTTGACATGCATGAAACCAAGGCTTTTTCGATCACAGAAGTTAACAAATGAGGGTGCCTGGGGACATGCAGGGCCTGGGTTTACCTCCACATCACCCGAGGAACAGAGGAGGAGTAGGATGAGGGTGTGGCTAAAGGCTATCAAAACTGGTCTCCTAGAGCGTTGGGGACAAAGAATAAAAGGAGCAGATTTCTGGGCGTGGTAGAATATATTCAGGGCATAATGCTCAGACAGGGGTATGGTGGGGTGTGGGTACAGCGGAGGTAAGCCCAGGTACTGGGTGATGATAAGAGAGGTTGTATCTCTGGACATGCTGGTTGTAATGGGTGAGGTCACCGCATGTGTGGGAGGTGGGACAAATGAGGTATCAGAGGTATGAAGAGTGGAACTAGGGGCTCCATTGTAAACTAAAACAATGCTAACTAACCTGAACAACAGTATACAAGGCATATTGACATTTGAGAGCGACATACAGTGAGGCATAAAGTAATCGCAGGTGTTTATTGGGAGAGCTAGCTAAAACAACAGGTGAGACAACAACAGCTAATCAGCTAACACAACAACAGCAGGTAAAATGGCGATGACTAGGCAGAGAGGGTCGGATTAACTACACACAGAGCCTGAGTTCGCGGCTGGGGCCGACAGATAAAAAATACATAAACAGAATGGAGTAATGTGATTAATGGACAGTCCAGCAGGCATCAGCTATGTAGCCAAGTGATCATAGTGTCCAGATGGCAGCAGTAGATGGAACAGGGAAGCTGCCACTACGCTAGCACGCGGGCGACACAGCATTTAAAGTTA
This sequence comes from Oncorhynchus mykiss, assembly GCF_013265735.2. Taxonomy (NCBI): domain Eukaryota; kingdom Metazoa; phylum Chordata; class Actinopteri; order Salmoniformes; family Salmonidae; genus Oncorhynchus; species Oncorhynchus mykiss. The sequence continues at coordinate 26,329,907 of NC_048591.1, read as the reverse complement.
ATAGCCCGGGGCCAGTAGGAGCGTCTGCTCCAACGGAGGCCGGGTGAATGCGCAGCGGATGGAGTATTTGTCGGCAGACCAGTCGTGGTGGTGCGGCGGGGCACCGGGTCGACAGAGAATCCAAGCCAGATGGCAAAAGAGGTATTGTAGAATTTAGTTTGCTATCCAGGAAATGCGCCTGGCTCATGGCTAACTGGTGCTGGCTTTGTGGCAGTGGCGTTAGCCACTATAGCCAATCGGTAGCAGCGGCGATCCGGTGCCAAGGTCCAAAGTTTACAGCAAGGATCCGGTGGAGTATTGGGCTCTAGCCGTGTATGAGTGGGGTTCGGGTGAATAGCTGAGTAGGCCGGGAGGTGGGATAGGGATAGCTTCGGTACTGGGTGCCACGGTGAGTGCAAGCTGTGAGCTAGCTAGCTGCACACACAATTAGCCCAGCGTCGTCCGGGTTAGGGAGGGCTTGGACAGTAGGGATATCCTTGACTCATCGCGCACCAGCAACTCCTGTGGTGGGCCGGGCGCAGGGCACGCTAACCAAGGTTGCCAGGTGCACGATGTTTCCTCCGACACATTGGTGCGGCTGGCATCCGGGTTGGATGCACACTGTGTTAAGAAGCGGTGCGGCTTGGTTGGGTTGTGTATCGGAGGACGTCTCTCCCGAGCCCATACGGGAGTTGTAGCAATGAGACAAGATAGTAGCTACTAAACAATTGGATACCACAAAATTGGGGAGAATTAGGGGTAAAATAAAAAAGAATATATATATATATATATATATATATATATATATATATATATATATATATATATATATATATATATATATATATATATATATATATATATATATATATATATATATATATATATATATATATATATATATACAGTGCCTTGCGAAAGTATTCGGCCCCCTTGAACTTTGCGACCTTTTGCCACATTTCAGGCTTCAAACATAAAGATATAAAACTGTATTTTTTTGTGAAGAATCAACAACAAGTGGGACACAATCATGAAGTGGAACGACATTTATTGGATATTTCAAACTTTTTTAACAAATCAAAAACTGAAAAATTGGGCGTGCAAAATTATTCAGCCCCTTTACTTTCAGTGCAGCAAACTCTCTCAAGAAGTTCAGTGAGGATCTCTGAATGATCCAATGTTGACCTAAATGACTAATGATGATAAATACAATCCACCTGTGTGTAATCAAGTCTCCGTATAAATGCACCTGCACTGTGATAGTCTCAGAGGTCCGTTAAAAGCGCAGAGAGCATCATGAAGAACAAGGAACACACCAGGCAGGTCCGAGATACTGTTGTGAAGAAGTTTAAAGCCGGATTTGGATACAAAAAGATTTCCCAAGCTTTAAACATCCCAAGGAGCACTGTGCAAGCGATAATATTGAAATGGAAGGAGTATCAGACCACTGCAAATCTACCAAGACCTGGCCGTCCCTCTAAACTTTCAGCTCATACAAGGAGAAGACTGATCAGAGATGCAGCCAAGAGGCCCATGATCACTCTGGATGAACTGCAGAGATCTACAGCTGAGGTGGGAGACTCTGTCCATAGGACAACAATCAGTCGTATATTGCACAAATCTGGCCTTTATGGAAGAGTGGCAAGAAGAAAGCCATTTCTTAAAGATATCCATAAAAAGTGTTGTTTAACGTTTGCCACAAGCCACCTGGGAGACACACCAAACATGTGGAAGAAGGTGCTCTGGTCAGATGAAACCAAAATTGAACTTTTTGGCAACAATGCAAAACGTTATGTTTGGCGTAAAAGCAACACAGCTGAACACACCATCCCCACTGTCAAACATGGTGGTGGCAGCATCATGGTTTGGGCCTGCTTTTCTTCAGCAGGGACAGGGAAGATGGTTAAAATTGATGGGAAGATGGATGGAGCCAAATACAGGACCATTCTGGAAGAAAACCTGATGGAGTCTGCAAAAGACCTGAGACTGGGACGGAGATTTGTCTTCCAACAAGACAATGATCCAAAACATAAAGCAAAATCTACAATGGAATGGTTCAAAAATAAACATATCCAGGTGTTAGAATGGCCAAGTCAAAGTCCAGACCTGAATCCAATCGAGAATCTGTGGAAAGAACTGAAAACTGCTGTTCACAAATGCTCTCCATCCAACCTCACTGAGCTCGAGCTGTTTTGCAAGGAGGAATGGGAAAACATTTCAGTCTCTCGATGTGCAAAACTGATAGAGACATACCCCAAGCGACTTACAGCTGTAATTGCAGCAAAAGGTGGCACTACAAAGTATTAACTTAAGGGGGCTGAATAATTTTGCACGCCCAATTTTTCAGTTTTTGATTTGTTAAAAAAGTTTGAAATATCCAATAAATGTCGTTCCACTTCATGATTGTGTCTCACTTGTTGTTGATTCTTCACAAAAAAATACAGTTTTATATCTTTATGTTTGAAGCCTGAAATGTGGCAAAAGGTCGCAAAGTTCAAGGGTGCCGAATACTTTCGCAAGGCACTGTATACATATATACATATATATATACATACATATATACAGTGGGGCAAAAAAGTATTTAGTCAGCCACCAATTGTGCAAGTTCTCCCACTTAAAAAGATGAGAGGCCTGTAATTTTCATCATATGACAGCGTTGCTGCACAGCTATTTTCAGGTCTTCAACCCAGCCTAAAGTCCTTAGCGCTCTGGAGCAGGTTGTCATCATGGATCTCTCTGTACTTTGCTCAGTTCATCTTTGCCTCGATTCTGACTAGTCTCCCCGTCCATGCAGATGAAAAATTCTGCCACCACCATGCTTCACCATAGGGATGGTGCCAGGTTTCCTCCAGACGTGACTCTTGGAGTTCAGGCCAAAGAGTTCAATCTTGGTTTCATCAGACCAGAGAATCTTGCTTCTCATGGTCTGAGAGTCTTTAGGTGCCTTTGGGCAAACTCAGAGCGTGCTGTCATGTGCCTTTTACAGAGGAGTGGCTTCCGTCTAGCCACTCTACCATAAAGGCCTGATTGGTGGATTGCTTCAGAGATGGTTGTCCTTTTGGAAGGTTCTCCCATCTCCACAGAGGAACTCTAGAGCTCTGTCAGAGTGATCATCAGGTTCTTGGTCACCTCCCTCACCAAGGCCCTTCTCCCCTGATTGCAAAGTTTTGCCAGGCGGCCAGCTCTAGGAAGAGTCTTGGTGGTTCCAAACTTCTTCCATTGAAGAATAATGGCCACTGTGTTCTTGGAGACCTTAAATGCTGTAGAACTTTTTTGGTACCCTTCCCCAGATCTGTGCCTCGACGCAATCCTGCGGACAATTCCTTTCGACTTCATGGCTTGGTTTTTGCTCTGACATGCACTGTCAACTGTGGGAACTTATATAGACAGGTGTGTGCCTTTCCGAATCATGTCCCATCAATTTAATTTACCACATCTCAAGGCTGGTAAATGGAAACAGGATGCAACTGAGCTCAATGTCGAGTCTCATAGCAAAGGGTCTGAATACTTATGTAAATAAGCTATTTCTGTTTGTTAATTGTAATAAATGTGCAAAACTTTCTAAAAACCTGTTTTCGCTTTGTCATTATTGGGTTTTGTTTGTAGATTGCTGAGGTTTTAATTTTTTAATTCATTTTAGAACAAGGCTGTAACGTAACAAAATGTGGAAAAAGTCAAGGTGTCTGTCACGTTCTGACCTTTATTTCCTTTGTTTTTGTATTTATTTAGTATGGTCAGGGCGTGAGTTGGGTGGGCAGTCTATGTTTGTTTTTCTATGTTTTGGGGCAGTTCTATGTTTTCGGCCTAGTATGGTTCTCAATCAGAGGCAGGTGTCATTAGTTGTCTCTGATTGAGAATCATACTTAGGTAGCCTGGGTTTCACTGTGTGTTTGTGGGTGATTGTTCCTGTCTTTGTGTAGTATTCACCAGATAGGCTTTATTAGGTTTTGAGTTCTCACGTTTCTTGTTTTTTCGTTAGTTTGTTCATGTATAGTGTCGTGAATAAAATACAATGAACAACCACCACGCTGCGCTTTGGTCCGCCTCTACTTCACAAGAAGAGAATCGTTACAGAATCACCCACCACAACAGGACCAAGCGGTGTGGTAATGGGCAACGGAGAAAGCAGCAGCAGGAGCAGCGCGAGGAGGTATGGACATGGGAGGAGGAATTAGACGGAAGAGGACCCTGGGCTCAGCCAGGAGAATATCGCCGTCCCAAAGAGGAACTGGAGGCGGCGAAAGCGGAGAGGCGCTGGTATGAGGAGGCAGCGCGGCGTCGTGGATGGAAGCCCGGGAGTCAGCCCCAAAAATTTATTGGGGGGGGGGCTAACAGGGAGTATGGCTACGCCAGGTAGGAGACCTGAGCCAACTTCCTGTGGTTACCGGGGGGCTAGAGAGACCGGGCAGGCACCGTGTTATGCTGTGGAGCGCACGGTGTCCCCAGTGCGGGTGCACAGCCCGGTGCGGTACATTCCAGCTCCGCGTATCGGCCGGGCTAGAGTGGGCATCGAGCCAAGTGCCATGAAGCCGGCTCTACGCATCTGGTCTCCAGTGCGTCTCCTTGGGCCGGCTTACATGGCACCAGCCTTGCGCACGGTGTCCCCGGTTCGCCTGCATAGCCCAGTGCGGGCTATTCCACCTCGCGCACTGGCAGGGCGACCGGGACCATTCAACCGGGTAAGGTTGGGCAGGCTCGGTGCTCAAGAGCTCCAGTGCGCCTGCACGGCCCGGTCTATCCGTCACCACCTCCACACCCCAGCCCTCCGGTGGCAGCTCCCCGTACCAGGCTGTCTCTCCGGCCCATCCGTCCAGAGCCTTCCTCCTCTCCAGCGCTGCCGGAGTCTCCCGCCTCTCCGGCGCTACCAGAGCCTTCCTCCTCTCCAGTGCTGCCGGAGTCTCCCGTCTGTCCGGCGCTTCTGCCGGAGTCTCCCGTCTGTCCGGCGCTTCTGCCGGAGCCTCCCGCCTGTCCGGCGCTTCTGCCGGAGCCTCCCGCCTGTCCGGCGCCTCTGCCGGAGCCTCCCGCCTGTCCGGCGCCTCTGCCGGAGCCTCCCGCCTGTCCGGCGCCTCTGCCGGAGCCTCCCGCCTGTCCGGCGCCTCTGCCGGAGCCTCCCGCCTGCCCAGCGCCGCCAGCGCCGCCCGTCTGCCCAGCGCCGCCAGTGCCGCCCGTCTGCCCAGCGCCGCCAGTGCCGCCCGTCTGCCCAGCGCCGCCAGTGCCGCCCGTCTGCCCAGCGCCGCCAGTGCCGCCCGTCTGCCCAGCGCCGCCAGTGCCGCCCGTCTGCCCGGAGCCGCCAATGCCGCCAGGAGCCGCCAGTGCCGCCCGTCAGCCAGGGGCCGCCAGTGCCGCCAGTCAACCAGGGGCCGCCAGTGCCGCCAGTCAGCCCAGCGCCGCCAGTCAACCAGGGGCCGCCAGTGCCGCCAGTCAGCCAGGGGCCGCCAGTCAGCCAGGGGCCGCCAGTCAGCCAGGGGCCGCTAGAGCCCCTCCGCCCGGAGCAGCTGTCCCTCTGTCCCGAGCAGCTGTCCCTCTGTCCCGAGCAGCTGTCCCTCTGTCCCGAGCAGCTGTCCCTCTGTCCCGAGCAGCTGTCCCTCTGTCCCGAGCAGCTGTCCCTCTGTCCCGAGCAGCTGCCCCTCTGTCCCAAGCAGCCCCTCTGTCCAGTGGGGTCATTGAGAGGGGTGGGCATGGTGAGTAAGCCACGGAGGCGGACAATAAGGCGGACTGAGACAATGGCGAAGTGGGGTCCGCGTCCCGCGCCAGAGCCGCCACCGCGGACAGACGCCCACCCAGACCCTCCCCTATAGGTCAAGGTTTTGCGGCCGGAGTCCGCACCTTTGGGGGGGGGGGGGGTACTGTCACGTTCTGACCTTTATTTCCTTTGTTTTTGTATTTATTTAGTATGGTCAGGGCGTGAGTTGGGTGGGCAGTCTATGTTTGTTTTTCTATGTTTTGGGGCAGTTCTATGTTTTCGGCCTAGTATGGTTCTCAATCAGAGGCAGGTGTCATTAGTTGTCTCTGATTGAGAATCATACTTAGGTAGCCTGGGTTTCACTGTGTGTTTGTGGGTGATTGTTCCTGTCTTTGTGTAGTATTCACCAGATAGGCTGTATTAGGTTTTGAGTTCTCACGTTTCTTGTTTTTTCGTTAGTTTGTTCATGTATAGTGTCGTGAATAAAATACAATGAACAACCACCACGCTGCGCTTTGGTCCGCCTCTACTTCACAAGAAGAGAATCGTTACAGTGTCTGAATAGTTTCCGGAAGCACTGTCACTTCCCAAAACAGACTTTCATATGTTTTAACTGCAGGGAATTACATTGAGTGTACAAAACATTAGGAACATGACAGACTGACCAGGTGAATCCAGGGGAAAGCTATGGTCCCTTATTGATGTCACTTGTTAAATCCACTTCAACCAGTGTAGATGAATGGGAGGAAACAAGTTAAAGAAGGATTTTTAAACCTTGAGACAATTGAGACATGGATTGTGTATATGTGCCATTCAGAGGGTGAATGGGCAAGACTAAAGATTTAAGTGCCTTTAAACGGGGTATGGCAGTAGGTGCCAGGTGCACCGGTTTGAGTGTGTCAAGAACTGCAACGCTTCAGGATTTTTCACGCTCAACAGTTTCACGTGTGTATCAAGAATAGTCCACCACCCAATGGACATCCAACCAACTTGACACAACTGTAGGAAGAGTTGGAGTCAACATGGGTCAGCATCCCTATGGAATTCTTTCGACACCATGTAGAGTCCACGCCCCGATAAATTGAGGCTGTTCTGAGGGTAAAGGGGGTGCAGCTCAATATTAGGAATGTGTTCCTAATGTTTTGTACATTCAGTGTATAAGAGGAATGACATAATCCACAAAATTAACAAAGTTATCATAACTTCACAGTTTTGTTTCATCACTGAATTGCAACAATCAATACCTGCCAATAGATTACCAGCTCACTGGATATAACTAGTCATATTTCGTTCAGGTTGCTTCATGCTTTTCTGTGTTGTCTGTGTGCCAATGACCTTACAAGGGAAGAGGTGGATACCTCCGTTTGGCCCTGAAAATCTGGAGTGATGCGGGCGGCCCCACTGAAATTCATCAATGTCAACCACGACAAGGCATACATTGTCCTCTCCTTCACAAGAAAGAGTATTCTGACCCTAAATCAGTCTCTGTTCAGTTCAGTGTAGTTTCTAATAGAGGTGGTAGAGAATGTGTGTGGCTGCATGTGAGATTTTAATTGTGCTATAGTTATATACTGTACTTACTGGAGCCAGTTTCCAGGTACATGACTGTTAGTAAATCTCTCTCCATCTATCCATCATAGCTCATGTAAACTTCTTTCTCTTTGATGGCCCCACAGGTGTTCTGGCTCACGCCTTCAAGCCAAGGGAGTGCATGGGGGGAGACGTGCACTTTGACAAGGATGAAATCTGGACAATGGGCATTGCAAGCTAGGTAGGGCCACTGCTCCAAGCATGACATGAGGATCTGAATTGTTTTTTATAAAACACAATAAAATAGGATTTCAAATATGATTATAGACAAATAAAAAATGTCTCATCGGATGTTGTTTTAGGTTACAACCTGTTCACTGTTGCAGCCCATGAGTCAGGCCACTCCCTTGGTCTCTCCCATTCCAAAGACCCCTCATCTTTCATGTACCCCAACTACAAGTATTACAATGGAGCACAGTACACACTGCCATGAGGTGACGCGCTGGTAATCCAGCAGTTGAGTTGAAATCACCATAGTTATCACGTGGTCCATTTTTGGTGGATTTCTATCTAAACATTGGAGACTGCTTTTATTTCCAAGGCAAGACAGTCAGAAAACAAGATCCACCTAACCTTCCTAAGAAGTGCGATCCCAACTTCTCTGTTGATGCAGTGGCAGTGTTCGGGAAGGAGATAGTTCTCTTTAAAAAACATGTGAAGGAGTTTTGAATTATGCAATATGATTTTTATAGTATAAATTCTTATTTTCCCCAACACAGCGGTTTGTTTTCCTCCAGGTACATGTGGTTGAGGACAACATGGAAAACATACTGGAACCGTCTGAGAGATGGCCCCAACAGCACATACCTTCCCAGCATCAACTATCCTGTGGGTGCGGCCAATGACATCCCTGCCAAAGGCGTGGCATATGTCTTCACTGGTAATGTGCAGTCTGATCGCCTCAAAGGCCTCACTTAGGCCTCACAGCATGACAAGGCTAGATTTGAAACTGAAAACTGTTTCAAAGAACAACTGGACCTAAATTATAGCCCGATGTCAAAATTGTCGCACCTCATGCAAGAAACTCACAAAGCTTATTGCCATCTGGCAGTTCTTGTGGTATGGTTTTCATAGTGTTCCAAAGGCAGTGGAGGTGCTCAGTGTTTCAGGTCCTAAGTACTGGGTGGTTTGACAGCTTAAGATGAAAAGCCACTTTGGCTCCATACATGACTATGGATTCCCAGCCAGAGTAAGGAACATTGAGGCTGCTGTTCATATCAGTGATTATGGAAAAATCCTTATTCTTCATTGGACACGATTACTACAGGTAACACGCAGTCTCTAACAAAATGTTTTTGGGTAAATGACAAACATAAAGTGAATGGTAATTACAGTATAATACAGTATTCTGTTGCAGAAAATATCATGTTTCCAAACGTCCACTGTTTTGGTATGTCTTGACTGTCGCAGTGTTTGATGAATAGGCATTCCAGCTCCTGAGAGGCAAAGCCTGCCATCTAGTGTTTAACAATGAGACATGTTAGAAAGCAACTGCACATAAGCAATCCATCATTTATAAGTTCAATGTTTATTTTTTATACAATGTATAGATACGATGAACGCAGACGTTCATCAGACTGGCCAGGTATTGGGAGGAGGGTTGATGCTGCATTTGAGTTACAAGGTAGCCTATAAAACAGTTTGCCATGTCACCTTGCCTTCAATTGCATACATTTTGATATCCTGACACATTTGTGTTATCTTGATTACTAGGCCCACCTTAAAAAAAACACTATCATGTTTTCTCATCAACAGGTACTATCTACCTCTTCAGTGGAAAAAAGGCATACAACTATGACTACAGACAGAACCGGGAGCTGAGTCGAATCCTAGCAAATGCATTGCTGGGCTGCTAACATATCTGTCAAAGACACTAGACCCTACACTCCTTCATGAAAAGGAATACTACTTACAGACATTTTACATTTAAGTCATTTAGCAGACACTCTTATCCAGAGAAGAACGTCACCTTGCATGAACCAAGATAACTCACCAGTTGAATGTTGATGACAGTGTTGCAAGAAGTTCAATTACATCATCAAGCAACCATCTTCAAGGCCAGTTCACTTAAATCCCAGTGGTATCTTTCTGTATGTGTACAGAACATAAAATACAATTGAATTGTATTTCAATTAAAAAAAAAAGGTATTTAGAAGTTTGAACGTTAATAGATGTGCTTCCATTGACTGATCAAAAATATTCAAACTAACCACTGACAATGTGTACCTACAGTATGCCTAAACCTCACCCTAACAATCACCCAAACTCTACGCCAAAAATGTTATTAGGAGGACGTTCCCTCTTCCTTGAGAATAGGGGTTGTCCTAACCTTTAGAGCAATGTTCAACAGCACAAAGCCGACCTTGGCATCTCATTCATGTTCTGATTGGAACCATGTACACCACAGGTTATTAGGGATCATATACAAGAAAGTGTGGACAGGGCAGGATGATAGAGAAAGAGAGGGTCTCCCCGCTCTGCATTACCACAGGTTTGTAAATTATGGGTCTTTCTACGGGTTCCGCGGTCCTGTTTCTGGCCTGTTTGGGTCTGTGTCAGGCTGCCCCCACCAGCACTCCAGAGGTCCAAACATTACCAGAGGACAACGAGACAGTTGCTGGGGTAATTTAGCATCGCTTGGCTCAGTGTGTTGCTACCCGTATTGTCAGTATTATCTCAGATTGAGGTGAGAAAATACTTGTTAGCCTACTTGTTATGCTTGTACTGTTTTGCATGAGAGTCCTAATAGGCATGATAGGTTATAATGTTGTCTCTTATCCTCCTCCTACACCAGGTCTCAATACACCATGTCTCAATACTACACAGATGTGGGGTTGACGAAATCATATTAGCATTATCAAGCCTGACATTCACAAGAGCCTGGAGGCCATGCAGGCACTCTTTGGCCTGGAGGTCACTGGGGTTCTGGACAAAAACACTCTGGAGGTGATGAAGGAGTCCATGTGTGGAGTGTCTGACATCAGCAGATATGGACACTTCCACAGGAAACAAAAATGGGAGAAGAGCACTGTCACCTACAGGTATAGTAAAAGCTCTTTAAGTGCATTAAGTTTGACAGCTAAAATCAAGAAAAATAATATGGTATTCATGAATAATTGTTGATCATTTGCTGAAATGTCAAATCCGTTGTTACTCAGCCTGGGTCATTGTGAAATGCCTTGCACTGCACTGCAGGAGTAAAATGGGTCCCTTTTACTTATCAGGTAATGTCAATGGGTGAGTGCTGAATGACTTGTGTTTAACAGAATCACTCAGTACACACCAGACCCAAGGCAGAGTGATGTAGATGCAACTATAGCCCAGGCCTTCCAAATCTACAGTGATGTAATCCCTCAAGACTTCAAACAGATCCACACTGACACTGCCGACATCATGATCCTCTTCAAGGGTTGATGTGAGTATGGACTATCACAATGGCATGGATTCAATACCATCTCTATACACTACTGACAAAATATCTTAAATCTCGCTTGTCCAAACACAGATCATGGGGACTTCTATCCTTTTGATGGCCGAATGGTGTCTTATCCCTTGCCAACTCCCCTGGACGGGACACACACTTTGATGACGACGAAACCTGGACAATGTGCTAGCGGGGTGACCATCTGAACACACAACAATATTTAAAACACAGTGTTGCCCAATTCACTTATTCAACAGACTCACGTGTAATGTTGTCCTCAGAAGTGAATCTGCAGTTGGTGGCGGCCCATGAGTTTGGCCACGCTCTGGGACTTGACCACTCCAGGGACAGGAGAGCTCTGATGTTCCCCACCTATCAGTATGTAAATAACAATGGATACACACTGCCTGATGATGACAGACGTGGGGTCCAAGCCCTCTATGGTAATCAAACACATTGACAGCATTTCTATAGAATAATTCTGTTCACTACATGTGTTTTTATTACTATCTTTATGGAATCCTATTTACATGTTTGTGCGGTGTGTGTTACCTTAAAGGTACCTGTACACCTCATCTCAAGCCTACACCCAAGCCAGAACCCAAACCAGGACCAGAGCCAGAACCCAAGGAGCCAACAGAGAACCCCAAGCCAGACTCCAGACCCAACTCCAAAGACGAGCAGTGCAACCGGGACTTGGTGTTTGAAGCAGTCTCCTCGATCAGGGGAGAACTGTACTTCTTCAAAAATGGGTGAGTTGGATCCTTGCAAACAATTCCAATGCAAGACAATTGTATCATTATCTTGTAAGAAAAGGCCTGTATGATTGCAACCTGTGTTTCAAGCTGATTCTCTGTCATTATAGGTACTTCTGGCTGAAGAGCACGGCTGTCCAAGGAATTAGGCTGACTAAAGTGAGCTCGAGATGGGCTCAGATTAACTATGTCGATGCTGCCTATGAAGTCCCAGCTAAATATGTGGTACATCTGTTTGAAGGTACAGTAATGACAGGAATGTCAAAAGCACAAAAAATGACAGCTAAATTTGATTTGTGTACTCCGACTCCCAAACGCTCTCTTGTACAAACAGTATTTCCTTCATCTCATATTTCCACAGGTGACAAATACTGGGGAATACAGTGCTTTGCAAAAGCATTCATCCCCGTCACGACTTCCGAAGGTGGCTCCTGTCCCTGTTCAGGCGGCGCTCGGCGTTCGTCGTCACCGGTCTACTAGCTGCCACCGCTTCCCTTTTTTTTCTGTTAGTTTTGTCTTGATTGTTTTCAACTGTTACTTATTTGTTGTTAATTATGGCCTATTTAAACTTCCAGGGCCCGCCTGCTTTTGTGCGGGCTTATTCTCACTGTCAGTGGTGAATTGTTTTGCTTATGTATTTTGCTGTCTGTTATTTTCCCTGGTTTTGGGGACATACCTGTTTATTGCCTGTCCTCCATCACACATCCATCCTACACCGGATCGGGACGGCGATGGATCAGATGATGGAGAGAATGGACAGATGGCAGAGGAACGGCCTCCCTACTTCATCTCCAGCTCCTCCTCAGCCTGCGCTACCAACTTCTCCGGTGGCGTCCGGACCCAGCGCTCTTCGGCTCGCGCCCCCGAGGAAGTAAGAAGGAACGGCTGCCAGGTCCAAGGGATTCATGCTCCAGCTACGCCACCGGAGAAGTAGAGCTTTACCCGGCTACCGTTCACCCGACTCCCTCTGGAGAGGAGAATGTGAAAGTCATCGTCTCCTGCCTGACGGGCAGAGCCCTGGAGTGGGCCAACGTGGTCTGGGAGGGTCCAGACTCAGCGAGGGACCACTACCCTGAGTTGAACGGCTGTTCCACCTTAGGCAGGAGACGAGGAGCGCGCAGGACTTCGCACAGGAGTTTTGGACCCTGGCCGCTGGAGCGGGGTGGAACGACAGGGCCCTGATGGACCACTACCATTGTAGCCTCCTGGAGGAAGTCCGCTGGGAGCTTGCTTGTCGGGACGCCACACTCACCCTAGATGAACTCATTGACATGTCCATCCGACTGGACAACCTGCTAGCTGCTCGCAGGCGTCCAGAGCGGGTCCTGTTTGTTCCACCCCCCAGCACTCCCGCCCCAACACCCATGGAGTTAGGGGGTGCTGCATCTAGGGGAACCGGAGGAGGAGTCTCCTCCTGCACCAGTTGTGGTCGACGAGGGCACACTGCCGATCGGTGCTGGAGGAGCTCGTCTGGGAGTCGAGAGGGCAGGCAGAGCACTGCTCGGACACCCCAGGTGTGTTAGCACCAGTCTCACCCAGAGCTCCCTGTTGGTCATATGTTTGTACTAATCTCTTTTCCTGAGTTTTCCCCCTCTTCCAGCATAAGGCGCTAGTCGATTCAGGTGCAGCTGGGAGTTTTATGGACTGTGGGTTCGCTCATAGGTTAGGGATTCTGTTGGTGCAGTTAGGCCAACCCTTCCCCGTGCAATCCCTAGATAGTCGACCGTTAGGGTCAGGGCTGGTAAGGGAGGCCACGGTTCCACTGGACATTGTAACGCAAGGGGGTCATAAGGAGCGGATTAGTCTCTTCCTCATTGATTCTCCTGCATTTCCAGTGGTGCTGGGGGTTCCCTGGTTGGCTATTCACAATACTGAGATTTCATGGAAACAGGGGGCTCTAAAGGGGTGGTCAGAGGAGTGTTCAGGTAGGTGTATAGGAGTTTCCATCGGTGCAACGACGGTGGAGAGTCCAGACCAGGTTTCCACTGCGCGCATCCCCTCAGAATATGCCGATTTGGCTATCGCTTTCTGTAAAAAGAGGGCGACCCAATTACCACCTCATCGACGAGGGGATTGTGCGATAACCTCCAGGTAAACGCAGCACTTCCCAGGAGTCACGTTTACCCGCTGTTACAGGAGGAAACAGCGGCTATGGAGACATATGTCACTGAATCTCTGGGACAGGGGTACATTCGGCCCTCCACGAGGGAGATGAGTGGAAGACCGCGTTTAGTACCACATCTGGCTATTATGAGTACCTCGTCATGACGTATGGGTTGAAGAATGCTCCAGCCATCTTTCAATCCTTCGTAGACGAGATTCTCAGGGACCTGCACGGGCAGGGTGTGGTGGCGTATATCGATGACATTCTGATTTATTCCGCTACACGCGCCGCGCACATGTCGCTGGTGCGCAGGGTACTTGGGCGAATGTTGGAGCATGACGTGCACGTCAAGGCTGAGAAATGTGTGTTCTCCAAACAAGCCGCCTCTTTCCTGGGGTATCGCATTTCCACATCTGGGGTGGTGATGGAGTGTGACCGCGTTGCAGCCGTGCATAATTGGCTTTTATTTCGTGGAAGCTCAGTCCGGCGGAGCAAAACTATGACGTGGGGGACCGGGAAATGCTGGCTGTGGTAAAAGCTCTGAAGGTGTGGGGACATTGGCTTGAGGGGGCTAAACACCTTTTTCTCATCTGGACTGACCACCATAATCTGGAGTACATCCGGGCAGCGAGGAGATTGAATCCTTGCAAGGCAAGGTGGGCCATGTTTTTCACCAGATTTCGGTTCACCATCTCGTGTAGACCAGGTTCCCTTAACACTAAGGCCGACGTGCTGTCCCGTCTCTATGATACCGAGGAGCGGTCCACCGATCCTACTCCCATACTACCGGCTTCATGTCTGGTGGCACCGGTGGTATGGGAGGTGGACGCGGACATCGAGCGGGCATCACGGTTAGAACCCACGCCACCACAGTGTCCAGCGGGCCGGAAGTACTTGCCGCTTGGTGTTCGTGACAAATGGATCCGGTGGGACCACACGCTACCCTCCTCGGGTCATCCGGGAATTGAGAGGACGGTGCGGGGTCTTAGGGGGAAGTACTGTCCTCTCCCTGGTCGTATGCATTGGAAGCATTGCTCTCTGCGCCTGACTCCACACCCACCACTCCTAGCTATCCGTGACACCCCCTTGGCATTTTTAAAATATTTTGTTGCATTACAACCTGTAATTTAAATGGATTTATATTTGAGTTTCATGTAATGGACATACACAAAATAGTCCAAAATAGTGAAGTGAAATTAAAAAAATAATTTGTTTCAAAAAATAAAATAAAAATAAAAAAATGAAAATTGGTGCATATGTATTCACCCCTGTGCTATGAAGCCCCTAAATAAGATCTGGAGCAACCAATTACCTTCAGAAGTCACATAATTAGTTAAATAAAGTCCACCTGTGTGCAATCTAAGTGTCACATGATCTCAGTATATATAAACGTGTTGTGAATAGCCATAAAGTCTGCAACACCACAAAGCAAGGGGCACCACCAAGCAAGTGGCAATATGAAGACCAAGGAAATCGCCAAACAGGTCAGGGTTGTGGAGAAGTACAGATCAGAGTTGGGTTATAAAAAAATATCCAAAACTTTGAACATCCTACAGAGCACCATTAAATCCGTTATTCAAAATGGAAAGAATATGGCACCACAACAAACCTGCCAAGAGAGGGCCGCCCACCAAAACCCAGGCAAGGAGGGCATTAATCAGAGGCAACAAAGAGACCAAAGATAACCTTGAAGGAGCTTCAAAGCTCCACAGCGGACATTGGAGTATCTGTCATAGGACCACTTTAAGCCGTACACTCCACAGAGCTGGGCTTTACAGAAGAGTGGCCAGAATAAAAGCCATTGCTTAAAGAAAAACATAAGCAAACACGTTTGGTGTTCACCAAAAGGCATGTGAGAGACTCCCCAAACATATGGAAGAAGGTACTCTGGCACAAACCCAACACCTCTCATCACCCCGAGAACACATCCACACAGTGAAGCATGGTGGTGGAAGCATCATGCTGTGGGGATGTTTTTCCATCGGCAGGGACTGGGAAACTGGTCAAAATTGAAGGAATGATGGATGGCGTTTAAATAGAGAAATTCTTGAGCTAAACCTGTTTCAGTCTTTCAGAAATTTGAGACTGGGATGGAGGTTTACCTTCCAGCAGGACAAACACCCCTTCGCATACTGCTAACGCAACACTTGAGTGGTTTAAGGGGAAACATTTAAATGTCTTGGAATGGCCTAGTCAAGCCCAGACCTCAATCAAATTGAGAATCTGTGGTTTGACTTAAATATTGCTGTACACCAGCGGAACCCATCCAACTTCAATGTATGGGCAAAAATCTCAGTAGCT
Organism: Oncorhynchus mykiss; assembly: GCF_013265735.2. Lineage (NCBI taxonomy): Eukaryota > Metazoa > Chordata > Actinopteri > Salmoniformes > Salmonidae > Oncorhynchus > Oncorhynchus mykiss. Next base: position 26,314,071 of record NC_048591.1, on the reverse strand, counting down.
AGATGTGCCAAGCTTATAGAGACATACCCCAAGAGACTTGTAGCTGCTGGAAAAGGGGGGGGGGGGGGGGGGGGGGGGTGAATAATTATGCACGATCAAGTTCTGTTTTTTTGTCTTATTTCTTTGTTTCACAATAAAAAATATTTTGCATCTTCAAAGTGGTAGGCATGTTGTGTAATTCAAATCATACAAAATCTATTTAAATTCCAGGTTGTAAGGCAACATAACAGGAGAAATACCAAGGGGGTGAATACTTTCTCAAGCCACTGTCAGGGATAATGCAAAGAGAATCCTCCCTGGTTATCAAAAGTCAATCTCCAACTTGGGTATCCTCTCATCAGTAACTAAGTTAGATGCATCTGTGTATGTGCCAACCAGAGGGAAAACTCTCTTCTTAGTTATGTGTCATGCATTTTTCTGTATGATAACATTAATCTTTAGATTTAATTATACAAAGTAATGATTTGATTGATAATTATGTTTCAGCTTTGAGGCAAGACGACAAATGTACTATGGATATCCTCGATCCATAACTCAGGATTTCCCAGGAATTGGCTCCAAAGTGGATGCTGTCTTTGAGAATTTGTTTTGCAATGAATATGGTAAAACAATCGTCATATTATTACATGCATTAGTTCATAAAGCCTTCAGCACAATATTTGCTCTGGCCGAAACCTTTGCTGATAAAGCCAATGTTCCTTCCTATAGGTTACCTTTACTTCTCAGATGGTCCAAGGCAGAGTGAGTACTATCTGGCGTACAAACGGGTGATTGGTGTTCTTCTGAACTATGGCTGGCTGGATTGCTACTATGATACTACTACTATTGATAATACGATTTAGTTATGAACATTCTATATGTTCCCGCAAAAATATGTACAAACTGCAGTATTCGATAATTTTCTATCTCTGTAAATAATTGCAAAACTGTTGTAGGCTTACTACTGTGTTTCTTGCTTGTCTATCACTACGAAACAAAGGAAAGCTGTTATAGAGTGTATGTCTACTTTGATATTCAACCATAAATATGAATATGTGTATGGGCTCATCTCTAAAAGAGACCTTGGTCTCAGCATGACTCCCTGTCAAAATAAAGTTGAAATGCAATAAATAAGTGATTGCTGTATTTGATATATATCAAATTACGTGCATATAACTGTTGGGTATGTGTATAATAGATCAAGGGTTGTTCGTCTACTTCTTCATTAATGTCAAACTCCTGTCAGCATAGCCTAGGGATTCAAATAAAAGTCAGATGTTGTGTAAGTCGACATGTTTACTGTACCTTCTGGCATTGGCAGGACTGCTGGCACTTGTTTGTTTCTCATTTGATCATATCTGTTGTCAGAGAGCAAGATTCGAGATGTTCATTGATAAAACATGTATCATTAAATAAATGCAATTGATACAAATATTGTTTAGTATTATTGTGAACGTAGCTCAAACTCAGTTCCAACTACAGATACAGCATACTTGAGCACGTCAGCTGTTGACAACAGGCTGCATAAAGAACTACATTTCCCAAATCTAAAAAAAAGCAATTTAATGACAGGAAAGACATGGTGCTCGTTTTAATACCTCCGAAGCGTAGTTTCCGTCAGTTTTCTGAAATAGTTCAGGCGATAAAAACAAGTCGACTGCACAACGCGTTGTTGGATTTTTGCAAAACTTCCATCATAGTAATTGTTGAGATTAGAAACAAACATTAACAAACATACTCTCCGGGAAACGTGTTTGTTTGCTAGCGTCAAGCTTTTGCTGCAACGTGTAAGTTATGTAAACAATGCAATGGAGACAAGCGAAGAAGTGCTTCAGGGTTCTCCGATGATTCACGGAAAAGAGCAAGCACGAATTGACAGGAGTGGGGTAAGTTTTTGCAAAATACAACGAATACTCGTACAAACGTTCATTCGCGCTAACTGCCGAATTATCTACTTCCTACAAACCTCTCGCCTGCGATCATTGATAGCTAACTAGCTGGTAGTAGCTGCTCATGCGCCGTCGAGCTCATTTCCAAAACATCCTCATGCCTCTTCTTATTTTCCCAGGCAGTAGCTATGTTCTACAAAATCATCTAGATGACCAGAGTTCTTGGATGTGTGTTTTCGTTTTGTTCCAGCCCTCAACGAGCAGAAACCCGACCACAGGAACTCCTCTCTCACCTATGGACCCACTGAACACACTGTCCAACTTTGAGTCAGAGATGGAGCCAGACGGACAGGGAAACTACTCTCTCTTCCCTGCCTTGGACAACATGGCCAGCCTGGCAGGAGCTGCCGAGGCTCTAGAGAGGTAAGCAGTGCCATATGAACAGCATGCACACACACGTCCTTATTCTGTTGTATGTGAGAGGACAAATAGGCTGCCACTACACAGGAAAGATAAGTTGGGTCTTTCTGCTAGTATGATATGAGGATAAGTCTCTTACGTTAATATTTATTTGCTTTGTCTAAAATTGTCTACCTAAATATTAATGTCTATTCATTCTTTTTCCACAGTGAACCACCTAACGATGTTGCAGACAAGCCCAATCTCACATGGCTTGATGCTGCGCAGGTACAGTATTTTTTTTAAACACAGCCCTGTCTGTAGACTACTGTATGTACCATGTTGACATTTAAAATCAGATTGCTGTCTGTCAGTGAAATACATCAGCAATACAACAGTCTGCTCTTTCCCAGATTGTACTGGAGGCAGCTGGACGCCCAATGCACATCAAGGAGATCAAACAGCAAATAATTGACAGGGGATTGGTTCAGTCCAAGTACAGTACAACATTATCAATTCTATAGATATACAATGCATTTTAAAGAAAGACTAAATGCATCAACTGCATCCATTTTAAAAAACGTATTTTAAACTTTCAAAAACATTCCTGATAGATCAACATCATGATATTCCCAGTAATCATTCCTCAACTGCCCATAACCACATTTATATTCTATTTCTGGACAGTGCGAAGTCGAGCCTTGAGGCTGTCATGTACCGTGAGGTAAGACTAATGAGACACTTCAATGGCTGTGATAGGTCCAAAGCTCATAGCATCTCCATTTTCTTTGCTGTATTCCAATGGACTCCACACCAAGGCCACTATAAATTAAGCAGTTCACTTTATTTTCGTTATTTGTGCTGTACATTATTGAAGTGGATATTTCAGTATTAGAAAAAAAAACATATTTTTTGCTTTCTGCATATCATTTCACTCTATTGCTTTTCCCTTCCTTTTGTTATTGAAAGAAAGGCCATTAGTTGAACGTAGGACAGGTTTGCACATCAAAGGCCTGTGCCTTGAACCAGAGAGAATGTGATTGCGCTCTCTGCTATAGTATGCCAGGATTAGAACATTCATCATGATGCTCTTAAGTAGCAGTTAACACAGGCTAGATCTTAGTCATTCAAGGTTACAACAGTGAGACTGACCCTTAAGACATTTGTCAGTTCCCCAACACCTAGCCTTGGCCTTAGTATCCCACTATGTTGCAGACACAGAAAGGCAGCAGGAGATTCAAGAGGATTGAGAACAGAAATGGAGTCTTTGCACTGTTGGTAAGTTATTATTATGCAAAGGATGTCAGAAGAAATCCCTTTAGTTCAATTCTATCACTGCTGATCTGACAAATATAGACATTTAGGAGAGTGCAGTGGAAGATCAATGTGTTTGGATAATTAACATTATAATTTTTTTCCTTATATAGTCATTGTAGCCATGTTACTTTGCTCTGTCACAGTTTTCATTTTGCGTTGTATCAGTTACTGTTCCAGATATACCTCATCCACATAACATTGTCATTGTATGCACAATCATATGCTGTGGATCATGGCCTACATTGCCACTAGTATTTCAATGTGGTGTTATGATGCAATGCCCACTGAGTTTCGTCTCTCTCCATCCACAGACAGATGATGAGGGGCAGCAGGCTCTACAGTCCTTCACCACCCAGTCTTTCATGGGGTCTCCCCCCCAGTCAACCTTCTCCAGCTCTGGCTCAGCAGCCTCTCTGCCTCCCTTCCCCTCCCCCACGGGTCTCTCTGAGACCAGGCCCAAGACCAAGAAAGGCCCACGCAAGAACCAGAACGAAAAGTACAGATTAAAGTACCTCAGACTACGCAAAGCAGCACTGGCCATGATTTTTGTGAGTACTCTACATACTAAAGACAATCACTTGAATGAGTATTAATTAAGTTATTTCTGTAACACAATGTGTTCAGATGCTACATATGTCCCCCATAACACTTAGATGTATGGAAGAGAAATGTTGGAGATGTGGAGTAGACTGGTATTATTGGCTGAGGGCTGAAGTCACTAACTGAATATCCCACAGGAGAATGCGGCTCTCTGTGATGAAGTTGCCCACTTGGAGGAGAAGTTTGTGCGAGCAAAAGAGGAGCGCAGGTGAGTTTAATTGTTATATTGATGCATTTAAAAAAAAATTTGGACACTGATTGACAGGTACTTTGAAAACAGTTTTTGTTGTCTAATCGGGCATCTCTTGTGCTTTGTTTTCCAGGTTCTTACTGAAATCGCTGTTGCAGTACCAGTCTGTGTCAGAGGGGGAGCTGCTCACCGCTGCTACTACCAGCTCTCACCCCCCTGTGACCTTCAGTTCCATCCCAACGGGGGCGTCAGTCCTGCCTGTGGGTCATAACCTGACCTCTGGGGCAGAGGAGGGCCTTCCTAAGAAGCCTAAGAAGGAACGAGGCAGGGAGAATGGGAAAGAGGACGGTGGGTAGAGCCATGTTTATACCAGCCTACCTGTAGATAAGACAGATTCTTATGTCTTGTAATGATGGGTAGCACAGTATTTTCTTTGACTCTATAAATACATTTTCCTCAGGTCCAAAAAGAATGTCAAAAAAGCGGAAGCTTGCTGACGCGGGGTCTCGTAAGCTGGTTCAGCCCATCGCCCTGGACTCCTCAGGACGTCCTGTCTTCCCCATAGTACTGGGGGGTCTGACTGTGTACAGTCTAGGGGAGGTCTGTGTCTCAACTCATACTTAATGCCTCACATTTGTTCTTTATAAACACTGTCCAACTTATCTTACATTGTTCTCCTTTCCTTGTCTCCTCACTTGCATAACCATTTGTTGAAAGTACTGAACAGATTTCCACCATATTGCCCTCCCTTATCATGTTGGTCAGGATCAGTGTCCATGAAAGGAGACCAGGAGAGGCTATTTAAGACTGTTGGGACACAGCCCATGACTTCTCAGATCAGTGGCTAGAGAATAATGAATGATGTCCTTCTCTGTTCCAGATTATCACAGACAGGATGCTGTTCCATGACCAGTGTGCCATCTACCCAGTGGGTTACTGTAGCACACGCTTCTTCGCCAGCATGAAGAGCCCTGATCAGCAGTGCCTCTACACCTGCCAGATTAAGGACGGGGGTGGTGGCCCACAGGTACACTCACACTAATGGAGCTATAAAACATTATGAAGTCAAGTGCTAAGTAAGTCAATTAGGTGCTGTGAGACAGCTTATGTTTTTGTGAGTGTTTTCCTTATTAAACCATCTCCCCCTCCCAGTTTGAGATAGTGCCTGAGGAAGACCCTCAGAATGCCATAGCTGCCTCCTCTGCCCTCACCTGCCATTCCAACCTGCTGAAGGCCATTGGTGCTCTAAGGTACCTGCTTGCTGCACAGACTGGCTTATAGAAACAGTGGATGCATTTCATTGTATGACTTTTCTCTCATTATCTTACAACTATACCCCTACAGATCGAAACCGGTGGCACCCATCGTGCCTTCAGGAGCAGACTTCTTTGGCTTCTCCCACCCCACCATCCAGAACCTGATCCAGAGCTGCCCAGGAGCACGCAAGTGCAGCAAGTGCGTCTCTAGTACTCAAGTATAATGTCATCTACCTCACAGGAAATTAATTGAACATTGCACATTATCTTTGTGGAGATGGCAATTGGTGCATTTCCTTTTTCAGATGAACTGACCTTTAATATACTCTCTCATATCTGCTAATGTACATGTAGCTGAATGACTTATGTTCTGCTTATTGGTGTGATATGTCCTTGTAGTTATCAGTGGATCCGTTTCGAGGTGTGTCGTCCAGGCGACGGCCAGGTTCCACACAGCCTGTCTGAGGACGATGCCTCTGTCAGCTTTGAGGCATACCAGAGACACCAGGGCTTTGATGACAGCATCAGGGGGGAGCACAATCTAGTAGGTGAGGCTGAGCAGTTTGCCATACTTTCTCTACCTACCTGTAAACCCCCTAGGCTCAGCATTTAGCATATAATGGCCTTTGTTTATTATTCTTGTTGTATGAAGTTGTCTGCTATCAGAAATAGAAAGCAATGATATTATGGGTCAACTATCCTCAGTCAAGATCTGATTTCAACCACTCAGTCCCATCTTCTTTCCCCAGGCATGACTCCACAATCCCCTGGTTCCTCTCACCAGCATCTTCTGAGCTCACCCACCCTGCAACCATCTACATCTTACTTCAGCCACTGATCTGTTCCTCCTCAACATCCAGACCAGTGAAGTAGTGGTAAAGAAAATACTGGTAAACGGTGATCGCCCTTTGCGGTTAATAAAGTAATGCTCCATATATTTAATGCATTTATTTGTGATAGGTGGGTAAATGCTTGTGCAAAATAAATTAAATGGCATTTACCCTCCACTACACCACTGCTCTAGAAAGCCTGGTGACGCCTGTGTGGAAGTTCTCAATAGGACCAGTTGCGTCTCTACTGACATTGACAGTTCTGGAAGGAACCAAGAAGAGGAGACTACCGGAATCATGTTCTCTTCAATTTAAACGATCAATGTATGTTGTTGTTATCATGTGAAAGAAAGTTGATCTGACCAAGTTGGCCCCTGTATGTACCACTGTAGTTAGTACTATAAAATGGGTGGTTCGAGTCCTGAATGCTGAATGGAATACCACGGCTATGACAAAACATTTGTTTACTATTCTAATTACACTGGTAACCAGTTTATAATAACAATAAGGCACCTTGGGGGTTTTGTGATATATGGCCATTATACCAAGGCTAAGGGCTGTATCCAGTCCTGAACTGTGGTATATTGGCCATATACTACCCCTCCCCCCCTCCTGCCTTATTGCTTAACTATAGTTTATTTGGTGGACAATGTAAAAATGGACTATGTCTGTCATTTCAATAAAAACGTTTTTTCATTTTACTATCATCAAATAATAGAACAAGGTAATAATGATTGTTAATGAATTCTCATATGGTATCATTCAAAAACAAATTTCCCACCCATTTGGGTTGACTAATCCATTCTAGGAGAGGGGGGGGTTCTCATCTCACTGCTTGTCCGGACAGCGGTTTAGAGTGAAGGGAGGTGCAGGTAGAACCCCATCGGCACTGTAAATAGGACATGCCTTAAAGTCACAAGGCCAGGGCCTCTATCAGTAGCGCAAGCCGGCTACATTTTTCATGGAACAGTAATTCGTGGACACTAGGATGGCGCTAACGCCCCACTGCAGTATGGGAGCTGGGACCCACACCTTTTATCAAGGTGGAAAGGCCTGCATGACAACATGCCATGCTGCTGACAATAACAAAGAATTCAGACCCATTTGATCCAGCTCATCCTGTTCATATTTGGTAGAAACACCACACCATAACTTAATACACATTACAAGTACAGCAATCAGACTTGAAAGATATATTTGGATTAAGTGACCAAGATTCTCTGGTTATAAATAATGTTGATATACTGGTCATTGGAATGAGACGCCCTCCTCCCCATAAGCCACAGCTCTCGCCCCTAGAGACAGTCTACAGGCCACGTCCTGCTTATCCCGGGGATGGATACTGGCACAAAGTCACTGGTAAACCTCTTTCCACATTCTAATACCCACACTAGCTTAGGGCCGGAAGGATGCCAGTATCGTGGCAGGAAAACAAAGTGGATTTAACTTTTTAAGAAGACAGCCCTAATGTTGGAAACATTATGTAGTCATCCAGTCACATTTATTTCCCAAGCTATAGCACACTATTTTACATACAGCAGGTTATTAAAGGAACAGAGTTTGGTCTGCTTCGTGTTTTCATTTTTGTCATGGAAAATTTTGCGATACTGATATTGTCCCTGCCCTAATGCATTGCTTCATTCTAAGTGTTATGCTAGTATCAATATTGGAACATAGCCTATTCTCACAGTATTCAAATGTGAACTGCTTAAAGCTTTTTCACATTGTCGGATCGGGTATTCAAACAGGCAACATTTGTTACCAGCCAAGCACTCTAACCACTAGGTTAAATGCTACCCCATACCTTAGAACTAAGATTTTTGAGATAAATTGCAGGCCACACTACTTGCCTAGAGAGTTCTCAGCTATACTTTCCGTGGCTGTTTATTTATCACCACAAACAGATGCTGGTACTAAGACCGCACTCAGTCAGCTGTATAAGGGAATAAGCAAACAGGAAACCACTCACACAGAGGCGGCGCTCCTAGTAGCAGGATACTTTAATGCAGGGAAACTTCTACCAAATCTCTATCAACATGTTAAATGTGCAACCAGAGGGAAAACAATTCTAGATCACCTGTACTCCACAAACAGAGACTCGTGCAAAGCTCTCCCTCGCCCTCCATTTGGTAAATCCGACCACAACTCTATCCCCCTGATTCCTGCTTACAAGCAAAAATTAAAGCAGGAAGCACCAGTGACTCGGTCTATAAAAAAATGGTCAGATGAAGCAGATGCTAGGACTGTTTTGCTATCAGAGACTGGAACATGTTCCGGGATTCTTCTGATGACATTGAGGAATACACCACATCAGTCACTGGATTTATCAATAAGTGCATTGAGGACGTCGTCCCCGCAGTGACTGTACGTACATACCCCAACCAGAAGCCATGGATTCCAGGTAACATTCGCACTGAGCTAAAGGGTAGAGCTGCCGCTTTCAAGGTGCGGGACTCTAACCCGGAAGATTACAAGAAATCCGGCTATGCTCTGCGACAAACCATCAAACAGGCAAAGCGTCAATGCAGGGCTAAGATTGAATCATACTACACCGGCTCCGACACTCGTCGGATGTGGCAGGGCTTGCAAACTATTACAGACTACAAAGGGAAGCACAGCCGCGAGCTGCTCAGTGACACGAGTCTACCAGATGAGCTAAATCACTTCTATGCTCGCTTCGAGGCAAGCAACACTGAGGCATGCATGAGAGCATCAGCTGTTCTGGACGACTGTGTGATCACGCTCTCCGTAGCCGACGTGAGTAAGACCTTTAAACAGGTACATTCACAAGGCTGCGGTGCCAGATGGATTACCAGGACGTGTGCTCCGGGCATGTGCTGACCAACTGACAGGTGTCTCCACTGACATTTTCAACATGTCCCTGATTGAGTCTGTAATACCAACATGCTTCAAGCAGACCACTATAGTCCCTGTGCCCAAGAACACAAAGGCAACCTGTCTAAATAACTACAGACCATGAAGTGCTTTGAAAGGCTGGTAATGGCTCACAACACCATTATCCCAGAAACCCTAGACCCACTCCAATTTGCATACCGCCCAAACAGATCCACAGATGATGCAATCTCTATTGCACTCCACACCGCCCTTTCCCACCTGGACAAAAGGAACACCTATGTGAGAATGCTATTCATTGACTACAGCTCAGCGTTCAACACCATAGTACCCTCAAAGCTCATCACTAAACTAAGGAACCTGGGACTGAACACCTCCCTCTGCAACTGGATGCTGGACTTCCTGACGGGCCGCCCCCAGGTGGTGAGGGTAGGTAGCAACACATCTGCCACACTGATCCTCAGCATTGGAGCTTCCCAGGGGTGGTTGCTCAGTCCCCTCCTGTACTCTCTGTTCACCCATGACTGCATGGCCAGGCACAACTCCAACACCATCATTAAGTTTGCAAACGACACAACAGTGGTAGGCCTGATCACCGACAACGACGAGAGAGGTCAGAGACCTGGCCGGGTGTTGCCAGAATAACAACCTGTCCCTCAACGTAACCAAGACTAAGGAGATGATTGTAGACTACAGGAAAAGGAGCACCGAGCACGTACCCATTCTCATCGACGGAGCTGTAGTGGAGCAGGTTGAGAGCTTCAAATTCATTGGTGTCCACATCAACAACAAACTAGAATGGTCCAAACACACCAAGACAGTCCTGAAGAGGGCACGACAACGCCTATTCCCCCTCAGGAACTAAAAGATTTGGCATGGGTCCTGAGATCCTCAAAAGTGTCTATAGCTACAACATTGAGAGCATCCTGACCGGTTGCATCACTGCCTGGTAAGTCAATTGCTCGGCCTCCGACCGCAAGGCACTTTAGAGGGTAGTGCGTACGGCCCAGTACATCACTGGGGCAAATTGTCAAAGACCCCAGCCACCCCAGTCATAGACTGTTCTCTCTACTACCGCATGGCAAGCGGTACCGGAGTGCCAAGTCTAGGACAAAACTGCTTCTCAACAGTTTTTACCCCCAAGCCATAAGACTCCTGAACAGGTAACCAAATGGTTACCCAGACTATTTGCATTGTGTGCCACCCCCCCCCCCCCCAACCCCTCTTTTACGCTCCTGCTACTCCCTGTTTATTTTATATACATAGTCACTTTAACCATACCTACATGTACATGCTACCTCAATAAGCCTGACTAACTGGTGTCTGTATATATCCTTGCTACTCTTATTTTCAAATGTTTTACTGTTGTTTTATTTCTTTACTCACACACACACACACACACACCTTTTTTTTTGCACTATTGGTTAGAGCCTGTAAGTAAGCATTTGACTGTAAGGTCTACTACACCTGTTGTATTCAGCGCACGTGACAAATAAACTTTGATTTGATATAGAAGTCAGATTTGAAAATTCCTAATGAAGACACTTTAGTCATCACCTTTGTGCACAAAACATCCTTTGAATTATTCAAATAATTGTTGCTAATTTCTTTTCTCCATCACTCACAGCAGAAGATATTAAAATGTTATATTCATCCAATGTCTGCCATGTTTTTGGATAATGTGATGATGTCATCGCTGCTTGTGCTGCTCCCTGTGCTAGAGCCCAGTACGGACTTGAATTTTAAGCCCGAGCCCTACCCACAACGTTTAGGGCCTACCCTACCCAGGCCCGATTGCTTCTGACAAATTTAAGGCTGGAGGACAAAGCTGGAGATCACTCTGTCATGCTGATTGAGTTTGAATAAAAGACTGGAAGCTTCAAAAGGAGGGTGGTGCTTGGAATCATTGTTCTTCCTCTGTCAACCATGGTTACCTGCAAGGAAACACGTGCCGTCATCATTGCTTTGCGCAAAAAGGGCTTTACAGGCAAGGATATTGCTGCCAGAAAGATTGCACCTAAATCAACCATTTATCGGATCATAAAGAACTTCAAGGAGAGTGGTTGAATTGTTGTGAAGAAGGCTTCAGGGCACCCAAAAAAGTCAAACAAGCGCCAGGACCGTCTCTTAAAGCAAGGAAGCCACTTTTCTCCAGGAAAAACATCAGGGACAGACTGATATTCTGCAAAAGGTACAGGGATTGGACTGCTGAGGACTGGGGTAAAGTCATTTTCTCTGATGAATCCCCTTTCCATTTGTTTGGGGCATCCGGAAAAAAGCTTGTCCGGAGAAGACAAGGTGAGCGCTACCATCAGTCCTGTGTCATGCCAACAGTAAAGCATCCTGAGACCATTCATGTGTGGGGTTGCTTCTCAGCCAAGGGAGTGGGCTCACTCACAATTTTGCCTAAGAACACAGCCATGAATAAAGAATGGTACCAACACATCCTCCGAGAGCAGTTTCTCCCAACCATCCAGGAACAGTTTGGTGACCAACAATGCCTTTTCCAGCATGATGGAGCACCTTGCCATAAGGAAAAAGTAACTAAGCGGCTCGGGGAACAAAACATCGATATTTTGGGTCAATGGTCAGGAAACTCCCCAGACCTTAATCCCATTGACAACTTGTGGTCAATCCTCAAGAGGCGGGTGGACAAACAAAAAAACACAAATTCTGACAAACTCCAAGCATTGATTATGCAAAAATGGGCTGCCATCAGTCAGGATGTGGCCCAGAAGTTAATTGACAGCATGCCAGGGCGGATTGCAGAGGTCCTGAAAAAGAAGGGTCAACACTGCAAATATTGACTCTTTGCATCAAATTCATATAATTGTCAATAAAAGCCTTTGACACATATGAAATGCTTGTAATTATACTTAAGTATACCATAGTAACATCTGACAAAAATATCTAAAGACACTGAAGCTGCAAACTTTGTGGAATTAATATTTGTGTCATTCTCAAAACTTTTGGCCATGACTGTACTCTGCTGATGGGGGCTATAAAAATGTGAGTATCCATAGTAACAGGTCCACTTGGGCTGCACTGCTCAATGAAGAGACAGGAGAGAGAAGTTAGCTGTATGCTACTTTGTCACTCTAAACTCCAACAAAACTCAAGGAACAATATTATTGTCTGTGAAATCTCTCCGCTTTTTCAGTGCCTTCAGAAAGTATTCATACCCTTTGACTTATTCCACATTTTGTTGTGATACATCCTGAATTCAGAATGGATTTAATAGATTTTTATCTCACTCATCTATCATGTTTTTAGCTGTTTTTGTAAATTTTTTGAAAATGAAATACAGAAATTGACAAGTATTCACAACCCTGAGTCAATACATGTTAGAATCACCTTTGGCTGCGATTACAGCTGTGAGTCTTTCTGGGTAAGTCTTTAAGAGCTTTGCACACCTGGATTGTACAATATTTTCACATTATTATTTAAAGAATTCTTCAAGCTGTCAAATTGGTTGTTTATCATTGCTAGACAGCCTGTTTTGGAATGTATAATAGTAATTTAACCCTATTAAAACATAACCAAATTACAAACTTGTAATTTAAATGAATTGTTATAGTATTAATGTTTTTCTAAAATGTTGGGTTTCAGGTTCTCCAAATCAGCTCTAACATCAGACTAGTTATGAATAATGTGAGAACATAAGGCTACATTCCAATCTTGATATTAGCACACCACTTAGGATGCATGCATTGCTTCATTCTAAGTGGTATGCTTGTGTGGGTTTTGGAATGTGGAAAGAGAGGTTTACCAGTGACTTTATGTCCTTGGGACAAGCAGGACGTGGCCTACATACTTTCTCTAGGGGAGAGAGCTGTGGCTTATGGGGAGAAGGGTGTCTCACTCAATTCACACATCTTTGAGGAAAGTCTGATCGCTGTAGTTGTAATGTTTACTTATGTATAGTGTAGTGGTTTTACAGATGAACTGGTTCTGTTGAAATATTTGTTATTGTGTCAACAGCTTGGAATGTTGTCATGCAGGCTTTCTTTAAACTGCACGCAGATGCATACATTTTTTATCCACGAGTTCATCTGACTCAGGCGAAGTAGTTATAAAGGATGTCATTGCCAAAATCCCAAACTACCCCTTTAAGCAAGGTGTAAAAGCCTGCATGACAACATGCTGAGTTGTTGACACAAGAACAAATATTTCAACAGAACCAGTTCATGGTCGGTAGAATGCTACACTATACCCAAGTACACATTCCAACTACACATTGGCATGTATTCATGGTTGCCAACGGAAGCCAGGCTTCCCCCCAAAAAAATTATCAAGAAAGAAATTGAAATATACAATCTCTTTCGTCTGTGTTTCATAATTTTCCATTTGCAAGAGGCACCGGAGAAAGCATCTGAGCAAGCAAAACAAAGCCCCTCTATCTCTGTATGTGTAGCCCATCTATGTGATGCTGTGGTCAAAAAGAGAGACATTATTGCAAAGAAAGCCAGCGAGGATTTGGTCTCACTTTTGTAATAAAATGTTTTATAATAAATAGCTAATCAGCGAAGTAAACTGCGTGAGCTCAACTGTGAATGGTCCTGACGCACCACAAAAAGTGTCAAGGGAAGACAGTTTGGATTTGGCTTCACATCAATCACATGCCAAACGTCATTGACAGAAAATACTTAAATTGTTGCGTCGTTGTCCTCCCGTGGATACTAGCTAGCTAAAATTGTCCCTCTTCTAAATTATACATGGATGGAAATATGGATTTGGACTTTAAATTAATTATCTGTACTGGCCAATGATTATAACGGCAGTTCTGATCCAACCATAGATTCATACATTGTGCCCCTGGCCTGAGAGGATGGAAGTTCAATATGTAGCTAGATGTAGTAGGCTAATGTTAACTAGCTGGCTCGTCGTTGCCCATGGAAGGAAGTTAGGCTGGCGAGCAAGCATTTCAGCCAGGTACTGTAGCCTAGGACAACAACTACTAAAAGCGTGTTCCTGGTATGCAGCAGGTATTGCAGGATTTTATTCCAACTAGGCACTACATCTGACCAACTGAGCTTGATCAATTGATCAGTTCAGTGATTGCCTAAATACAACACACCTGGTCTTCCAGGTCGGTTAAATCAAAAACATGACGTGCCTGTGGCACTACAGGACCAGGATTGCCTACCCCTGGTGTACTGCATGACAGAGTCATAGACTGTTTCGGCAACATGAAAGAGAGAAGGTTGGCATTGGCATTTCTCCACAAGTAGGGTGAGTCAACATGTTTTTTTTAAACTTGAAAGCACACACACAATCCAGTACCATGGACATCAACATCATATTTAGCTTACGTTGAATGGACTACATCGTTTTTGGTATCTTTTAGTTCTCACTGTATTAGACTAAGCAGAGGTGATTTGATGACGTTGAAATGTTGAAGTTGAAATGGTGCTGGAATAGTGGAGGTAACTCCTGTTTTCTTTATGACTTGCAGTAACTCTTCGTGGGTCTAAATCAAAATGACTAGTTATTTAGTCGTTCGAAAATATTGGAACCATTAATTTGCTTAACCATGCTATTAGGTAATGTAACGGTTTGTTACATGCAATATGCTTTGTGGACTTCACCGGAGAGATGTTAATCTCCGGTTTTGTGATGAAACAAAGGTGAGGTTGAATTTATTCTACCACTGTCTTTTTTATTGTCTTGGCCTTAGTTCATATGCCTTGCCACTGTGATATCAGCCTAACAGATTATAGAGTAAACAACACAATTATTACAATCCATAGGTTATAATAGGGCTTCTTATAAAAGTTGTAATATGGCATTTATTTCTGGCTTGGCTTCTCCTGTGATTTTACCCACGCACCGCAACTGCAAGTACGATCATCAGATTTACCTCAAAGATACACTACCATTCAAAAGTTTGGGGTCACTTAGAAATGTAAGTAAAGTGTCCTTCAAAGAAACCTCAATTTGCAGCAATGACAGCCTTGCAGACCTTTGGCATTCCAGTTGTCAATTTGTTGAGGTAATCTGAAGAGATTTCACCCCATGCTTCCTGAAGCACCTCCCACAAGTTGGATTGGCTTGACGGGCACTTCTTATGTACCATACGGTCAAGCTGATCCCACAACTGCTCAATACGGTTAAGGTCCGGTGACTGTGCTGGCCACTCCATTATAGACAGAATACCAGCTGACTGCTTCTTCCCTAAAGAGTTCTTGCATTTGGGTCATTGTCCTGTTGTAGGAAGAAACTGTTATGGGTGTAAGATGGCACAGTGATGCCATCTGTTGGTAAATGTTCATTACTGCAACTCTTGTGTTTTACCGGGGTGCTTGAGATACCCGGAGGGGTTGTGATGTACTGAACAAGACTGGTTACTCGCATCAATGCCTCTGTCTCGTCATTTAACGTTCAAACATGGTGTCAGAGTCGGATAACTAACCATGCTTTCCGCAAATTAGAGTCACCTGCTCTGGTTTACAAACAAATGCTTATTTGTGTAAAATTTCGCCCGGAATTGGCCTTAAGCTAGAGTGAGTTTGCTAGTTAGCTTCAGTGTTGTTAGCACCGGTTAGACATGGCAGCGAACATTCCCCCTCCCGCCGTTATGAAGCTCAGCGGGGATTGGAGCACGAACTGGGATACGTTTAGAGGTGAATGGGAGGACTACGCGCTAGCAACGGGACTTCTGGAAAAGGAAGATGAGGTAGTGGCTGCCACTTTGAGGACTATAATGGGAACTGAATGCCGACACGTATACAAACACAACCTGAACCTAACAGCAGCACAGCAAGGTAACGCTATAGCTATTCTTGATGCTCTTGAACATTACTTTACGCCAGCAAAGAACGTCATCTACGAGCGTTATGTTTTCGGTCGTTGCAAACAGGAGGACGGGGAGTCCATTGACAGCTTTGTCACTAGGTTAAGGGAAAAGGCAGCTACATGTGACTATGGTGCTTTAAGAGATGAACTGATCAGAGATACGATTGTGCTTGGCATAACGGATGAGGGCACCCGCAGACGTTTGCTGAGAGAACGTGACCTGACGCTGGCCTTGGCAGTGGAGACATGCCGTGCAGCAGAGCTTACTGATATACGGATGAGGTCCATGGAGCTAGAAAGGCAACATACGGACAATGTAAATGCTACATTCAGGCAGCCAGTAAAGAAATTCCCCTTTGCCACAGCTAATGCTAATACTACAGCCAACTCTGCAGTAGACAACCTCAATACATGCCGATATTGTGGCATTTCTCATGGACGAGGAAAAGAACACTGCCCAGCCTATGGAAAAATATGCAAATCCTGTGGTACAGCTAATCACTTCGCAAGGGTCTGCATGAAAAGCAAGAGAAAGGAGGGTAAAGTGCACTCCATGGAAACAAACACAGATGAATGGAACGACAGCACAGAGGATGTACATGCTAGCGAGTGCATAGGGGCAGTGAGGGAAAAAGGACAAAAGTGGTTTGTCACTCTGCTACTTAATAATAAACCACAGCAATGCCAGCTAGATTCAGGGGCCACATGCAACGTTATGAGCCTTAAAGACAATAGGAGGCTCGCGCCCAGAGACAAACTCACACAGAGTAGCACCAAGCTGAAACTGTATTCAGGCCAGTTCATGACCTCTTTAGGCCTGTTTGTGACAGAGTGTGTTTTACGTGGCCTGAAATACACCCTTGAGTTTGAAATAGTTGAGGCTAGTCAACAGCCATTACTGTCAGGTTTCACATGCGAGCGCCTTGGACTTATTAACTTCACCATCCCAGCTGATCTTAACATTATAGACAAAGTCCAGGCTGGGCCCCTGAGCAAGGAGACACTCCTAAGCAAGTACCATGATGTCTTTAACGCACCGGTCGAGTCAGTTCCTGGGGAAGTCCACTTTGAGTTGGACGCAGCAATCCAGCCTGTCCAGTGTGCACCCCGCAATGTACCAGTGGCCATGAAAGCAGCTACGAAGGCTCAGCTTGACAAATACGAAGCAGATGGCCACATCATATCCGTCACCGAGCCTACGGACTGGATAAGTAATATGGTTATCGTCAAGAAACCAGACAAGCTACGGATATGCATTGATCCTAAACACCTCAACCGGGCTCTGCGACGTTCACATTACATTATGCCCACGTTGGAGGATGTTCTTTACAAGCTCCCAAAGGCCAGAGTCTTCACGCTCGTGGATGCCAGAGATGCCTTTCTGCAGTGCAAGCTCGACGAGCCCAGCAGCTACATGACCACCTTTTGGACACCCTGGGGCAGGAAGAGGTGGTTGAAGCTTCCGTTTGGTGTCTCCGTGGCTCCAGAGGTGTATCAGCGGAAACAGCATGAGCTGTTGATGGGACTCAGTGGCGTGGAACCCATAGCAGATTACATTCTTGTAGTGGGCTGTGGGGACAGTGATGAGGATGCAGAATGTGACCATGACGCCAAGCTGCTGGCCCTGATGGTCAGATGCAGACAGGTCAAGCTAAGGCTAAGCATAAAAAAGCTTCAGTTTAAAGTGCCAGAGGTCCGCTTTCATGGGCACATCTTGTCCTCCACCGGATTGAAGGCGGATCCTGAAAAAGTGAAGGCTGTCTTGGAAATGCCCCACCCATCTGACGTGAAGGGAGTGCAGCGCTTCGTCGGATTCGTCACCTACCTGGCCAAATTCCTACCGCGGCTCTCTGAAGTGTGTGAGCCACTGAGGAGGCTCATGGACAAGGACACCATCTGGCATTGGCTCCCAAAACATGACGCAGCGGTGAGGGAAATAAAACAACTGGTCACCCAGACACCTGTACTGCGATACTACAATGTGTCAAAACCTGTCACGATTCAGAGTGACTCAAGCCAGTATGGACTTGGCTGTTGCCTCATGCAGGAGGGCCAGCCTGTGGCATTCGCCTCTAGGGCACTCACCCCAACAGAGCAGAACTATGCCCAGATAGAGAAGGAGTGCCTCAGCATTGTGTTTGCATGCCAACGCTTCCACCACTACCTGTACGGGCGCGACAATATTACCGCAGAGACCGATCACAAGCCCCTTATTGCTATATTCAGCAAGCCTCTCCTGAATGCCCCAAAACAACTGCAGAGCATGCTACTGGCCCTACAAAACTACAACCTCAAGGTGGTGTATAAGCCAGGGCCAGAGATGTATGTGAGTGACACGCTCAGCAGGGCTACTGCATCAGGCACACACACACGCTCCATGCATGAACAACACGCAGTGTGCAGCTTACAAACAGAGCAAGTGGATGTTGAACACATCAACCAGGCTGACTACCTTAATGTTACGGACCAGCGCCTTATACAAATCAGACAGCACACAGACAGGGACGGGCAACTCCAGGCATTGAGGTCTGTGATTATGATGGGCTGGCCCGACTGCAGGGAAGAAACTGCTTTAGCCGTCAGAGAATATTGGCCAATCAAAGAGGAGCTCAGTGTTCAAAACGGAGTAATATTCAAGAGTCAGAGAGTCGTTATTCCCCGGTCTCTGCGCCCTGAGATGTTGGCACGCGTGCACTCAAGTCACATAGGAGGTGAGGCCTGTTACAGACAAGCATTTGACACTGTATTGGCCAGGAATGCAGAGTGAAATTAAAGACTATGTCAGTAAATGCACAATCTGCAATGAATATGCCATTGAGCAACAGAGAGAGACGATGATGTCCCACGAGCTACCGATGCGCCCCTGGCAGATAGTAAGTCTAGATCTCTTCCAGCACAGTGGCAAAGACTTTCTGCTGGTAGTCGATCATTACTCAGACTTTTGGGAGATTGACCTCCTCCCCGACCTCTCAGCAGAGACAACGATCAAACGCTGCAAGGCTCAGTTTGCCCGCTATGGCCAGCCAGATAGGGTAATTTCAGACAATGGACCCCAATTCTCCGGAGTTGAGTTCCGAAAATTTGCTGCAGGATGGGAATTTGAGCATGTCACTTCATCACCACGACACCCAAAAGCTAATGGGAAGGCAGAGTCCGCAGTAAAAATCGCAAAGAACCTCTGCAAAAAGGCTCTGCGAGAGGGCAAAGATGCTTGGAAAGCAATCCTGCAGTGGCGCAATACCCCGACAGAAGGCATGGACAGCAGCCCGGCACAGCGCCTCATGGCACGGCGCTTAAAAGCAGCTCTGCCAGTAGCCAGCACTCTCCTGGAGCCATGTGTGGTGACAGACGTGCTGGTGAAGCTACGTCACAGAAGACAGGTCTCCAAGTTCATCTACGACAAATCAGCAAAAGACTTACCTGAGCTCAGGGTGGGTGAAACGGTGCGAATGAAGCCACTACCAGGGGACCGGACAGGCCTCTGGAGACTCGGATCCTGTGTACAGAAAGTGGCACCACGCTCCTACTTGGTCGAAGTGAATGGATCACTGTACCGTCGTAACAGGGTTGACCTTCGGATTGCTGAGCCAGCACCTACTCAGAACCCTGATGGTCAAAGGGGTCGCATGACAAAAGACAGAACCCCAGCAAGTCACATGGGGCCTGAGGCACTGGGCGAAGAGCCAGGGGATCACAGGTCGGCCGCTCCCTCACCCATCAATTCTCCCCTTAGACATTCAGGTGACACGCCTGTGCAGGAACCCGCAGTCCTCGCAGACAAGCCTTTTCAAGTCTTTTCACGATGCGGGCGTCTGTCCCAGCCACCAAAAATACTTAATCTGTAGGTTTCCCATCAGGGATTGTTGACAGAGATAAAAGTGAAGAGAATATCAAAATGTGTTGTTGTTCTGGAAAAAAATAAAAAATAAAAATACTAAACTGTTCATGTTGGAAATTGTTACTAGGTTTGTTTTGTTAGTGAATTGACACCTCCTGTCCTATTTTATTAAAGGGAAGATGTTATGGGTGTAAGATGGCACAGTGATGCCATCTGTTGGTAAATGTTCATTACTGCAACTCTTGTGTTTTACCGGGGTGCTTGAGATACCCGGAGGGGTTGTGATGTACTGAACAAGACTGGTTACTCGCATCAATGCCTCTGTCTCATCATTTAACGTTCAAACAGAAACTGGCTCCAATTAAGCGCTGTCCACAGGGTATGGCATGGCGTTGCAAAATGGAGTGATAGCCTTCCTTCTTCAATATCCCTTCTACCCTGTACAAATCTCCCACTTGACCACCACCAAAGCACCCCCAGACCATCTCATTGCTTCCACCATGCTTGACTGATGGTATCAAGCTCTCCTCCAGCATCTTTTCTGCATCTCACGCATGTTCTTCTTTGTGATCTGAACACCTCAAACTTAGATTCGTCTGTCCATAAAACCTTTTTCCAATCTTCCTCTGTCCAGTGTATGTGGTCGTTTGCCCATTTTAATATTTTATTTTTATTGGCCAGTCTGAGATATGTTTTTTTCTTTGCAACTCTGCCTAGAAGGCCAGCATCCCGGAGTCGCCTCTTCACTATTGATGTTGAGACTGCTGTTTTGCGGGTACTATTTAAAGAAGCTGCCAGTTAAGAACTTGAGGCGTCGGTTTAACAAACGAGACACACTAATACAAACTCAGCAAAAAAAGAAATGTCCCTTTTTCAGGAAAAATCCAAATAACTTTGCAGATCTTCATTGTAAAGGGTTTAAACACTGTTTCCCATGCTTGTTCAATGAACCATAAACAATTAATGAACATGCACCTGCGGAACGGTCGTTAAGGCACTAACAGCTTAGAGATGGTAGGTAATTAAGGTCACAGTTATTAAAACTTAGGACACTAAAAAGAGGCCTTTCTACAGACAGAAAAACACCAAAAGAAAGATGGCCAGGGTCCCTGCTCATCTGCGTAAATGTGCCTTAGGCATGCTGCAAGGTGGCATGAGGACTGCAGATGTGGCCTGGGCAATAAATTGCAATGTCCGTACTGTGAGACACATAAGACAGGGCTACAGGCCAGACAGCTGATCGTCCTTGCAGTGGCAGACTATGTGTAACAACACCTGCACAGGATCGGTACATCCGAACATCACACCTGCGGGACAGGTACAGGATGGCAACAACAACTGCCCGAGTTACACCAGGAATGCACAATTCCTCCATCAGTGCTCAGAGACTCTCCGCAATAGGCTGAGAGAGGCTGGACTGAGGGCTTGTAGGCCTGTTGTAAGGCAGGTCCTCACCAGACACCACCGGCAACAACGTTGCCTATGGGCACAAACCTACCGTCGATGGACCAGACAGAACTGGCAAAAAGTGCTCTTCACTGACGAGTCGAGGGTTTGTCTCACCAGGGGTGATGGTTGGGATTCGTGAAGGAATGAGCGTTACACCGAGGCCTGTAACGCTGGAGGGGGATCGATTTTGAGGTGGAGGGTCCGGCATGGTCTGGGGCGGTATATCACAGCATCATCTGACTGAGCTTGTTGTCTTTGCAGGCAATCTCAACGCTGTGCGTTATAGGGAAGACATGGTCCTCCCTCATGTGGTACCCTAACTGCAGGCTCATCCTGACATGACCCTCCAGCATGACAATGCCACCAGCCATACTGCTCGTTCTGTGCATGATTTCCTGCAAGACAGGAATGTCAGTGTTCTGCCACAGCCAGCAAAGAGCTCTGAGGGCTAGGGCCATTCCCCCCAAAAAATGTCCGGGAACTTGCAGGTGCCTTAGTGGAAGAGTGGGGTAACATCTCACAACATGAACTGGCAAATCTGATGCAGTCCATGAGGAGATGCATTGCAGTACTTAATGCAGCTGGTGGCCACACCAGATACTGACTATTACTTTTGATTTTGACCCACCTTTGTTCAGGGACACTTCCGGCGCCGACAGAGATGGCCGCCTCGCTTCGCGTTCCTATGAAACTATGCAGTATTTTGTTTTTTTACGTGTTATTTACATATTTACATTGGTACCCCAGGTAATCTTAGGTTTCATTACATATATTCAGTAGTTCCTCCCGACTGTAAGAGCAATGCCAACTCACCATCATTACGACCAGGATTATGACTTTCCCGAAGCGGATCCTGTGTTCTGCCTTCCACCCAGGACAATGGATCGGATCCCAGCCGGCGACCCAAAACAACGACGTCGTAAAAGGGGCAAACGAAGCGGTCTTCTGGTCAGGCTCCGGAGACGGGCACATCGCGCACCACTCCCTAGCATACTACTCGCCAATGTCCAGTCTCTTGACAACAAGGTTGATGAAATGCGAGCAAGGTTAGAATTCTAGAGAGACATCAGAGACTGTAACGTTCTTTGCTTCACGGAAACATGGCTCACTTGAGAGACTCTATCGGAGTTGGTGCAGCCAGCTGGTTTCTTCACGCATCGCGCCGACAGAAACAAGCATCTTTCTGGTAAGAAGAGGGGCGGGGGGGGGGGGTATGCATTATGATTAACGAGACGTGTGATCATAACAACATACAGGAACTCAAGTCCTTCTGTTCACCTGACTTAGAATTCCTCACAATCAAATGTCGACCGCATTATCTACCAAGGGAATTTTCTTCAATTATAATCACAGCCGCATATATTCCCCCCCAAGCAGACACATCGATGGCCCTGAACAAACTTTATTTGACTCTATGCAAACTGGAAACCACATATCCTGAGGCTGCATTCATTGTAGCTGGGGATTTTAACAAGGCTAATCTAAAAACAAGACTTCCTAAATTCTATCAGCATATCGATTGCGCAACCAGGGCTGGTAAAACCCTGGATCATTGTTATTCTAACTTCCGCGACGCATATAAGGCCCTCCCCAGCCCTCCAATCGGAAAAGCTGACCATGACTCCATTTTGTTGCTTCCAGCCTACAGACAGAGACTAAAACAAGAAGCTCCCGCGCTCAGGTTTGTTCAACTCTGGTCCTAATCTGATTCCACGCTTCAAGACTACTTCGATCACGTGGATTGGGATATGTTCCGCATTGCGTCCAACAACAACAACATTGACGAATACGCTTATTCGGTGAGCGAGTTCATTAGAAAGTGCATTGACAATGTTATACCCACAGCAATGATTAAAACATTTCCAAACCAGAAACCGTGGATTGATGACAGCATTCGCGCGAAACTGAAAGCGCGGACCACTGCTTTTAACCAGGGCAAGGTGACCGGAAACATGACCGAATACAAACAGCGTAGCTATTCCCTCCACAAGGCAATCAGACAAGCTAAGCGTCAGCATAGAGACAAAGTAGAGTCGCAATTCAATGGCTCAGACACAAGAGGTATGTGGCAGGGTCTACAGTCAATCACGGATTACAAAAAGAAAACCAGCCCCATCGCGGACCAGGATGT
Organism: Oncorhynchus mykiss; assembly: GCF_013265735.2. Taxonomy (NCBI): domain Eukaryota; kingdom Metazoa; phylum Chordata; class Actinopteri; order Salmoniformes; family Salmonidae; genus Oncorhynchus; species Oncorhynchus mykiss. The sequence goes on along the minus strand of NC_048591.1, from coordinate 26,290,545 downwards.
CTTGCTCTCAGACAGACTAAATAACGTTTTTGCCCGCTTTGAGGACAATACAGATCCACTGACACGGCCTGCTACCAAAACCTGCGGACTCTCCTTCACTGCAGCCGAAGTGAGTAAAATATTTAAACGTGTTAACCCTCGCAAGGCTGCAGGCCCAGACGGCATCCCCAGCCGCGTCCTCAGAGCATGCGCAGACCAGCTGGCTGGTGTGTTTACGGACATATTCAATCAATCCTTATCCCAGTCTGCTGTTCCCACATGCTTCAAGAGGGCCACCATTGTTCCTGTTCCCAAGAAAGCTAAGGTAACTGAGCTAAACGACTACCGCCCCGTAGCACTCACTTCCGTCATAATGAAGCGCTTTGAGAGACTAGTCAAGGACCATATCACCTCCAACCTACCTGACACCCTAGACCCACTCCAATTTGCTTACCGCCCCAATAAGTCCACAGACGACACAATCACACTGCACACTGCCCTTACCCATCCGGACAAGAGGAATACCTATGTGAGAATGCTGTTCATCGACGACAGCTCAGCATTTAACACCATAGTACCCTCCAAACTTGTCATCAAGCTCGAGACCCTGAGTCTCGACCCCGCCCTCTGCAACTGGGCCGCCCCGAGGTGGTGAGGGTAGGTAACAACATTTCCACCCCGCTGATCCTCAACACTGGGGCCCCAAAAGGGTGCATTCTGAGCCCTCTCCTGTACTCCCTGTTCACCCACGACTGCGTGGCCATGCACGCCTCCAACTCAATCATCAAGTTTGCGGACGACACCACAGTGGTGGGCTTGATTACCAACAACGACGAGACGGCCTACAGGGAGGAGGTGAGGGCCCTCGGAGTCTGGTGTCAGGAAAAGAACCTCACACTCAACGTCAACAAAGGAGATGATTGTGGACTTCAGAAAAGAGCAGAGGGAGCACCCCCCCTATCCACATCGACGGGACAGTAGTGGAGAGGGTAGTAAGTTTTAAGTTCCTCGGCGTACACATCACGGACAAACTGAATTGGTCCACCCACACTGCCAGCGTTGTGAAGAAGGCGCAGCAGCACCTCTTCAACCTCAGGAGGCTGAAGAAATTCGGCTTGTCACCAAAAGCACTCACAAACTTCTACAGATGCACAATCGAGAGCATCCTGTCGGGCTGTATCACCGCCTGGTACGTCAACTGCTCCGCCCACAACCGTAAGGCTCTCCAGAGGATAGTGAGGTCTGCATAACGCATCACCGGGGGCAAACTACCTGCCCTCTAGGAAACCTACACCACCTGATGTCACAGGAAGGCCATAAAGATCATCAAGGACAACAACCACCCGAGCCACTGCCTGCTCAACCCGCTATCATCCAGAAGGCGAGGTCAGTACAGGCGCATCAAAGCAGGGACCGAGAGACTAAAAAACAGCTTCTATCTCAAGGCCATCAGACTTAAACAGCCACCACTAACATTGAGTGGCTGCTGCCAACATACTGACTCAACTCCAGCCACTTTAATAATGGAAATTGATGTTATAAATGTATCACTAGCCACTTTAAACAATGCCACTTAATATGTTTACATACCCTACATTATTCATCTCATATGTATATGTATATACTGTACTCTATATCATCTACTGCATCTTTATGTAATACATGTATCACTAGCCACTTTAAACTATGCCACTTTGTTTACATATTCATCGCATATGTATATACTGTACTCGATACCATCTACTGAATCTTGTCTATGCCGTTCTCTACCATCACTCATTCATGTCTTTATGTACATCTCCATGAGGAGATGCACTGCAGTACTTAATGCAGCTGGCCACACCAGATACCGACTATTACTTTTGACCCACCTTTGTTCAGGGACACATTAATCCATTTGTTATTCACATGTCTGTGGAACTTGTTCAGTTTGTCTCAGTTGTTGAATCTTTTGTTCATACAAATATTTACACATGTTAAGTTCGCGGAAAAGAAACGCTGTTGACAGTGAGAGGGTGTTTCTTTTTTGTTGAGTTTACGTGTCCTTACTTGTTACTTGTTTATTTTCTCAGTTGTGCACCAGGGCCTCCCACTCTTTCTATTCTGGTTAGAGCCATTTCGCTCTGTTCTGTGAAAGGAGTAGTACACAGCATTGTACGAGATTTTCAGTTTCTTGGCAATATCTCGCATGACATAGCCTTCATTTCTCAGAACAAGAATAGACTGTTGAGTTTCAGAAGAAAAGTCTCTGTCCCTTTTCAGCCTGTAATCAAACCCACAAATGCTGATGCTCCAGATCCTCAACTCATGTAAAGGCCAGTTTTATTGCTTCTTTGAAATCAGAATAACAGTTTTCAGCTGTGCTAGCATAATTGCAAAAGGGTTTACTAATGATCAAATAGCCTTTTAAAATGATAAACTTGGATTAGCTAACACAACGTGCTGGTTGCTGATTTTTTTTTATTTATCCGTTATTTTACCAGGTAAATTGACTGAGAACACTTTCTCATTTGCAGCAACGACCTGGGGAATCGTTACAGGGGAGAAGGGGGATTAATGAGCCAATTGTAAACTGGGGATTATTAGGTGACCGTGATGGTTTGAGGGCCAGATTGGGAATTTAGCCAGGACATCGGGGTTGACACCCCTACTCTTACGATAAGTGCCATGGGATCTTTAATGACCTCAGAGAGTCAGGACAATGGGCCTCTGTACACCTATATAGATATTCCATCAAAAATCAGCAATTTCCAGCTACAACAGTCATTTAATGTCTACACATTATTTCTGATCAATTTGATGTTATTTTAATGGACAATGCTTTTCTAAGTGACCCCAAACCTTTGAACGGTAGTATTTACACATGTGGCTTGAGTGACAAACTCTCTGCTCATGGGTAACGACTAGGGAAAGGCCCCTGGAATAAGACGCCTTCCTCCCCATAAACCACAGTTCTCACCCCTAGAGACAGTCTGTAGGCCACGTTCTGCTCGTCTCGGGGATGGATACTGGAACAAAGTTACTGGTAAACCTCGTTGCACATTCTAATACCGTCATTAGCTTACCACATTGTTGCTAGCATGTGAAAGAAACAGTTAATCTGATCTCCCTCTTCAGGTCTCTTTGTGTAGAGCACCTTCAAGTTGACCCCTGTGTAGATAGAACTATAGTTGATTTGGTGGACAATATAGATGGACCACGCCTGGCATGTCAATAAAAACCCACTAACTTGTTTATTTATTTGATGATCAATGATAGTAAAATGAAATAAGGCAACAATGATTGTTCATATTGTATCATTCAAAACACATTTCCCACTGCGTAAATAAACGTAGAATACAATATGAAAAATTATAGAACGATTCAGCTTCAGTGCAATTGTAAACAAGCCAAAGAAGTGATTGTTTTTTGTAGATAAATTATGTTCAAGACAATTCAGAGATCGACTGCAATCAGTTTCACATTGATGACTCAGGAGGAAATGTAAGCATTTAATTTCCAGTCTTGACACAAGTGCATCTTGTTAACCACACCATTATTGGGTGGAATAATCCATTCCTAGCAGAGGGGGGGGGTTCTCGTCTCACCGCTTGTCTGGCCAGCGGTTGAGAGTGAAGGGAGGTGCAGGTAGAACCCCATCAGCACTGTAAACAGGGCATGCCTTAAAGTCACAAGGCCAGTCCCTCCATGCGTAGCGCAGGCCGGCTACATGGTTCAGGGAACAGTAATTCGTGGACACTTGGATGGCACTAAGGCCCCACTGCATTATGGGAGCTGGGACCCACAGTGACAGAGAGTCACAGGGTACCCTCACCACTGAGCAGCAAATCTGAGGAAGAAACAGTCTTGTTAAGAAATGGTTTCCCCTGACACTTTTTTTAGCAAGGTGGAAAAGCCTGCATGACAACATGCCAAGCTGCTGACATTAACAAATAAATAATTCAGACCCAGTTCATCCAGCCCAACCTGATCATGGTTGGTAGAAACACTAATAATGATAATAATATTATTGTACTGTCACATACACCAGATAGGTGCAGTGAAATGTGTTGTTTTACAGGGTCATCCATAGTAGTGTGGTGCCTCTGGGGCAAATGAGGGCTTATTGCCTTGCTCAAGGGCAGATCACATTTTTCACATTGTCGGATCGGGTATTCAAACAGGCAACATTTTGGTTACCAGCCAAGCACTCTAACCACTAGGTTAAATGCTACCCCATACCTTAGAACTCATTACAACTACAGCCATCACACTTACCTGAAAGATATCTTTGGATTGAGTGACAGACACTCTCTGGTCATAGGTTACGTTGATATACTGGTCGTTGACCAGGACCCGGCTAGGGAAAGGCCCCTGGAATGAGACGCCCTCCTCCCCATAAGCCACAGCTCTCGCCCCTAGAGACAGTCTATAGGCCACGTCCTGCTTATCCCGGGGATGGATACTAGAACAAAGTCACTGGTAAACAGCTTGTTCCACATTCCAATACCCTCATTAGCATACCGCTTAGAATGACGCAATGCATGCATCCTAAGTGGTATGTTAGTTTCGATATTGGAACGTAGCCTTGTATTCTCACAGTATTCAAATGTGCACTGCCTGACACTTTATAAGAGTACAGGCTTATCAAATACTGTGGTATCCATTCTATGATTGTTACTTACCTGCCAAAAGGAGACATTTCATCTCCTAAGTCCATAGCAACAGCCATGAATGTGTTCTTCATACGCAGGTTGGGAGCAAAGCCATAGTCTGCAGTCTGGTGCCAGCGTATGTTTGGAAATCCCTCACTTAAGGAGGCCTTTCTATACGTAGAGACCTCAGGACAAATATATAGACAGAATCAACATAAGCAGCAGTGGATAACATCCTGGAGTGATATACTGTCAAAGCAATGTAGTGATTCCTATGATGCTAGATAGTGGCAAGAAAAAAAAAGGTATGTGAACCCTTTGGAAATACCTGGATTCCTGCATAAATTGGTCATACAATTTGATCTGATCTTCATCTAGGTCACAACAAGACAGTCTGCTCATACTAATAAACAATTATATGTTTTGTCTTTATTGAACACACCTTGTAAACATTCACTGTGCAGGGTGGGAAAAGTATGTGAACCCTTGGATTTAATAACTGGTTGACCCTCCTTCGGCAGCAATAACCTCAACCAAACGTTTCCTGTAGTTGCGGATCAGACCTGCACAAAAGTCAGGAGGAATTTTGGAGGTCATGCCAAAGCATCTCAAGCAGGTTGAGTTCAGGATTCTGACTGGCCACTTCTTAAAACCATTCTGTTGATTCATTTCTGCATCACCCAACTTCCATTGAGCTTCAATTGGTGGACATTCTCCTGAAAAATGTCTTGATAAACTTGGGAATTCATTTTCCGTCGATAATAGCAAGCGGTCCAGGCCCCGAGGCAGCAAAGCAGCCCCAAACCATGATGCTCCCTCCACCATACTTTACAGTTGGGATGAGGTTTTGATGTTGGTGTGCTGTGCCTTTTTTTCCTCCACACACAGTATTGTGTGGTCTTTCCAAACAACTCGACTGTAGTTTCGTCGGTCCACAGAATATTTTGCCAGTAGCGCTGTGGAACATCCAGGTGCACTTTGGCAGATGTGCAGCAATGTTTTTTTTTGGACAGGAGTGGCTTCTTCCATGGTGTCCTCCCATGAACACCATTCTTATTTGGTGTTTTACGTATTGTAGAGTCGTCAGAGAGATTAGCATGTTCCAGAGATTTCTGTAAGTCTTTAGCTGAAACTCTAGGAATCTTCTTAACCTCATTGAGCGTTCTGCACTGTGCTCTTGAAGTCATCTTTGCAGAATGGCCACTCTTAGGGAGAATAGATAGCAACTGTGCTGAACTTTCTCCATTCATAGACAATGTGTCCTACTGTGGACTGATGAACATCAAGGCTTTTAAAGATAGTTGGAAAGGGTTACAAAAGTATGAAAGTCAACTATTCTTAAATTGTAGGTCTTCTGAGATCTTTTGTTCGAGGCATGGTTCACATCAGGCAATGCTTCTTGTGAATAGCAAACTCACATTTTGTGAGTTTTGTTATCAGCAAGACAGCTCTAACCAACATATCCAATCTCGTCCCATTGATTGGACTTCCAGGTCAGTGGGTTCCTGACTCCAATTAGCTTGGAGAAGTCATTAGACTAGGGTGTCACATACTTTTTCAACCTTCCTAGACGTAGAGACCGCAGGACAAATATATAGACAGAATCAATGTAACAGCATAAGCAGTAGTTGATAACATCCCAGTATAATACATTGACAAAGCAATGTAGTGCTTGCTACGATGCTAGATAAAGGGACATTTCTTTTTTTGCTGAGATTTAGGACCCTGTCCTTAAAAGATCATTCGTAAAAATCCAAATAACTTCACAGATCTTCATTGTAAAGGGTTTAAACACTTTCTCATGCTTGTTCAATGATCTATAAAACAATTAATGAACATGCACCTGTGAAATGGTCGTTAAGACACTAACAGCTTACAGACGGTAGGCAATTAAGGTCACAGTTATGAAAACTTAGGACATTAGGCCTTTCTACGGACTGAAAAACACCAAAAGAAAGATGCCCAGGGTCCCTGCTCATCTCTGTGAATGTGCCTTAGGCATGCTGCAAGGAGGCATGAGGACCGCAGATGTGGCCAGAGCAATAAATTGCAATGTCCATATGGTGAGACGCCGAAGACAGCGCTACAGGGAGACGGGACGAACATCTGATCGTCCTCCCAGTGGCAGACCACGTGTAACACCTGCACAGGATCGGTACATCCAAACATCACACCTGCGGGACAGGTACAGGATGGCAACAACTGCCCGAGAAACACCAGGAATGCACAATCACTCAATGCTCAAACTATCCGCAATAGGCTGAGAGGCTGGACTAAGGGCTTGTAGGCCTGTTGTCTGGTGAGGACCTACCTTACCTCACCGGCAACAACGTCACCTATGGGCATAAACCCAGTCGCTGGACCAGACAGGACTGGCAAGAAGTGCTCTTCACTGACGAGTCGCAGTTGTCTCACCAGGGGTGACGGTCGGATTCGCGTTGATCGTCGAAGGAATGTGAGCGTTACACTGAGGCCTTTACTCTGGAGAGGGATCGATTTGGAGGTAGAGGGTCCGTCATGGTCTGGGGCGGTGTCTCACAGCATCATCTGACTGAGCTTGTTGTCATTGCAGGCAATCTCAACACTGTGCGTTATAGGGAAGACATCCTCATCCCTCATGTGGTACCCTTCCTGTAGGCTCATCCTGACATGACAATGCCACCAGCCATATTGCTCGTTCTGTGTGTGATTTCCTGCAAGACAGGAATGTCAGTGTTCTGCCATGGCCAGCAAAGAGCCAAGATCTCAATCCCATTGAGCACGTCTGGGACCTGTTGGATCGGAGGGTGAGGGCCATTGCCATTCCCCACAGAAATGTGCCTTGGTGGAAGAGTGGGGTAACATCTCACAGCAAGAACCGGCAAATTTGGTGCAGTCCATGAGGAGGAGATTCACTGCAGTACTTAATGCAGCTGGTGGCCACACCAGATACTGACTTACTTTTGATTTTGACACCCCCCTTTGATCAGGAACACATTATTCCATTTGTTAGTCACATGTCTGTGGAATCTGTTGAGTTTGTCTCAGTTGTTGAATGTTTTGTTCATACAAATATTTACACGTTAAGTTTGCTGAAAAGAAACGGAGTTGGCAGTGTGAGGACGTTTATTTTTTTGCATTCACAGGGGATTAGTTTACATTCACAGGGGATTAGTTTACATTCACAGGGGATTAGGTGTTGTCACGATAAGAAGGGCCTCATCACACAGCACTGAATGTTCTGTAAACACCAGCCGAGAGGCTTGTAGGACGTCTCAACATCAGCTGCTGCAGAATCACAGATATGTTATCAGCGTCGTCTGGTGTCAAACTTTAACCATAACATTTAGTCAGTACCTGTACAAATCCAAAGGGGAAATCTGGTGCAGTCTGTCCCCCTGAGCTCTGGTGGAAAGCCATCCTCCAGTCATCAATCATGGAGGGAAAGGAACAGGAGTATTTCTTCTGATTGTAGTCTGTGTTGGCCTCACCTATCACAGGGGTCAAGTCAAGATATCTTCAGTTTCTATGCTGTTATTGTATGCTAAAAGATGGGAGAAAACAGATGTGACCCCAAGCTGTTTTACCTTGGTACCAGATAGCTCCTTTGATGGTCATGTTGAGAAGTGGATGGATCATGGCATTCCACAACAAAGAGTTAGTCCACACAGACAAATACATTGAAGGTGTATATGGCATGGGGAACCTGGATGAAAATAAAATAACATAGTCCAACTGATATCAAGTACCATAGGTGAGAGGATATTTTAAGGTGCATGCTACCTGTATATTTCTGTAACAATGCTCACATTAACTTAGTCCAAAAGAAACAAGACAGAAATATTCACTAGTCTACTCATCTACAATCCTTAAGAAAATGTCTATAATTGCTGACGTAAGATGTTCGGTAGGTATGCTACTTTACATCTCTATTGCAAGAGTAAAGCTCCACGGTCCCTGTACCCTTACCCGTTAATCCTGTCCAGGTCACAGTGTTGGAGTGCTCGTGGGGAGGACCATGCCTCTACAGGTGTGCCTCCCCAGCAGGACGTCACTAGGCCGATGGGGTACTTCAGCACCTTGTACAAGTGGCGCCCAAACATCCAGCACACTGCAGAGTAGTGCTTGAAATCCCCACCACCCAGCAACTCTGTTCAGGAGGTTTAAAATTAATTCTCATTATCAACTAAATGTATTAATACCATTTCACTTAGTCAGTTGGCTGACAGCTATCATTTGCATGAAATCACATGTAATTGAACTAATAGACTGTATGAGCCTGTCCATACTTGCTGTGGGGACAGACCAGGGCACCTCCACTCCAGCCAGGTCAGTCAGCTCAGTGTCGCTCTGCTCCAAGGCAGCCATAAAGATCCGCACCTGAGGGAACTTGGAGGCCAGAGCTAGCTCCTCTGATGCATTGAACACCTTGGGGGACAAGACATAATAATGGTTATTATTACAACTATGCAAACTCAGACTCATTTGAACATTGCAGAGTATACCTGAGAAGTTGTGAAAGCCATGTTGCTCTGTCCCCCACACAGCCAGACATCCCCAAACAGCACGTCTGTGAGAGTGATACTGTGGTTGTTCTGGAGGACTGCAGTCACATTGTAGGGACCGCCAGCTTCCATTGGGACAAGGGTTACCCTCCATATCCCTGGGAAGAGATCCAAAACCATGGATCAGTGAAGGTTACACTAATCTCTTCATATACAGTGCATTCGGAAAGTATTCAGAACCCTTCCTTTGTTCCACATTGTTAGCCTTATTCTAAAATGGATTAAATAAACACAATTCCTCAATCTACACACACAATACCCCATAATGACAAAGCAAATTATATTTGCAAACATTTCTAAAAACCCATTTTCGCTTTGTCGTTATAGGGTATTGTGTGTAGATTGAGTACATTTTTATTTAATCCATTTTAGAATAAAGGCTGTAACGTAACAAAATGTGGAAAAAGTCAAGGTGTCTGAATACTTTCCAGATACACTGTACAGTACATTGCAAGGCAGAAAAAGTGGGACACAGGGCACAATTAACTTCAAACAATGTGTTTTTTTTGTCCCTCACACTTCCTCAGCTTTTTCCTCATTCTGACAGACATGTCACAGTCACCTTTACAGTACGATGTTAACATTTGTTACTTGACACAAGCTTAGGGTTTTATCAACTCTCCTTGAAATTACAGTTCTGCTTACTTCATCCTCAACTTCATGACATGACTGGATCAGCACGCTAAACTAAAGGCATTGTTGGGATCAGAACTCACCGGCAGCCACACTGACAGCAGGTGCATTGTTAGTGACTGGTCCTCCTGATAGAAAGACTGTGACCTCAGCATTATCGGGTCCATAGCCCCACAACACAGCCCTCTCTGGGGCCTTCTGCAGAACCATGTGATCGCCATAATAGGAGGCAAATTGGAACCTACCACCTGGAAACAAAAAAAAAATATTATTAAATCTACTGTATTAGAAAATATTTATCCAAGTCAATTAAACAATCAATGCACATATTCAAAGTTACTCTTTCAAAGGTTATTTGACAGTATGCATAAAGCCCAATAAAATATAATCTTGACACATTTACCTGTTCAGTTGCCTTGACAGTAAAATGCATAATTCAATGTACAGTGCATTCAAAAACTATTCAGACCCCTTGACCTTTTGCTACATTACAGCCTTATTCTAAAATTGATTAAATAAAAACAATTCCTCAACCCACACACACACACACACACAATATCCCATAATGACGACGCGAAAACAGGTTTAGAAAAACATTTACGTAGGTATTCAGACCCATTGCTATGAGACTCGAAATTGAGCTCAGGTGCATCCTTTCCATTGATTATCCTTAAGATGTTACCACAACTTAGAGTCCACCTGTGGTAAATTCAACTGACTGGACATGATTTGGAAAGGCACACACGTCGATATAAGGTCCTACAGCTGACAGTGCATGTCAGAGATAAAAACAAAACAAGCCATGGGGTCAAAGGAATTGTCTGTAGTGCTCCGAGACAGGATTGTGTCAAAGCACAGATCTGGGGAAGGGTATTATGCAGCATTGAAAGTCCCCAAGAACATAGTTCATCATTCTTAAATGGAAGAAGTTTGGAACCACCAAGACTCTTCCAAGCGCTGGCTGCCTGGCCAATGTGAGCAATCGGGGGCGAAGGTTCTTGGTCAGGGAGGTGACCAAGAACCAGATGGTCACTCTGACAGAGCTCCAGAGTTCCTCTGTGGAGATGGGAGAACCTTCCAGAAGGACAACCATCTGTGCAACACTCCACCAATCAGGTCTTTATGGTAGAGTGGCCAGACGGAACCATTCCTCAGTAAAAAAAGGCACATGACAGCCTGCTTGGAGTTTTCCCAAAGGCACCTAAAGGATTCTCAGACCATGAGAAACGAGATTCTCTGGTCTGATGAAACCAAGATGGAAGTATTTGGCCTGAAGGCCAAGTGGCACATCTGAAGGAAACCTGGCACCATCCTTACGGTGAAGCATTATGGTGGTAGCATCATGCTATGGGGATGGTTTTTCAGCGGCATGGCCTGGGAGACAAGTCAGGATCGAGAGAACGATGAACGGAGCAAAGTACAGAGAGATCCTTGATGAAATCTGGGGTGAAGGTTCACCTTCCAACAGGACAACAATCCTAAGCACACAGCCAAGACAACACAGGAGTGGTTTCAGGAAAAGTCTCAGAATGTCCTTGAGTGGTCCTGCCAGAGCCCAGACCTGAAAATAGCTGTGCAGCGAGGCTCCCAATCCATCCTGACAGAGCTAGAGAGGATCTGCAGAGAAGAATGGGAGAAACTCACCAAATACAGGTGTGCCAAGCTTGCAGCATCATACCAGACAAGTCAAGGCTATAATCACTGTCAAAGTTCTGAGTCAAGGGTCTGAATACTTACAGTAAGTCAAAAGTTTGTACACACACACACACCTAATCATTCCAGGGTTTCTTTATTTTTACTAATTTCTACATTGTAGATCAATAGTGAAGACAGAAGACAAACTATGAAATAACACATATGGAATCATGTAGTAACCAAAAAAAAATAAAAATAAATAAGTGTTCAACAAGTCAAAATATTTTAGATTCTTCAAGATAGCCACCCTTTAACTTGATGACAGCTTTGCATACTCTTGGCATTCTCTCAACCAGCTTCATGGAGGTAGGACCATGGAATACAGTTTAATTAACAGGTGTGCCTTGTTAAGAAGTTAATTTGTTGAATTCTTTCCTTCTTAATGCATTTGAGCCAATCTGTTGTGCTGTGACAAGGTAGGGGTGGTATTTGGTAAAAGACCAAGTCCATATTATGGCAAGAACAGCACAAATAAGCAAAGGGAAATGACAGTTCATCTTTACTGACTCTAATGAGTCCCGCCAAAGGAAAGGAAGACCCAGAGTCACCTCTGCTGCAGAGGATAAGTTCATTAGAGATAACTGCACCTCAGATTGCAGCCCCTGCACTGCAGTACTTAATGCAGCTGGTGGCCACACCAAATACTGACTGTTACTTTTGACCCCCCTTTAATCCATTTCTGTGGAACTTGTTCAGTTTGTCAGTTGTTTAAATATTCTTATGAACATAAGATTCAACATGTTAAATTTGCTGAAAATAAAACGCAGTTGACAGTGAGAGGACATTCTTTTTTTGCTGAGTTTACATATATACACAGTGCTGTGAAAAAGTATGACCCCTTCCTGATTTTCTCTATTTGTTCATATTTTTGAGACGGAATGTTATAAGATCTTCAACTAAAACCTAATATTAGATAAAAGGGAACCAGAGTTTACAAATCATTTTAAAATACTTAATGTAAAATTTACAAACTCATGCAACACCCAATTCCCTTATGAAAAAGTAATTGCCCCCTTACACACAATAACGGATTGTGCCACCTTCAGCTGCAATGACCGCAACCAAATACTTCCTCCTCGCTGTCGAGGAATTTTGGCCCACTCTTGCATTCATAACTGCTTTAGCTCAGCGACTTTTGGGTTTTCAAGCATGAACTGTTCATTTTAAGTCCTGCCACAACATCAAATTGTTCTAAAACTTCAAATGTGTTGCTTTTTAACCATTTTCATTTAGACTGGATTGTTTGTTTTGGATCATCGTCTTGCTGCATGACCCAGCTGCGCTTCAGTTTCAGCTCACATATGGATGGCCTGACATCCTCCTGTAGAATTCTCTTACACAGAGCAGAATTCATGGTTCCTTCTATTAAAGGCAAGTCATCCAGATCCCGAGGAAGCAAAGCATCCCCAAACCATCACATTACCACCACCATGCTTGACAGTTGGTATAAGTTTCTTACTGTGGAATGCAGAGTTTGGTTTTCGCCAGACATAATGGAACCCATGTCATCCAAAAAGTTGACTCAAGTTTGCCAAAAAGCACCTGGATGACCATCAAAACTCTTGAAAGAATGTTCTATAGACAGATGGTCACTTCATTCAGGATGTCAGGACTCGTATTGGATTACCCATGCCTCCTTGCCTGTCCAACATCTCCCACCCCTTCTAATGCGACTAGCCCCGACTCCCCTCCCTCTTTTTCCCCTGCCCTGCTACGAAGCTTCTCCCTGCAGGCGGTCACTGAGTCCGAGGTGCTAAAGGAGCTCTTTAAACTTGACCCCCAAAAAACACCCGCCATTTTTAAAAAGACCCGACTGGGCTCTTTGCCTGTTTGAATTATGCAGAAACGGGCAGTGTTTAGGTCATGTAACTGATTTTGTTGGAAAGTGGAGAAATTATGCTTTACAATGGTATTGACATTACAGTTGATCTGGAAGTATTACGGTTTTGGGGCGCTAAAATAAGGGCAATTGTACGGACCAAGGCCATGTACGAGTTTACGTTATATGGCTGTGGATTGACTGCATTGTTTGAATGGAATGTTGGCATATTGGCAGTTAATTTGAAAAAGTGTATGGAATCATTCCTCTAAAACTAACACACATACAGTGCACATAAATTCAACATTCAATGTTTTACACATCTTATCACAGCACTGGCAAATCGAGGTTGACCAACTCCCTGACCAACATGGCTGACCTTTGGACCATCATAAGAAGGTTCTAGTATTCCTCAATGGGTAGCAATTAAAATATGTATTAAACAAGAAATTAACACTCACCATAGGCATACAATGATCCTAAAATAGTGAGAAAACACAAAAATATATTCAGACACATTGTTAAACTTGACCTGCTAACGTTAGCTAGGCTACACTACAATCCAAACAAGGAAGTAATTGCCTTTTAAGCGCTAAATGTCACGTGATTCTTCTTCATATTTCATCTGGAACATTATAACGCTGTTTCTAACAATCTACTGAAGGTCAGTGTGATACGTATCAGTCTGTCGCTCACACATGTTCACATTGATAATAATCTAGCTCGCTACAGTACTATTTATCATAGTTCGGCAACTTTTGTTTTGATTTGTGAACGGGAAAAAATGCAGACTACAGCGGCTGCGAAGGACAAACAGTGCGACAGTGAAAACGTTATGTTAGTAGCCTACAGCTTCATTGGTCCACATCCAACTCTGGCTGACGGAGACAGTTGTTGAATACTCCGGTAAGTGCCTCAGTAGCGTGTGAGTGCATCAGACAAATGTTGCATAAAATTAAAATTGTATGAGCATCATGGCATATTTTTAAGCATATTATTATGTTGGCTATCTTAAAAATTGGAGGATCTTGAATGAAGAGGAGGAGTAGGGTAGCTATAGCAGGTTATTACTGTTGCATCAATATTGGTTGACGCCACATGTTTCTTCCAGTTAATATTTAAATAGTGCGACTGTGATTATTGCACAGTAAAACAGACTGAATAAGTCAAACGTGACAACTGGGAAACACAATATTAATGTGTTTATGGAAGACATTTTGTTTTTACATGTTGGCCTTTGGTGAAGACATGAACAGGCCATGATTTACTGGCATGCATATAATTAAAATAAACTTCCATTCAGCAGAAATTAGTGATTGATGATGGCACACCTGCAAACCACTTATAACAGTAGAGTTACAAAACATGCCATTCAAATACAGTATAGCTTACCATCATAATAAACAACACGCTGTAAAAATGAGGATATTGTTTTTCATTGTGTATTTAGAAGTACAGTATCTCCTCAGAGGATTATACATGTCTGAGAAACTGTGTGTTCTCTTAGATGTTAGTGTATGTATATGAATAATTGGATTTTCATTAACAGACAGTGCTTTGAATGTATTTCTTTGTCTGAGCCGGACTATAATATGGCTATACAGACTAATCTTGTTTTTCTAATCCCACACATTTAGAGATTTTGCACATTTGTGTGTAGGAGGTACAGTGGGGCAAAAAAGTATTTAGTCAGCCACCAATTGTGCAAGTTCTCCCACTTAAAAAGATGAGAGGCCTGTAATTTTTATCATAGGTACACTTCAACTATGACAGACAAAATTTGGAGAAAACAAATCCAGAAAATCACATTGTAGGATTTTGAATGAATTTATTTGCAAATTATGGTGGAAAATAAGTATTTGGTCAATAACAAAAGTTTATCTCAATACTTTGTTATATACCCTTTGTTGGCAATGACAGAGGTCAAACGTTTTCTGTAAGTCTTCGCAAGTTTTTCACACACTGTTGCTGGTATTTTGGCCCATTCCTCCATGCAGATCTCCTCTAGAGCAGTGATGTTTTGGGGCTGTTGCTGGGCAACACGGACTTTCAACTCAAATTTTCTATGGGGTTGATGTCTGGAGACTGGCTAGGCCACTCCAGGACCTTGAAATGCTTCGTACGAAGCCACTCCTTCGTTGCCCGGGTGGTGTGTTTGGGATCATTGTCATGCTGAAAGACCCAGCCACGTTTAATTTTCAATGCCCTTGCTGATGGTAGGCTTTGTTACTTTGGTCCCAACTCTCTGCAGGTCCTTCACTAGGTCCCGTGTGGTTCTGGGATTTTTGCTCACCGTTCTTGTGATCATTTTGACCCCACGGGGTGAGATCTTGTGTGGAGCCCCAGATCGAGGGAGATTATCAGTGGTCTTGTATGTCTTCCATTTCCTAATAATTGCTCCCACAGTTGATTTATTCAAACCAAGCTGCTTACCTAGTGCAGATTCAGTCTTCCAAGCCTGGTGAAGGTCTACAATTTTGTTTCTGGTGTCCTTTGACAGCTCTTTGGTCTTGGCCATAGTGGAGTTTGGAGTGTGACTGTTTGAGGTTGTGGACAGGTGTATTTTATACTGATAACAAGTTCAAACAGGTGCCATTAATACAGGTAACGAGTGGAGGACAAAGGAGCCTCTTAAAGAAGAAGTTACAGGTCTGTGAGAGCCAGAAATCTTGCTTGTTTGTAGGTGACCAAATACTTATTTTCCACCATAATTTGCAAATAAATTCATTAAAAATCTTACAATGTGATTTTCTTGATTTTTTTTCTCATTTTGTCTGTCATAGTTGAAGTGTACCTATGATGAAAATTGCAGGCCTCTCATCTTTTTAAGTGGGAGAACTTGCACAATTGGTGGCTGACTAAATACTTTTTTGCCCCACTGTATGTGCACACTCATAATACCTGTGCTGTACTGTACCATAAAGTGCTAGTAATATGCAGACAAATTGCTTTTTCATACATTTCTACGTGCCTTTCTTTTAAGAGAAAAGGCCAAGTGCACAGCTGCAGACAGTTCCTCCTAATTCTATTTTTGTACACCAACATTTTTTGTTTTTCATAAAAATGCCTAAGACCCTGGAAACAATAATTGTATACAGCAGTGGAGGCTCCTCAGAGGATTAAGGGGAGGACCATCCTCCTCTGTGAATTTCATAAAATGAAACGTTTAAAAGTTATCATTTTTGATACAACTATACTAAATATATTCACAATTGATTAAAACACAATGTTTTGCAATGAAGGTCTACTGTAGCCTCAGCAGCACTCTGTAGAGTAGCACCATGGTGTAGCCAGTGGACAGCTATCTTCCATCCTTCTCTGGGTACATTTTCTTCAATACAAAACCTAGGAGTCTCATGGTTCTCACCCCCTTCCATAGATTTACACAGTAATTATGACAACTTCCAGAGGATGTCTTCCAACCTACCAGAGCTCTTGCAGCATGAACTGACATGTCATCCACCCAATCAAAGGATCAGAGAATGAATTTCATACTGAAAGCATTTCATACTGAAAGCATAAGCTCCAGCTAGCTAGCACTCCATTTTTTTCTTAACACTTATTTCACCAGGTAAGTTGACTGAGAACACATTCTCATTTACAGCAACAACCTGGGGCAGAGTTACAGGGGAGAGGGAAGAATGAACAATTTTAAGCTAGGGGTGATTAGGTGACCATGATGGTATGAGGGCCAGATTGGGAATTTAGCCAGAACACCAGGGTTAACACCCCTACTCTTACAATAAGTGCCATGGGATCTTTAGTGACCACAGAGAGTCAGGACACCCGTTTAACGTCCCATCCGAAAGACAGCACCATACACAGGGCAATGTATTGGGATATTTTTATTTATTTTACACCGGCGGGCCCCAGGGGCAATAAATTAGTAAAACTTACCCTTACTTGGATAGTTCCAGCGTTGGATAGTCATAGCCAGCTAGCTAACATAGCATCCCTTTGTTTGAGCTCCTATTTTGTTTGCCTCCTACTGGCCCTCCAACATGACTTTCAGCAGCATCTGGTTTCCCATCCAGGGACCAACCAGGACCAACCCTGCTTAGCTTCAGAAGCAAGCCAGCAGTGGGATTCAGGGTGGTATGCTGCTGGCATAAAATATGGTGAGTAGTTGACTCAAAGCGAGAGACAGAGAAAATGATTGAACAGTTTAAATTAATTTATTCAAAAATTAAAGGAGATGCAAGAGATATATATTTTTTCACTTTCCCTTACATAGCTAGCAAATGCAGCTAGCTAGTTTAGTCTACTCAAACACCCATCTCAAACAGAGGGATGCTATGTGTCACGCCCTGGTCTTAGTATTTTGTGTTTTCTTTATTATTTTGGTCAGGTCAGGGTGTGACATGGGTTTATTTATGTGGTGTGTTTTGTCTTGGGGTTTTAGTAGGTATTGGGATTGTGGCTTAGTGGGGTTCTCTAGCAAAGTCTATGGCTGTCTGGAATGGTTCTCAATCAGAGGCAGGTGTTCATCGTTGTCTCTGATTGGGAACCATATTTAGGCAGCCATATTCTTTGAGTGTTTTGTGGGTGATTGTTCCTGTCACCAGAGAGGCTGTATAGGTGTTCATGGTCCGGTTGGGCCGGTTGTTTGTGGTTCTTCATTATTAAACATGTATGAAAATTACTACGCTGCGTTTTGGTCCGACTCTACTTCACCCGAAGAAAACGGTAACATATTGTTAGCTAGCTGGCTATGACTATCCAATGCTGGAACTATCCAAGTAAAGGTACGTTTGACTAATTTACTGCCACCGGGGCCTGCTGACGTAACTGCTAATCTGCTTACTGACTGTACTGCATGATTGTAGCGGGTTTAGTAACGTGTTAGTTCAGATCAAATCAAATTTTATTTGTCACATACACATGGTTAGTAGATGTTAATGCGAGTGTAGCGAAATGCTTGTGCTTCTAGTTCTGACAATGCAGTAATAACCAACGAGTAATCTAGCTAACAATTCCAAAACTACTTATACACACAAGTGTAAAGGGATAAAGAATATATACATAAAGATATATGAATGAGTGATGGTACAGAGTGGCATAGGCAAGATGCAGTAGATGGTATTGAGTACAGTATATACATGAGTATGTAAACAAAGTGGCATAGTTTAAAGTGGCTAGTGATACATGTATTACATAAAGATGCAGTAGATGATATAGAGTACAGTATATATGTATACATATGAGATAAATAATGTAGGGTATGTAAACATTATGTTAAGTAGCATTGTTTAAAGTGGCTAGTGATATATTTTACATCAATTCCCATTATTAAAGTGGCTGGAGTTGAGTCAGTATGTTGGCAGCAGCCACTCAATGTTAGTGGTAGTTGTTAACAGTCTGATGGCCTTGAGATAGAAGCTGTTTTTCAGTCTCTCGGTCCCAGCTTTGATGCACCTGTACCAACCTCGCCTTCTGGATGATAGCAGGGTGAAAAGGCAGTGGCTCGGGTGGTTGTTGCCCTTGATCTTTATGGCCTTCCTGTGACATCGGGTGGTGTAGGTGTCCTGGAGGGCAGGTAGTTTGCCCCCGGTGATGTGTTGTGCAGACCTCACTACCCTCTGGAGAGCCTTAGGGTTGTGGGTGGAGCAGTTGCCGTTCCAGGCGGTGATACAGCCCGACAGGATGCTCTCGATTGTGCATCTGTAGAAGTTTGAGTGCTTTTGGTGACAAGCCAAATTTCTTCAGCCTCCTGAGGTTGAAGAGGCGCTGCTGCGCCTTCTTCACGATGCTGTCTGTTTGGGTGGACCAATTCAGTTTGTCTGTGATGTGTATGCCGAGGAACTTAAACTTGCTACCCTCTCCACTACTGTTCCATTGATGTGGATAGGGGGGTGTTCCCTCTGCTGTTTCCTGAAGTCCACAATCATCTCCTTAGTTTTGTTGACGTTGAGTGTGAGGTTATTTTCCTGACACCACACTCCGAGGGCCCTCACCTCCTCCCTGTAGGCCGTCTCGTCGTTGTTGGTAATCAAGCCTACCACTGTTGTGTCGTCCGCAAACTTGATGATTGAGTTGGAGGTGTGCGTGGCCACGCAGTCGTGGGTGAACAGGGAGTACAGGAGAGGGCTCAGAACGCACCCTTGTGGGGCCCTAGTGTTGAGGATCAGCGGGGTGGAGATGTTGTTACCTACCCTCACCACCTGGGGGCGGCCCGTCAGGAAGTCCAGTTCCCAGTTTCACAGGGTGGGGTCGAGACCCAGGGTCTCGAGCTTGATGATGAGTTTGGAGGGTACTATGGTGTTAAATGCTGAGTTGTAGTCGATGAACAGCATTCTCACATAGGTATTCCTCTTGTCCAGATGGGTTAGGGCAGTGTGGTTGAGATTGCATTGTCTGTGGACCTATTTGGGCGGTAAGCAAATTGGAGTGGGTCTAGGGTGTCAGGTAGGTTGGAGGTGATATGGTCCTTGACTAGTCTCTCAAAGCACTTCATGATGACGGAAGTGAGTGCTACGGGGCGGTAGTCGTTTAGCTCAGTTACCTTAGCTTTCTTGGGAACAGGAACAATGGTGGTCCTCTTGAAGCATGTGGGAACAGCAGACTGGGATAGGGATCGATTGAATATGTCCGTAAACACACCAGCCAGCTGGTCTGCGCGTGCTTTGAGGGCGCGGCTGGGGATGCCATCTGGGCCTGCAGCCTTGCGAGGGTTTACACGTTTGAATGTTTTACTCACCTAGTCTGCATGTTTTGGTTGCGGGCCGTGTCAGTGGCACTGTATTGTCCCCAAAGCCGGCAAAAAAGTTATTTTGTCTGCCTGGGAGCAAGGCATCCTTGTCCGTGACTGGACTGGTTTTCTTTTTGTAATCTGTGATTGACTGTAGACCCTGCCACATACCTCTTGTGTCTGAGCTGTTGAATTGCGATTCTACTTTGTCTCTATACTGACGCTTGGCTTGTTTGATTGCCTTGCTGAGGGAATAGCTACACTGTTTGTATTCGGTCATGTTTCCAGTCACCTTGCCCTGATTAAAAGCAGTGGTTCGCGCTTTCAGTTTCACGCGAATGCTGCCATCAATCCACGGTTTCTGGTTTGGGAATGTTTTAATCGTTGCTATGGGAATGACTTCTTCAACGCATGTTCTAATGAACTCGCTCACCGAATCAGCGTATTCGTCAATGTTGTCTGACACAACACGAAACATATCCCAGTCCACGTGATGGAAGCAGTCTTGGAGCGTGGAATCAGATTGGTCGGACCAGCGTTGAACAGACCTAGTTCTATTAGCTATGTTGACTATGATGTTACTTTAGCTAATATGGTGACAATGATGTAGACTGTTTGTAGTGGTCAGTGGTTATTATATGGTTTGGCTTGTAAAGTTTTTCATTCCACTGATTCTGTTTCAAAACTTGAATTAAGCTGAAGCACACGGAACGAGGGTAAACATGAATTTATCCAATAGAATTTGGTCAATAGAAACTCTCGTTTGCAACTGTTGGACTAACGATTACACCCTAGATTAAATGGATGCAGGCAAGAGTGAGCAAGGCGGTATTGAATGTGTCACTGTCTGTCACCTTAAAATTCTCTTGACCTGTATGCACCTACATTGTAAACTTTCATTCATAGGCTAGGTTGTAGCAACCTCATGATTGGTATACGGAAAATTTGAGTATCATGTAGGAGCCTAAATCTATTAATGTTGCATTGAACTGGGTGAAATTAATATGAATGACAGTCATCTAATATGCTGTAATAGAAATAAGGCTATTCATAAAACTATGAATCTTCCTCCCTCATCTTAAACGGCACCGACCGCCACTGGTATACAGTATCTGTTTAATGGAATGTCCATTCAATTCTGGCAGATACACTTTATCTGATAATAGGACATTATCAGTCCTGACATCTGCGCTCTGCAGGCAAACACTGTCAGATACCATATGGACAATAAATGCACTTCCTCCTCTAGCATTGACCATATCATGCTTTATCTTGGCCAGGTCAGAATTGTAAATGAGAACTTGTTCTCAACTTGCCTACCTGGTTAAATAAAGGTGGGGGAAAAAATTATATATATCAGATACTGCAATACTGTTAAACATACCTTTCTATGCATATAATTACCCTTTGTCTAATGATACATGTCTATGGCCAGTCAATGACTGATTACCTGAGTATCACTTATGTCACACAAATTAATAACCTTAATTAGTGATATATGGGAAACACGTGTAAAGGGAATTTTCAGGTGAACCAAAAGGAGAGCAGTTGTTGCTTAAAATATCAATCAAAAATCAATCTGGTTTATTACAAGAATTCAGGGAGAACACCTCCAGAATGGAAGCAAAGAAAATATCTAATGGGCCTCTGGAGATGGGCACTTTATATTCTAATCAGACAGTACTCGATGTTTAAACATCAGTCTGAGAGGCTTGTACCACCTTCCCTTTTGCCCTCCTAAGTGCCCTTTTCATTGGTGCCGTTTTTGTTTTTACTAATGACTTTTATTTAATATTTTGTCTCTTTTCTCGTAAATTAAAACTTAACGATTTGCCTGTCAAACTAGAGAATTTTTCCTAACTCATGTTTCTTGGAAATTGTCCCCCTCCCACCTTTTCTGCCACTGCAAGTACAGTAGAGCACTGCTGCCAATGACTCCATATTAGCTTCGATGCAACCAAAATAGTTATACATTGTGGTGTACAATTGGTTGTGAAAAATTTAGGAAGTGGAGACAAAAAACAACTCTATTACAATATAGCCGGCTTTATCCCCCAAAAACGTTTTCTGTCTACAAAGGGAAATCTGTAATCTCAAAGGAACTCTACTTACCAGCCGTAAAGTGAAATGTGTCCCTTGCTATCAAAAAATGTGTTTATCCAGGTTGGTCTTCTTCTTCAGCACTATGGTGGTCCGCAAACAAATGTCATAGGTGCATGCCACCACCTAATGCATTGGCTGTGTCAGCCTACTATTCTGTAGTATGAATTACACTTTGTGAAAAAATTGCACTACCAACTACCCTACACCCATTAAAACCTCATCACTACTTTTATCCTATCTGAGCCTACACCAGGCCGGCAGCCTGGGAGGATGGGACACAATCATTCAAAACACCTTGTAACTCTTCTGCAGTATGTATAATCTCTGTTTTGTGGAAAAGAAAATAGTGGAAGATAAGTGTTTCCAATGTAGTCATTAACCAATTAGTAGTTAATGCCTACTCATAGTTGGTTAAACTCACATGATGCACACTGATGTCATTGGAAACATATTTTTATCCACAAAACATCGAAACGCGCCATTTTTACATATGTTGGTGTGGTGCTGGAGATGAATATGAAGTTACAAAATGGCGACATTTTTCTTTGTCAGGAATATTGAATAACAATTTTTTTTTTAGCGTTACATCTATTATAAACAGTAAGCATACACTGTATACTAATAAAGTAGACTACAGTCAAAATATATATTATGCCTATGTATTTTCAGAAAACATTTGACTATAAACTATTTCATGTATGTATTGATTTTAATCTGCTTAACTCAAGCAATTACAGCTTCATCCTGGACAAAAACATTCAAGTAACACCAGTGTTATGAGTATATATGACTCTATGCACACCGATTTGGTATTACATGAAGTTGGTTTAATTTTCTAATTCCACAGGCCAAACATTCATATCTCAATCAAAAGAAGTGCATCACAAGACATCTCAAAAGAAGTGCACTGGTTGCTGGAGGATCTGAAGGAGTCAAAGAGGAACACACACAAGAAAAAATATTGCAGGAAAGTTTGCAGGTGTTAGTCATGCAGTAAATCAACTTACGTCGGGATTTTGGCGTTGAGGCCCTTAATCTACTTTCCCAGTCAGATGAACTCTTCGCTAGCATTTGTATGTCTCTGTGTGCAGTTTGAAGGAAGTTGCTAACTAGCACAAGTGCAATTGATAACTAGCGTTGCTAGCAGATACACAAAGACTTCCAATTATTCCACTAACGCTAGTTAGCATTGGCCCGTGAAACTACCTCTAACTTCCTTCATAGTGGGCACAGAGACATTAAAAATGGTATCCATGAGTTAAGATTAATGTTTTAGTACACCTTAAAACCTGTTATGATGATGCGAATTTTCGCAGGAAACAACATCTCCACTTCGCTGACCCTCAACACTGGGGCCCCACAAGGGTGCTTGCTCATCCCCCTCCTGTACTCCTTGTTCACCCACAACTGCATGGCCATGCATGCCTCCAACTCAATCATCAAGTTTAAAGACCACACAAAAGTAGTGGGCGAGACAGCCTACAGGGAGGAGGTAAGGGCACTTGGAGTGTGGTATCAGGAAAACAACCTTTCTCTCAACGTCAACAAAACAAAGGAGATGATCGTGGACTTCAGGATACAACAGAGGGAGCAAGTTTTAATTTCCTCTGTGTACACATCACAGACAAACTGAATGGTCCACCCACACAGACAGTGTAGTGAAGAAGGTGCAACAGTGCCTGTTCAACCTCATGAGGCTGAAGAAATGTGGCTTATTACCCAAAACCCTGACAAACTTTTACAGATACAGCCAACAGGATGATCTCGATTGTGTATCACAGCCTGGTACGTCAACTGCACTCACCTCAACCGCAAGGCAACGTATCACTGGGGGCAAACTACCTGTTCTCCATGACACCTACAGCACCCGATGTCACAGGAAGGCCAAAAAGATCATCAAGGACAACAACCACCGAGTGAGTCACTGCCTGTTCACACCGCTGCCATCCAGAAGGTAAGGTCAGTACAGTTGCATCAAAGCTGGGGCCGAGAGACTGAAAAACAGCATCTATCTCAAGGCCATCAGACTGCTAAACAGCAATCACTAACTCAGAGAGGCTGCTGCCTACATTGAGATCCAATCTCTGGCCACTTTAATACATGGATCACTAGTCACTTTAAACAATACAACTTTAAATAATGCCACTTTAATAGTGTTTACATATCTTGCATTACTCATATCTTTGTATATACTGTATTTTATACCATCTATTGCACCTTGCCTGTGCCGCTCAGGCCATCGCCCATCCATATACTTAGCAAAAAAACTCATCAAAAAAAGAAACGTCCTCTCACTGTCAACTGCGTTTGTTTTCAGACAACTTAACAAGTTTATATATTTATATGAACATAACAAGATTCAACAACTGAGACATAAACTGAACAAGTTCCACAGACATGTGACCTACAGAAATGGAATCATGTGTCCCTGAACAAAGGGGGGTCAAAGTAACAGTCAGTAGCTGATGTGGCCACCAGCTGCATTAAGTACTGCAGTGCATCTCCTCCTCATGGACTGCACCAGATTTGCCAGTTCTTGCTGTGAGATGTTACCCCACTCTTCCACCAAAGTACCTGCAAGTTCCCGGACATTTCTGGGGGGAATAGCACTAGCCCTCACCCTCCAATCCAACAGGTCCCAGATGTGCTCAATGGGATTGAGATTCGGGCTCTTTGCTGGCCATGGCAGAACACTGACATTCCTGTCTTGCAGGAAATCACACACAGAACGAGCAGTATGGCTGGTGGCATTGTCA
This sequence comes from Oncorhynchus mykiss, assembly GCF_013265735.2. Classification (NCBI taxonomy): domain Eukaryota; kingdom Metazoa; phylum Chordata; class Actinopteri; order Salmoniformes; family Salmonidae; genus Oncorhynchus; species Oncorhynchus mykiss. The sequence continues at coordinate 26,265,694 of NC_048591.1, read as the reverse complement.
TGCTGGAGGGCCATGTCAGGATGAGCCTGCAGGAAGGGTACCACATGAGGGAGGAGGATGTCTTCCCTGTAACGCACAGCATTGAGATTGCCTGCAATGACAACAAGCTCAGTCAGATGATGCTGTGAGACACTGCCCCAGACCATGACAGACCCTCTACCTCCAAATTGATCCCGCTCCAGAGTACAGGCCTCTGGGTAACACTCATTCCTTCAACGATAAATGCGAATCCGACCCTCACCCCTGGTGAGACAAAACCACAACTCGTCAGTGAAGAGCACTTTTTGCCAGTCCTGTCTGGTCCAGCGACTGTGGGTTTGTTGCCCGTAGGCGACGTTGTTGCCGGTGATGTTTGGTGAGGACCTGCCTTACAACAGGCCTACAAGCCCTCAGTCCAGCCTCTCTCAGCCTACTGTGGAGAGTCTCTGAGCACTGATGGAGGGATTATGCGTTCCTGGTGTAACTCGGGCAGTTGCTGTTGCCATCCTGTACCTGTCCCGCAGGTGTGATGTTCGGATGTACCGATCCTGTACAGGTGTTACACGTGGTCTGCCACTGTGAGGACGATCAGCAGTCCGGCCTGTACGGACACAGTACGGACATTGCAATTTATTGCCCTGGCCACATCTGCAGTCCTCATGCCTTCTTGCCACATTCCTAAGGCACATTCACGCAGATGAGCAGGGACCCTGGGCATCTTTCTTTTGAAGTTCTTCAGTCAGTAGAAAGGCCTCTAGTGTTCTATGTTTTCATAACTGTGACCTTAATTGCCTACCTTCTGTACACTGTAAGCTGTTAGTGTCTTAACGACCGTTCCACAGGTGTTCATTAATTGTTTATCGTTCTTTGAACAAGCATGAGAAACAGTGTTTAAACCCTTTACATTGAAGATCTGTGAATTTATTAGGATTTTTACAAATGATCTTTGAAATACACGGTCCTGAAAAAGGGATGTTTATTTTTATGCTGAGTTCATGTACTGTACATATTCCCATTCACCTCTTTAGATATGTGTGTATTAGTTGTTGGGGAATTATTAGATTACTTGTTAGATATTACTACACTATCGGAACTAGAAGCGCAAGCATTTCGCTACAGACGCATTAACATCTGCTAACCATGTGTATGTGTATACCAATAACATTTGTTTTGAATTTTGTTTTGATTTGGACGTTCCTCCTGTCATCCTACCATCTCTGTGTGTGCACTGCAAAATAGAAGACATGTTAATAATTAATTCAACATCACAAGAAGCATCATGAATCAACCGAATATGGGCCAGATGATGAGGGACCTTGCAGAGGAGATGGACCACTGGCGTGACCTTAATACGGCAGGTTAAAATATTTGCTGTACATTATTCATATCTGACATTTTCATTTCCTAAATGAATAAAATGTATGATAAGTTTTTGGTTATCTGAGTAAATTATTACTGACTCCTGTCACACACACAGCAACAAAACGGATAATCACATGCTTACGCTGACGCTCTCCCCATGTCTGAGAGAAATAAAAGTGTTGTTTATCAGGTCTATCATGTTCTTGTGTATCTGTTTTGTTTGGACCGAGTATGTACAGTACCAGTCAAAAGCTTGGACACGTACTCATTCAAGGGGTTTTCTTTCTTTTTTTTTTTTTTTACAATTTTCTACATAGTTGAGTAATAGTGAAGACATTAAACTATGAAATAACATATGGAATCATGTAGTAACCAAAAAAGTGGTAAACAAATCAAAATGTTATATTTTAGATTCTTCAAAGTAGCCACCCTTTGCTTTGACAGTGTTGCACACTCTTGGCATTCTCTCAACCAGCTTCATGAGGTAGTCACCTGGAATACATTTCAATTAACAGGTCTCTTGTTAAAAGTTAATTTGTGGAATTTCTTTACTCACTGTGTTTGAACCAATCAGTTGTGTTGTGACAAGGTAGGTGTTGTGACCAGATTGTCCTATTTGGTAAAAGACCAAGTCCATATTATGGCAAGAACAGCTCAAATAAGCAAAGAAAAATGACAGTTCATCATTACTTTAAGACCTGAAGGTCAGTCAATCCGGAAAATAACTTTGAAAGTTTATTCAAGTGCAGTCGCAAAAACCATCAAGTGCTTTGATGAAACTGGCTCTCATGAGGACCCCCACAGGAAAGGAAGACCCCGAGTTACCTTAGCTGCAGAGAATAAGTTCATTCGAGTTACCAGCCTCAGAAATTGAAGTCCAAATAAATGCTTCACAGAGTTCAAGTAACAGAGATATCTCAACATCAACTATTAAGAGGAGATCGTGTGAATCAGGCCTTCATGGTTTAATTGCTGCAAAGAAATCACTAATGAAGGACACCAATAAAAAGAAGAGACTTTCTTGGGCCAAGAAACACGAGCAATGGACATTAGACCGGTGGAAATCTGTCCTTTAGTCTGAGTCCAAATATGAGATTTTTGGTTCCAACTGCCTTGTCTTTGTGAAATGCTGAGTAGGTGAACGGATGATCTCTGCATGTGTGGTTCCCACCGTGAAGCATGAAGGAGGAGGTGTGGGGGTGCTTTGCTGGTGACACTGTCTGTGATTAATTTAGAATTCAAGGCACACTTAACCAGCATGGGTACCACAGCATTCTGCACCGATATGCGATCTCATTTGGTTTGCGCTTCGTGGGACTATCATTTGTTTTTCAAAAGGACAATGACCTAACACACCTCCAGGCTGTGTAAGGACTATTTGACCAAGAAGGAGAGTGATGGAGTGCTGCATCAGATGACCTGGCATCCACAATGACACGACTTCAACCCAATTGAGATGTTTGGGATAAGTTGGATCGCAGAGTGATTGAAAAGCAGCCAACAAGTGCTCAGCATATGTGGGAACTCCTTCAATACTGTTGAAAAAGCATTCCAGGTGAAGCTGGGTGAGAGAATGCCAAGAGTGTGCAAAGCTGTCGTCAAGGAAAAGGGTGGCCACTTTGAAGAATCTCAAATATAACATATATTTTGTTTTGTTTAACAATGTTTTGGTTACTACATGATTCCATGTGTTTTTTCATAGTTTTGATGTCTTCAATTATTCTACAATGTAGAAAATAGTGAAAGAACCCTTGAATGAGTAGGTGTGTCAACTTTTGACTGGTACTGTACTTTGAGGCCTTTCCTGGTTGCCTATCTCTGGCACATCTGGCAACTTCCTGTCAGTAGTTCATAAGATCTTTGGATGGCCCCCAGTGCACCATGTGCCTTATGCCATAAACCTGTACGCCAAGTTTTTAAAAGCCACTGTAGCAATAACACAGTGGATGGTGTAGTCTTGCCTTGCAAATGTACACACTTTTGCTAGTCCTCCTGGTTTTGACCCTTGCCTGCCTTGACTCTGAACCTGCCTGCCTGGCCATGCTGCCTGCCCTGATCTCAAGCCTGCCTGCCACTCTGTACCTCCTGGACACTGACCTTGTTTATGATCTTTTGCCTGTACACGACCATTCTCTTGCCTGCCCCTTGGATTATATTAAATATCAGAGTCTCAAACCATCTGCCTCCCGTGTCTGCATCTGGATCTTGCCCTGTGTCCTTATACTTTCACCAGCTTGCCATAAACACGGGTCACAGATGTGGCGGTCCTGCACACAGTCCTGCACACATTAAATAACTATTTAAAAAAATGTATACATCTACAGCATTGTAACTCAAATTAGACGTATTTACACATTTTAGTTAATGAGTGACATGCTTTGCATTAAAGGGATACTTTGGGATTTTGGCAACGAGGCCCTTTACCAGATTAAGGTGTTCTGAAACATGACATGGTGTGTTGTAACACCACAATATGCAAAATGCATATACATGAAGCTATGTAAATATAGAAACAAGATAACAATATGAATGTCAAAAGTTGGCTGCAATAACATGTGGCGTGGTAGGCCAGTGCTAGAACAGACTAAATGGTCAGTGGTTATTTAGTGTAGCATATAGCATGTGAGGTAAGCATCGAACAATATAAAATCTCCTAAAAGCCAGTAGGCAAACAAACCAGCAATATTAACAGAACTGCTTTAATTTGCATGAAAACAAGTATACAAATGGTGCAAACAATAATATGTCAAACGATTACCACCCCTGGAGCAGCAGGGTAGCCTAGTGGTTAGAGCGTTGGACTAGTAACCGAGCTGACAAGGTACAAATCTGTCGTTCTGCCCCTGAACAGGAAGTTAACCCACTGTTCCTAGGCCGTCATTGAAAATACGAATTTGTTCTTAACTGACTTGCCTAGTTAAATAAAGGTAAAATAAATAAAAATGTAGCTTCAAGGAAACTGATCAGTGAATCAAAATGTATGTAACTTGGACTACAAACATTCAGTGTTTCCCAAACTTGGTCCTCGGGACCCCAAGGCGTTTTTGTTTTTGCCCTAGCACTACACAACTGATTCAAATAATATACTAATCATCAAGCTTTGATAATTTTAATCAGCTGTGTAGTATAGGTCAAAAAACAAAATGTGCAACCTTTGGGAAACACTGCTACACAAAACAAATGTTCTTGTTGAGTGAATTCCTCTTCTGTTTCCTTTTTCAATGTAATAACATTTTGTACTCACGTTGTCATTGACGCATACTTTTTTGGATTGTTTTTCAGAGTTTCATCTGATCGTTTGGTGTGCTCTTGTCTGAGTTCATGAAGGACCTGACTACAGGGACTACATGCAAATGTGTCCATTTTTATACTTGACTATAGCCTTTGCTAGAGGGACACGAATGCCCTCTTTCCACCACCATGCCCCAGACTGGTGGAATTCGGAACAGTATGGTAGCACAGTGTTTGAAGTTCACATTTTGCCTTTACAGTGCCTTGCGAAAGTATTCGGCCCCCTTGAACTTTGCGACCTTTTGCCACATTTCAGCCTTCAAACATAAAGATATAAAACTGTATTTTTTTGTGAAGAATCAACAACAAGTGGGACAGAATCATGAAGTGGAACGACATTTATTGGATATTTCAAACTTTTTTAACAAATCAAAAACTGAAAAATTGGGCGTGCAAAATTATTCAGCCCCCTTAAGTTAATACTTTGTAGCGCCACCTTTTGCTGCGATTACAGCTGTAAGTCGCTTGGGGTATGTCTATCAGTTTTGCACATCGAGAGACTGACATTTTTTCCCATTCCTCCTTGCAAAACAGCTCGAGCTCAGTGAGGTTGGATGGAGAGCATCTGTGAACAGCATTTTTCAGTTCTTTCCGCAAGCGATAATATTGAAATGGAAGGAGTATCAGACCACTGCAAATCTACCAAGACCTGGCCGTCCCTCTAAACTTTCAGCTCATACAAGGAGAAGACTGATCAGAGATGCCGCCAAGAGGCCCATGATCACTCTGGATGAACTGCAGAGATCTACAGCTGAGGTGGGAGACTCTGTCCATAGGACAACAATCAGTCGTATATTGCACAAATCTGGCCTTTATGGAAGAGTGGCAAGAAGAAAGCCATTTCTTAAAGATATCCATAAACAGTGCTGTTTAAAGTTTGCCACAAGCCACCTGGGAGACACCAAACATGTGGAAGAAGGTGCTCTGGTCAGATGAAACCAAAATTGAACTTTTTGGCAACAATGCAAAACGTTATGTTTGGCGTAAAAGCAACACAGCTGAACACACCATCCCCACTGTCAAACAGGGTGGTGGCAGCATCATGGTTTGGGCCTGCTTTTCTTCAGCAGGGATAGGGAAGATGGATGGAGCCAAATACAGGACCATTCTGGAAGAAAACCTGATGGAGTCTGCAAAAGACCTGAGACTGGGACGGAGATTTGTCTTCCAACAAGACAATGATCCACAACATAAAGCAAAATCTACAATGGAATGGTTCAAAAATAAACATATCCAGGTGTTAGAATGGCCAAGTCAAAGTCCAGACCTGAATCCAATCGAGAATCTGTGGAAAGAACTGAAAACTGCTGTTCACAAATGCTCTCCATCCAACCTCACTGAGCTCGAGCTGTTTTGCAAGGAGGAATGGGAAAAACATTCAGTCTCTCGATGTGCAAAACTGATAGACATACCCCAAGCGACTTACAGCTGTAATCGCAGCAAAAGGTGGTGCTACAAAGTATTAACTTAAGGGGGCTGAATAATTTTGCACGCCCAATTTTTCAGTTTTTGATTTGTTAAAAAAGTTTGAAATATCCAATAAATGTCGTTCCACTTCATGATTGTGTCCCACTTGTTGATTCTTCACAAAAAAATACAGTTTTATATCTTTATGTTTGAAGGCTGAAATGTGGCAAAAGGTCGCAAAGTTCAAGGGGGTCGAATACTTTCGCAAGGCACTGTAATCTAAACATTTGTCTTCAGATATGCCCAAGTTCATCACATGGTGCGTGGCTGTGTGATTGCGTGTGTAAAATTCCAAATATATGTGCCATCTTACTGCCCAAAAATTCAGGGGTTCAATTCCTGATTCTGTTTCTAATCTGTCTAAACAAAGCACAGAAAAAAATAAAAGGTGGAATTCCTAGACTTTAACTTAAGTCCATGTTTTGTTAAGTCTAGCGCTGTTCAGCACAAATGTTTAGTCCTGAAGACTGGCTGAGTAGACTAAGGCAGCACTTGGACAATTAGGAGACCCGGGTTCACAACTCACACGAAGGCCCACTTTATATCTGTTACCCCTGCTGTAATTTATATAGCCCTGAACATTTTGATTGCAACATAATTTACAGTATATATAATATCACAATGGGACTGGCAACTGTAGCCTATAATTACTGCCATTGTCTACCCTAGGAAAAATATTACATTCCCATTGTCTTCTTTAAAATGTTAATTCAAATTTTGTCTGAATCATCAAACATGATTTACACTATAAACATTGACATTTCAAAACCATTTGATTGTATGAGAGACACTGTCTGCCAAAACATGTTTTTTTGTGTTTTGGTGCTGCCTTTTACATGCACTGAAACACCAATGGTTTTCACAAGGCTCTCTTGAAAACACCAATATTCAAATTGAAGAACCCCTTTCAGTGTTTCAGAGTTCTTCCATTCGGTTGTTCTTGTTCTTGTCAACAATTATTTTGCTATTGTTTATAGTAATAAAAGCTTGATATGTACATAATTCTATGAATTATACATTGGTGTTTGATGTGCTATTACACATGAACAGAAGAAAGCTAATTCTTTAATAATTTTGTTGAGTGGACTTGTAGTAATGTAGTTAGTTGCAAGGTAGTTGCTTCATTTTAAGGGGTCCATATCACAGTGTAATTACACTGTAAAAAGCATTGTAGCTAATGAACTCATAATTACACTGTAATAACAACATGTAACTAACTGGTGGTTATTGTAGCCTGTAATTACAGAGGTGTAGCAACAAATGCTTGTAACCATGCTTATTACAAATGGGCAAGTTTCCACTAAATTCACCAATTTATTGTTTAGTTTCTTCTCAGCTACATCCTATTCAGTTATAACTATAACAACGCTGCAATCTCTTGCAGACAGAAACGCTGGGTGTCCCAAGATTGTATAGGCTCTAATTACCTATCCGTGAATGTACACTTTGCTAAATCATTCAGCAGAACGTCAAACGACGCGGATGCTACACTTCATGACTGTTTGGCTAGCACAAACTGGAATATGTTCCGGGATTCATCCAATGGCATTGAGGAATACACCACCTCAGTCATCGGCTTCATCAATAAGTGGATCGATGACGTCACCCCCACTGTGACTGTACGCACACATCCAAAACAGAAGCCATGGATTACAGGCAATATCCGCAGAGCTGGTTAGTCTGTTTTCGTGTAACTGTTGCTGGCAACAATTTATTACACTTTTCTTTATGCTTTTTTTCACCATGTTTAATGACCCCAGACAAATTCAACAGGTGTTGAGCTTTTGTAAATTAATTATTCTGCGCGAGAGGGCTCTGTCACGTTCTGACCATTCGTGTGTGTTTTCCTTGTTTTAGTGTTGGTCAGGACGTGAGCTGGGTGGGCATTCTATGTTGGATGTCTTGTTTGTCTATTTCTATGTCTGGCCTGATATGGTTCTCAATCAGAGGCAGGTGTTAGTCATTGTCTCTGATTGGGAACCATATTTAGGTAGCCTGGGTTTCACTGTGTGTTTGTGGGTGATTGTCCTTGTTCCTGTCTGTTACTTTGCACCAGTATTAGGCTGTTTCGGTTTTCGTGTTACGTTTATTGTTTTGTATTTGTTCATGTTTATATTTTATTAAACATGTATCAAGACTACCACGCTGCGTTTTGGTCCGACTCTCCTTCACCCAAAGAAAACCGTTACAGGCTCTGAAATCAAAGTAGATAGCCAGAATTAACAATGCCAATTGAAACACACAGCAACTATACCACTTAGCTATGAATGATGTGAATAATCAAGTCAATAAATGTTGGGTAGTTGGTTAGATAGCAGATAGTTAATATACTGCCTGGCAAGTTCGATGTAGCTTGTTATTAGTAGCCAACTAAGGTGAGGTAACGAGCTAACATAGTACCAGTACACACTGCTGTGTCACGCCCTGATGTTTCACCTGTCATTGTGATTGTCTCCACCCCATCCAGGTGTCGCTTATTTTCCCTGGTGTATTTATCCTGTCTCTCTGTGCCAGTTCGTCTTGTATGTGCAAGTCAACCAGCGTGTTTTTTCCTGTGCTCCTGCTTTCTACTCTCTTTTACTAGTCCTCCCGGTTTTCACCATTCCCACCTGCCTGACCATTCTGCCTACCCTGACCTCGAGCCTGCCTGCCATTCTGTACCTCTGGAACTGAACTGGTTTTGACCTTTTGCCTGTCCAACACCATTCTCTTGCCTATCCCTTTTGGATTTTTAATAAACATCTTGGACTCTAACCATCTGCCTCCTGTGTCTGCATCCGGGTCTCGCCTTGTGCCCTTACACTGGTGTAATGTTATGCGGTTCGTAAGGATAGTGTATCTAACAAATTGTCTTCCTACATAATGTGTAAGTTATTTGAGAAGTCATTACTTTCTTACATTGCTCAACATTTTCTTAACATTTGTCATAATTAGTTAAAGCAATATTTGTATCCGGTCTTGCCTGACTTTGGCTGCATATTTTCCCGCCATTTTGTTAAAATCTGAAAAGTTGCATTATGGGCCCTAAAAGCACTTAAATAATGTCCACTGCATGTGTACTTTGTATTTAGGCGAATTTAGTACAACTTTTGGCATACTAACTATATCCATACTTTGACCAATAAGCATACTATATACTCAATTCACGTCACAAATAGTATTGCTAGTGCGGTTAGCATGAATATTCAAACACAGCTACAGTGACATACACTCTGAATTACCAAAAATGAAAAATCCCATATTGGTCCTTCAGTCAGACCAACCCAAGCTGTACTGTGCAAGTAGACTAATAGTAGGCCTTCTACTGAAATCAAAATGTATTTGTCACAGATCTCTGACTTCCTTCCTGTAGGCTGTCTCATCGTTGTCGGTGATATCAGGCCTACCACTGTTGTGTTGTCAGCAAACTTAATGATGGTGTTGGAGTCGTGCTTGGCCATGCAGTCGTGGGTGAACAGGGAGTACAGGAGGGGACTAAGCACGCACCCCTGAGGGGCCCCAGTGTTGAGGATTAGCGTGGTAGATGTGTTATTGCCTACCCTTACCACCTGGGGGCTGCCCGTCAGGAAGTCCAGGATACAATTGCAGAGAGGTGTTCAGTCCCAGGGTCATTAGCTTCGTGATAAGCTTCGTGGGCACAATGGTGTTGAACACTGAGCTGTAGTCAATTAACAGCATTCTCACATAGGTATTTCTATTGTCCAGGTGAGAAAAGGCGGTGTGGAATGCGATTGAGATTGCATCATCTGTGGATCTGTTGGGGCGGTATGCGAATTGAGTGGGTCTAGGGTTTCCGGGATGATGATGCTGATGTGAGCCATGACCGGCCTTTCAAAGAACTTCATGGCTACTTTCAAAGAACTTCGAGTGCTACTGTGCTGTTGTCATTTAGGCAGGTTACGTTCGCTTTCCTGGGCACAGGGACTATGGTGGTCTGCTTGAAACGTAGGTATTACAGACTCGGTCAGGGAGAGGTTGAAAATGTCAGCGAAGACACTTGTCAGTTGGTCTGCACATGCTCTGAGTACACGTCCTGGTAATCCGTCTGGCCCCCTGGCCCTGTGAATGTTGCTTGCCCAAATTGGGAAAGCAAGCACTTTTTGCCGTCTGCCCAGATGGTGGGTGGTTGCACACCCACACACACTTACACAAACATGAACTTCTCTGAAAGAAAGAAGCCATCATTAAAGTTTTTTAGCAAGCGTCTATGAGAAATCAGGACAGGTCATTTTACTGAGCATCCATTATGAACACAGGCTGTAAAACACTGATCACTAAGGTCATTACAGAAAACACCAGGTTGATACCTATTGGGATTATTGGTGAGGATAACATCGAGGAGAGTAGCCTTTTCTGGGTGTTTGAAGTCATACATTGTGGGATTAGTAATGATCTGAGAAAGATTTATGGTGTCCCATCGCTTCAGGACTTGGTCAGGTGGTTTAAGCATGTCCTAGTTTAGGTCACATAGCAGGACAAATTCAGACTTTGTGTAAGGGCCAGGAGAGAGCTTAGTGCAGGTAGGGTACAGGCCGGTGCTGATGGAGTATGATAGAACCCAGCAACAGTAAACAAAGAGGTATTTGAAACTTTAATGCTTAAAACCATAAATCACATTGTTTGGGGACAGACTTGGTGCAGACAACCGAGCACTGAAGGTGATCCTTGGTAAAGATTGCCACTCCCCCACCTTTGGAAGATCTGTCTTGCCGAAAAATATTATAACCAGAAAGGTTAACAACAATATTCAGAACACTCTTCCTTAACCACGTCTCAGTAATGACCAACACATCTGGATTGGAGCTGTGAACCTACACTTTCAATTGATAAATTTTAGGTAATACGCTTCTAGTGTTAATGTGCAGAAAACCCAGGCTTTTACGAGAGCAGAAATCAGTGAAGCAGATATCAGAGCACAAGTCAGAATTGGGGCTAGCAACAGTATATGGGCCAGGGTGTACATGCACATTTCCAGATTTCATCATCAGTAATACAATCAAGGCACGACAGAGGACAGGGAGAGCTCTGCAGTGCTGATTTATGACATTCGAATGTGCATTAGATATCAACAAGATCATATTGCACAGTTTAAGGTTTCCTTATTTCAAGCGTGTTGCGCCGATGGGTATATGTTGACATGATGTCGTAAATCCTGGGATAAATAAATAACTTTATCAATGTATCCCATCAAAAAGTGAGAATGTTCGTTAATAGTGAAACCCTTGCAAGGTTACATGATGGAGCAAGAGTGCATTTATAAACCATTATTCAGCCAAGCTTAATACACGTACAATATGTGAAGCATGAATGACGATCTCACAATTTTAACCATAACTATTTATTCATTTGTTCTTAAAAATATATATAATTGATGGTTAAAAAAATTCACACATTGTGAATTGCACCTTTTAATTGATATAACAATTCTAAGTATTTTTTGATGTGAACCATTTGTGAATTTGTTTTTGCCATTGCGACATGGCACCAGAGCCCATTATTGCAGAGTTGTGTCAATGAGGTGGTGGTTTTGTTACTGTAATTTAGTTATTCCAATATGTTTTCCTTAATTGAATTCCCTTAATCTATTTTATGAGAATTTGTAAGATTCTTGTTTGCGTAAAATAGACAGAGACCAGTCTTATCAATAATAGGTAATAGAATTGATTCTCGGAGCGCGCTGCCACGTTACCACGAGCAACACTTTATATACAATAACATGACGTCATTTCATTGCTTCTAGAATGAATCCCCTCCTCCCGACCTAGAATTAAGTGAGCTTAAAGTTCATTCCAACTCACTAACACTCACAGGTCACACAACATAACTGAATTAACTCTTGACCCCTCACCATTATCGATCACCACTTAGCTGACAGTTCTAATTAACAGAACCTAGGAATGCACTCACTGCCTTATCTAAAACACCACAGAGCTAAGTTTCGTCGGTTCAACCATAGGTTAACGACCCTATCTGCTTACTTAACCCACTCCTCTCCAGACTAGTTTGGAATGATGTTCGTTATATTTAATTACTCCTTGTCCGTGTCACACAATCCCTTCTTATGAACTCACATTGTTAATCAGATATAATAAAACAGAGTATAAGTTTACTTAGTTACAGTTCCTTTTAAAATGAGAATATTGTTTAGTCATTTATTCATAATATTCCTAACAGTTTTCAATTGGCAAACACTTATCATATGGTTTGTGCATGCTGAAATATGGTGCATTGGGATACATGGTTGGGATACTATCGGAAACTTAAAATTTGTAGCAAGCATGGTAGCAAGCATTGGTTGTTATATCTCTCTAATTACAGACTGAAATTACCACTAGTTACATGTTGTTATTAAAGTGTAACTATGTATTTCTACATTTAATTACAATACTTGTTTCTGAAGACCATTCTTCACAGTAAGTTTTGATAGTATTACATGTGTTACACTTGTTTTCTCAAGTGTAAGACCATGTGCGATTAAAATGTAACTTAATGTTCTTTGTGGATAGGAACCATTTGGAAGAACCCTGAATCCCGGGATTCCACACATGACGGGTCCTGATTCAGGTTGCCGGTTTCTTGAAAGGGGCCTCCAATTATGAAGGTGGGAGAAGGCGATGCACAGGAGAGAGGAATCCGCTGCAGTGAGGGGCTTCAAGTCTCGGACCACCTGTCTCATAGCCAGTTTTTACACCCGAGCCACAAGACTGTTCCAACTGCTTAACCCTGGGCTGACTACTGCACCCTACCACACACTTACTATATATTCATGTTCTGCACACATTGAAATCACTTTAGTGTACCGGACCGTGTTCTACTCACTGTGCACATGGGCAAACAATGTCCATACTATAGCCGATCCCTAAAGGCAATTTTTTCAAATCTTATTTTTATATCTTATTTTATTTTATCTGCATGCATCTTGTTCTTGAGTTTTTAAAAATATTTTTTTGTTTTTATATTTACAATGTCACTTATTTGATTGCTTTCCTATGTTATACTGAACACAAATATAAGCACAACATGTAAATTGTTGGTCCCATGTTTCATGAGCTGAAATAAAAGATCCCAGAAATGTTTCATACACACAAAAAGCTTATTTCTCTCAAATGTTGTGCACAAATTAGTTTACATCCCTGTTAATGAACATTTCTCCTTTGCCAAGATAATCCGCCCACCTGACAAGTGTGGCATATCAACGAGCTGATCATTACACAGGTGCACCTTGTGTTGGGGAAAATAAAAGGCCACTCTAAAATGTGCAGTTTTGTCACACAACACAATGCCACAGATATCTTAAGTTTTGAGGGAGTGTGCAATTGGCATGCCTGAATAGATGAATGTCCACCAGAGCTTTTGCCAGATAATGTTCATTTCTCCACCATAAGCCACCTCCAAAATAATTGTAGAGAATTTGGCTGTACTTCCAACTGGCCTCAACCGCAGACCACAGGTAAACACGCCAGTCCAGGACCTCCACATCCGGCATCTTCCTTTAAGGGATCATCTGAGACCAACCACCCAGACAGCTGATGAAACTCGGTTTGCACAACAGATGAATTTCTGCACAAACTGTCAGACACCATCTCAGGGAAGCTCATCTGCATGCTCGTCGTCCTCACCAGGGTCTTGATCTGACTGCAGTACGCTGTTGTAACCAACTTCAGTGGGCAAATCCTCACATTCGATAGCCACTGGCATACTGGAGATGTGTGCTCTTCATGGGTAAATCCCGGTTTCAACTGTACTGGGCATTTGTCAGACAGTGTGCATGGTAAGCGTGGGCAAGAGTTTTGCTAAATTTGTGAACAGAGTGCTCCATGGTGGCAGTGGGGTTATGGTATGGCAGGCATAAGCTACGGAAAACGAACACAATTGCATTTTAACGATGGCAATTTGAATGCACATAGATACCGTGACAAGATCCTGAGCCCCATTGTCGTGCCATTCATCCGCCGCCATCACCTCATATTTCAGCATGATAATGCATGGCCTCATGTTGCAAGGATCTGTACACAGTTCCTGGAAGCTGAAAATGTCCCTGTTCCTCCATGGCCTGCATACACCAGACATGTCACCTATTGAGCTGGTTTGGGCTGCTCTGGATCCACCTGTATGACAGTGTTCCAGTTCCCGCCAATATCCAGAAACTTTGCACAGCCATTGAATAGGAGTGGGACAACATTCCACAGGCCACAATTGACAGCCTGAACAACTCTATGTGAAGGAGATGTGTCGCACTGCATGAGGCAAATGGTAGTCACACAAGATACTGACTGGTTTTCTGATTCACGCCCCTAGTTTTAAAAGAGTATCTGTGATTAACAGATGCATATCTGTATTCCCAGTCATGTGAACTCCATGACTAGTGGCAACGGGGAGTAGGCATGCCGCTGGTTTGTTGCCGAAAAGGCGTCTTGCCTCCTACTGGCAGCTGTAGTGTTGCGGTCCATAGAAGGGCGCGTGGGCTGTGTGAGGAAAACAGCACTTGAAGCACAGCTGAATTAGACTATGGGCAAAAAGCTGTTGCACGGTGCTCGACCACTCTGGAAGGACGTTGGCCTCCAGGATGCTCATTGCTAACTGTAGTAGGTTGCTTTGTAGTTGCTAGCATGTGTTATCTCTTACTGTCAGGGACAGGGCAAGGGGCAACTGCAGCTCGACTGTTTGTCAGTAGCAGAACAAATGCATATCAAGGTCTGTGCACAGCCATGTCTGGCATCAATCACTATCATACGATATGAAAACAAATTAAATCCATAATATTCAGTAATAAGTCTAGTGACCATCATCAACCCATACACAAATGAGTTTCACAAATAGAGCACTGGAAATCATGTAGTACTGAAAGGGAGAAAACATAAATATGCTAAGCTGGGTAATTTACGCTTAACTGAATATATTATTAATTTTAAATAATCCCATTACACCATGTTACACAAAATAGTAACTTTAATTACACATGACTTCTGAGTAACAGATGTGTACTTTTCATACAGGAGTTTTGGATAATTACATGGTAATTACTGTACATCAATGTGAGCAAGACAAAGGAGCTGATCGTGGACTACAGGAAAAGGCGGGCCGAACAGGCCCCCATTAACATCGACGGGGCTGTAGTGGAGCAGCTCGAAGGTTTCAAGTTCCTTGGTGTCCACATCACCAATGAACTATCATGGTCCAAACATACCAAGACAGTCGTGAAGAGGGCACGACAAAACCTTTTCCCCCTCTGGAGACTGAAAAGATTTGGCATGGGGTCCCCAGATCCTCAAAAGGCTTTACAGCTGCACCATCGAGAGCATCCTGACAAGTTACATCACCGCCTGGTATGGCAACTGCTCGGCATCTGACTGCAAGGCGCTACAGAGGGTAGTGCGAATGGCCCAGTACACCACTGGGGCCAAGCTCCCTGCCATCCAGGACCTATATAATAGGCGATGTCAGCGGAAAGCCCATAAAATTATCAGAGACTCCAGTCACCCAAGTTATAGACTGTTTTCTCTGCTACCATGCGGCAAGCGGTACCAGAGCGCCAAGTCTAGGACCAAAAGGCTCCTCAACAGCTTCTACTCCCAAGCCATTAGCCTGCTGAACAATTAATAAAAATCGCCACAGGACATTTTACATTGACCCCCCCCCTTTTGTACACTGCTGCTACTAGCTGTTTGTTTGCTAACTATGCATAGTCACTTCGCCCCCACCTACATGTACAGATTACCTCAACTAGCCTGTACCCCTGCACACTGACTCGGTACCGGTGCCCCCTGTATATAGCCTCAATATTCTTATTGTGTTTCTTTTTATTATGACTTGTTATTTTAGCCTACTTGGTAGATATTTTCTTCTTCTTGACCTGCACTGTTGGTTAAGGGCTTGTAAGTAAGCATTTCATTGTAAAGTCTACACTTGTTGTATTTGGCGCATGTGGCAAATAAAGTTTGATTTGATTTGACACAGTGAATAGAGAGAACACATGCAAGACCCTTGACTATAGAACTTTGATAGAATCAAAAGCACCGCGGAACGTTAACTCTTAGGTGCAGTTAATGTTTCCATTAGCAACTGTATCATATGTATTTAACTGTGATATTTGATGTGAAGTGATTGCTTTATGATTTCTGATGGACTACTGATTGTGGCTAGAAATGCTTTGGTGGATACAATCATTGTAGTGGCTAATTTGTCCAATATAATTGTCTCAATATAATTTCCATTCTAATCCTTTACCCACAATGGAGAGTGATGAAATGTTAGTCTTTATGCATACAAGTCCAATGTCCAGTTTGATTCAAGTTGAAAAATAATAATACATTTATTTGTTGTTCTTATGAATACAACAATGTAAAGATAATTCTATCAAAACTAATTCTGATCATTAAGACTAAAGAAACAAACAGCATGGTAAACATTGTCTGGTAAGGTCAAAATACTGTGTGCTGCCATTCCAGTCACTCCCCGTAGGCCTTGGAGCATGTATGCCTATTAACTGTATTCTACATTGATCTGTAGAGGGGGAATACACACTTGACAGGGGATTAGTGGCAAACACATATAACTGAAATGCGTCATGAATTGGAAACATACTGTCACGCCCTGATCTGTTTCACCTGTCCTTGTGCTTGTCTTCACCCCCCTCCAGGGGTCGCCCTTCTTCCCCACTTATCCCCTGGGTATTCATACCTGTGTTTTCTGTCTGTCTGTGCCAGTTTGTTTTGTTTGATCGAGTCAACCAGCGTTTCCTCAGCTCTTGTTTTCCCCCCGTCTCTCTTTTTCTCGTCCTCCTGGTTTTGACCTTTGCCTGCCCTGACTCTGAGCCCGCCTGCCTGATGACTCTGCCTGCCCCCGACCCTGACCCCTGCCTGCCGTCCTGTACCTTTGCCGCTACTCTGGATTATTGACCCCTGCCTGCGTTGACCTGTCGTTTGCCTGGCCCTGTTATTGCAATAAACATAGTTACTTCAACACAATCTGCACTTGCATCTTATCTGAAATATACAAATATACAATATGACGTATTTGGCTCCTACAGTCATCCATAACAATTCCAGTTGAAAACAATCTTCTTTTCAGTTTCATTATTTCTTCAAGCACAAAGGAAAATATCCAGTAATAAATTAGATAGATTAGTGTATGACATCTAATTGAAAAGGATAATTTAATTAAAATCAATATGAGATCTCTTCAGTGGCATCAGTGACCTCAAACTGCGGTCTCCCATCCAAGGAGAATTGTATAACTTTGAAGCAAGATTTAAAGCAATTCTTGTTTCACATCCAGCATTAGTTTAATGTGTTGAATACAGATATCTTGTGACATCATTCTGAAGTGTTTACGTGTGTTCAAGATAAATGGTATCATGATTGCATGCCTTGACATTTTTGAACCAGATACATAACTTAAAACCTGCCCATGGACTACCATACGCAGTGTGAAGCAGCAGTTCTCCCATGCTCCAATTTTGCACTTTCCTTTCAACTGTACAGACTGCCTAACTCAAACGGATATGACAGTAAAACTACATTCCATGTGAATAATGTGGGAACAGTCCCCACTACAGGCCAGAAGCCAAATCAGTGTTCATATTAGATCGCTAACATTGGTTTGAAAATGGTTTGAAAATAGGCGTTCCTCCTCTAGCGGCCCATGGAATTGGCTAGAATGTTCCTTCACATTTTACAGCTAATTTCACATGGATGAGATGCAAATGCGTTTGTGGCTTCATGCGCGAACCCAAGATTAATGGGCAACGTCGCAGGTTTAATAACGCAGCGGCTCTAATACATCATGTGATAAATTAAAGCCTCCCTTTAGTTTCTCCACCATGTCCATACAGCATGCCATGCCTGGTATGTATCTGTAGCAGGTGAAACACTGCACTGCCTCATGTTGAAGACAGCCTATCGGTGGACTGGACACATTAGCGTCAGTCAGACACACTGCTGGTTTGATAAATGGCCTCAACATGGATACGCACTTCGATAAGCTATAAGGCTGAAATATAGCTACACTATACAGACTGGGGGTAAAGCAGGGCTGTTTATATTTAAATGGGGATATTTTTGTAACGTTTATTCAGAACAAGAATTAGCATTTACACTAGTAAGACTAGAGGAACAGTCGTCTCTATCCAGCTCAAAGGTCCATCAACAAGAGTTGTTGGACATGCAAGGAGCAAACTGAAAACTGTGGTTGTCATTGATAATGAAACTGAAAAGAAGATTGTTTTCAATTCAGGTTAAAGGGAATTCAGAAGGTAAATTAAAATAATTTATTTACACTACATGACCAAAAGTACGTGGACATCTGCTTGTCGAACATATCATTCCAAAATCATGGACATTAGTATGGAGTTGGTCACCCCTTTGTTGCGATAACAGCCTCCACTCTTTTGGGAAGGCTTTCCACTAGATGTTGAAGCATTGCTGCGTGGACTTGCTTTCATTCAGCCTCAAGAGCATTAGTGAGGTTGGGCACCGATGTTGGGAAATTAGGCCTGGCTCGCAGTCGGCGTTCCAATTCATCGTAAAGGTGTTTGATGTGGTTGAGGTTAGGGCTCTGTGCCGGCCAGTCAAGTTCTTCCACATGATCTCGACAAACCATTTCTGTATGGACCTCACTTTGTGCACGGGGGGCATTGCCATGCTGAATCAGGAAATGGCCTTCCTCAAACTGTTTATCACTCCAGAGAACGTGTTTCCACTACTCCAGAGTCCAATGGCGGCAAGCTTTACACCACTCCAGCCAACGCTTGGCATTGCGCATGGTGATCTTAGGCTTGTGTGCAGTTGCTCAGCTATGGAAACCCATTTCATGAAGCATCAGAAAAACAGTTATTGTGCTGACGTTGCTTCCAGAGGCATTTTGGAGTGAGTGTTGCAACTGAGGACAGAGGATTTGCATGCGTTGCGTGCTTCTGCAGGATTTGTATGCGCTATGCGTTTCAGCACTCGTGGTCCCTTTCTGTGAGCTTGTGTGGTTTATACAGTTTTAAGACATAAACTGAACACTATGAAATATAAAAAAATAAACGTGAACATGAACGAAAACCGAAACAGTACCGTGTGGGAACAAACGGAACAACTCACACGGAAACAAACACCCACAACTCAAAAGTGAAACCCAGGCTACCTAAGTATGATTCTCAATCAGAGACAACTAACGACACCTGCCTCTGATTGAGAACCATACTAGGCTGAACTCAAAACCACAACATAGAAAAACACACATAGACTGCCCACCCCAACTGCGCCCTGACCATACTAAATAAAGACAAAACAAAGGGAAATAAAAGGTCAGAACGTGACAGTACCCCCCCAAAGGTGCGGACTCCGGCCGCAAAACCTGAACCTATAGGGTAGCGTCTGGGTGGGCGTCTGTCCGCGGTGGCGGCTCTGGCGTGGAACGTGGACCCCACTTCACCACAATTTTTCTCCGCCTCATTGTCCGCCTCCGTGGCCTCTTACGAGCGGCGTCCCTCGCCGCCGACCTCGGACTGGGGACCCTAGCAATGGGTCCCGAATGGACTGGAGACTCCGGCAGCACCGGATAGGCGGGAGTCTCCGGCAGCGCCGGACAGGCGGGAGACTCCGGCAGCTCCAGAGTGAAGGGCGATTCTGGCATCGCCTGGCTTACTGATGGTTCTGGCAGCTCCTGGCTGACTGACGGCTCTGGCAGCTCCTGGCTGACTAACGGCTCTGGCATCGCCTGGCTGACTGACGGCTCTGGCAGCTCCTGGCTGACTGATGCCTCTGGCAGCTCCTGGCTGACTGACGGCTCTGGCAGCTCCTGGCTGACTGATGGCTCTGGCAGCTTCTGGCTGACTGACGGCTCTGGAAGCTCCTGGCTGACTGACGGCTCTGGAAGCTCCTGGCTGGCTGACGGCTCTGGACGCTCCTGGCTGGCTGATGGCTCTGGAAGCTCCTGGCTGGCCGACGGCTCTAGAAGCTCCTGGCTGGCCGACGGTTCTGAAAGCTCCTGGCTGACCGGCGGCTCCTGGCTGACTAGCGGCTGGCGGCTCCTGGCTGACTGGCGGCTCCTGGCTGACTGGCGGCTCTGGCGGCTCCTGGCTAACTGGCGGCTCCTGGCTGACTGGCGGCTCTGGAAGCTCAGGACAGACTGGCGGCTCAGGACAAACTGGCGGCTCAGGACAGACTGGCGGCTCAGGACAGACTGGCGGCTCTGGCGGCTCAGGACAGACGGGAGACTCTGGCGGCTCAGGACAGACGGGAGACTCTGGCTGCTCAGGACAGACGGGAGACTCTGGCGGCTCAGGACAGACGGGAGACTCTAGCAGCGCTGGAGAGGAGGAAGGCTCTAGCAGCGCTGGACAGGCAGGAACACCTGTAGGCAGAGGACGGGGAGACAGCCTGGTGCGGGGGGCTGCTACCGGAGGGCTGGTGCGTGGAGGTGGCACTAGGTAGACCGGACCGTGTAGGCGCACTGGAGCTCTTGAGCACCAAGCCTGCCCAACCTTACCTGGTTGAATGCTCCCCGTAGCCAGGCCAGTGCGGCGAGGTAGAATACCCCGCACTGGGCTGTGCTGGCGAACCGGGGACACCTGGCTGACTGACGGCTCTGGAAGCTCCTGGCTGACTGACGGCTCTGGAAGCTCCTGGCTGGCTGACGGCTCTGGACGCTCCTGGCTGGCTGATGGCTCTGGAAGCTCCTGGCTGACCGATGGCTCTAGAAGCTCCTGGCTGGCCGCCGGCTCTAGAAGCTCCTGGCAGGCCGACGGCTCTAGAAGCTCCTGGCTGGCCGACGGTTCTGAAAGCTCCTGGCTGACCGGCGGCTCCTGGCTGACTAGCGGCTGGCGGCTCCTGGCTGACTGGCGGCTCTGGCGGCTCCTGGCTGACTGGCAGCTCCTGGCTGACTGGCGGCTCTGGCGGCTCCTGGCTGACTGGCGGCTCTGGCTGCTCCTGGCTAACTGGCGGCTCCTGGCTGACTGGCGGCTCTGGAAGCTCAGGACAGACTGGCGGCTCAGGACAAACTGGCGGCTCAGGACAGACTGGCGGCTCAGGACAGACTGGCGGCTCTGGCGGCTCAGGACAGACGGGAGACTCTGGCGGCTCAGGACAGACGGGAGACTCTGGTGGCTCAGGACAGACGGGAGACTCTGGCGGCTCAGGACAGACGGGAGACTCTAGCAGCGCTGGAGAGGAGGAAGGCTCTAGCAGTGCTGGACAGGCAGGAACACCTGTAGGCAGAGGACGGGGAGACAGCCTGGTGCGGGGGGCTGCTGCCGGAGGGCTGGTGCGTGGAGGTGGCACTAGGTAGACCGGACCGTGTAGGCGCACTGGAGATCTTGAGCACCAATCCTGCCCAACCTTACCTGGTTGAATGCTCCCCGTAGCCAGGCCAGTGCGGCGAGGTAGAATACCCCGCACTGGGCTGTGCTGGCGAACCGGGGACACCATGCGTAAGGCTGGTGCC